>NW_019525507.1:291235-346983 GCF_002814215.2 Seriola lalandi dorsalis
GGGGGTGGGGGGGGGGGGGGGGGGGGGTCAGCGATCTCCTGCTGGGTATCAGATGATTGGGCTCCTGTAATCCCTCTGTCTCCATCTCTTTTGACCTGCCACCCATCTGTTTCTTCATCAGGAGGCTTATTAAAGAGATGTGGAGGTGTTTCTGTTCAGAGCATCACTTCTCCAGAGAAAGGAGTGGCAGCTCGCCCTGAGGGAGCGCACTCTGCAGCAGTTTATCCATAAAGAGTGAATCATTGTTGCTGGGTGTATGTGTGTGTGTCGCGTTCAGGACCAGCAGGTTTCAGGTTAATCTTGTAGGAGGCTCTTAACTGTCACCACTGGCAGAAGGCTGGGCTACAATGGTGGTGTGAATTTTTTGTAGAGATCAGTATAAACAATAGAGATAGTAAAGATGAGAAAAGATAGTCTGCTAGCAGCGTAGCGGCAGTTATTGAGGACCAAACACTGGAAGTGATGCAGGTTGAAAATGTTTATGTTCTCCACTGCTTGTGATTGAATTAAACCTGCAGCCACTGACCTTTTTTCAGTATCGATTAATCTCCTTTTTATCATTTCATGTGATTTATAAAGTGTCACAATCACAGTTTCCCAGAACTTGAGGTGAAATCCAAAACTTGAATATATTTAGTTTACACTGACATATCATCACATCTGAGAAGCTGGAACCAAAATAATATTTGATGTTGTTGCTTGACTTAATTGATTTAAAGTTTTGATGCTCGGTTAATCATTTAACTTCTCTCCTCTAAACTGAATAAAACAAATAAATTAGCTTTGTTTAGGCTACATGATCACGCAGCGCTGGTTGTAACTGACTATTACTCTTCTGAAGGCGGACTACAAACTCCAAATGTTGCTGGAGTAAAGAACTGAGGGGTGCAGGGTATCTCCTGGTTCTGTTTGTTTGTTGACCACTTATCCCATGAAATATCTGTACGTGAGTTAATGAGACGTTTGAGAGCTGAGAGCGAGTTAAAGGAACATGTCACCTACTCCGGCGCTGCATGGTGGTAAATCTGACCGTGCTTTCTCTCCTCGGCCCTCAGGTTGAATTCTCTTACCCTCCGCTGATGCCAGACGAGGGTCACGACAGTAACCTGCTGCCTGAGGAGTGGAAGTACCTCCCTTTCCTTGCTCTGCCCGACGGAGCGCACAACTACCAGGAAGGTACGTCTCCCCTGCAGTGTATGTAGTGGCATGTAAAGGCTGTTATTGTGCCATGGTTTTGTAATGTTTGACTGAATATCTCACCTCCGGCTTCTGGTCATTTTTTTGCTAATTGCAGACATTCTTTGGACCAAAAACTGAATCGCTGAATTGTGAAAATGATTCAAAAGTTACTGATTAATGTTCAAGTTCCTCTCCAGATATGTTTTAAACTATACCAGAATACTCTAATAGATTGTTAAACATGGTTTTCCCGCATAAAAAGTGGATAAAAATCTACATCCACGCTTACTTCCTCATTGAGGATCAGGCTTTGTGCTCCGCCCACCACCACTGCTTGTGCCGACCGGTGAAAGAGCAGTGTGTATCAGTACGAATAGCCACATGTTCGCGCCTCAGTCAGACCCAGACTCAGATGAGGAGTCTGTTGTGACCAAAATCGGCATCTAGCAGACGTATCATAATGGTTAGCGAAGTTAGCATCTTTTATTTGTTTATGTTGTTGTTGTTGTTGTTGTTGTTGTTGTTAGCTTGTAACCGGCAGTAGCTGACAAAGTGTTAGGGGTTGTGACAAGTCTCGCTCTCTGTACTGACAAGGTTTCGGGTTTATTGTTCACACAGAAACAGTGTGAGCTGTCTGACCTTCAAACTGGTGTTTGTTCCTGCAGTAAGTTTCAGTGTAAAACCACATCTTCATAAATCCCAGAGCTTCGACCTGATCGCTGGAGCTACTGAAGCACTTTTACTTTTGTGTTTTCGTGCAGTTTTAGGCACAAAAATCATTTCATGTTGATTATCCTAGGAGTTCAGTCATTTTGGGTTGTTTTTTTCCTCACATTGCCTGGAAATCCACCTGCACACCTCCACCAGTAAGGTACGGCAGCCCGGGAGGCTAAACCCAGGGAAAAAGAAACCCACAATCACTCCCTGCAGCATTTTCTGTAAAGCTCGTTGCTGTAAATAATCATTGAAGGCGACTAAGATAAGATGAAAATAGGATGTCCATCTCCGTGGAAATTACAACCTTGACAACCAAGATTTTATGTTTTTATTTGGGGAATCTGTCATTGTGTAATTGCTGAGTATGATGAGTTAAAGTTTCTTAGTGCTGATTTTGTAAAAGCAGGTGTCACTTAGGAAACCAGAGATAGTATCCAGGCTGTAAAGGGAGACCAGGACTCGGTGTTGGTGACAGTGAGCTGAACTGTCCTGTGTGTTGTGGCTGCTGTCATGTGACCAACCTGTGGTTCACTGCTGCTGTTCATGCTGCCCCGCGAAGGCAGTCAGGAGGAAAAGAGGCAAAGTTCACATCTAGATTCAAAACTACAGCGATCAGCACCAAGTGGTTTTTGATCTGATGATACAGGACAGAGGAGTTTCTCAGTTCCTGCTCATGGTCAGCAGCAGTTTTTCTGTCAGTCAGCTCAGTGTTTGTGTGGCTCTGACTAAGGAGGGAAAAATGTCGTTTTTCATGCTGCATGAATACGCAGAAACTTCCCGGATGAAAAAATCATCCAGCCTTTTTTTTTCTCTCTCTTGCGCTTTTACTTTGGAGGAAGGAGAGCAGTTTAAAAGTTTTGCATCCAGCATGGTTGCAGGTTTATTCATCTTATTTTTAGTCCCTTGCGGGTTTCAGATCTTTTTTTTTTTTTGCATAATTCACAATTATAATATTTTCTTCTCTGCACAGATGCATCACGACTAAAAATATTTGACCACTTGCGAGACTGTCATCATCATGCACGTGCTATGCATATTTTATATGTGCTATCCCATAGACTGCTGTGATCTGCCACTACTGGATCCACCTATTAATTAAAGCACATTCCCTTTAGAACTGCAACCATTAGACCATCGACAGAAAAGGAAAACATTTGCAGGTTCAAGGCTCTTGAAAGTGAGAATTAGTTGTTTTTCTTCTCTTACATTACTGTAAATTTCATATTTCGAGGTTTTAGAGTGTTGTTTGGACAAAGTACGACATTTTAAGGTGTGATATTTGACTCCAGAACGTTGTTTTCTGATGATGATTAATCGATTAAAAATGAAAATAATTAGCAGGATAACCGGTAACAAGAATAATCATTCGTTGCAGACCTATGGTCAGTGTATATCAGCCCGAATAAAGCAAAATGCATCACAAATTTCCATGTCCTACAGCTCATGATCCGACTCTCTCACAGTTTCTGTTTTACATTTCTAAAAAAAATCGAGGTGAATCTGAGCTGATCCCTGCTGTGTATTTCTTTAATCTACTGCTTGTGTTTGTGCTGCTGCAACATCAGACTGTCAGCTGTGATGTGACCGACACCCTCTGCACTGCAGCTCACGAAAACTACAGTCCCTGAGGATGTGACTGGGTGTTGGTTGCTCTGTAAATACAGTATACAGACTCACTCCGCTGTCGACACTAAAGCAGCTCTGTTGAGGGTTTCACAGAATTATATGTCTCTGTTTCTGTCTCAGTTCAGTTCAGCAGGACCCTCTGCAGACATGTATGCACCTCAGCAGCAGCTTCCGGTGACTATTGGTGCAGAATGTGAATCTGGAGCAGAGAGTTGTGTTGCTGTCTTTTTGGCTCGTGCTGGTTTGGTCCATGTGCCGCAGCTGTGGCCTCGGTCCAGATGCCCCGTTGCTGCCTCGACTGGTTAATCTCTGATGTCCACAGTCCAACCTTTTCGACCCTGATGGCGACTCATCAGAGCAGATCTTAACCGCGTTTTAAACTGCTCTTTGTCTCGTCCTCTGGTGGAATAAAGGGTCATAGTCGTGCCGTTTCCTTCACTGTTGCAGTGTGTTTCATTTTACTACTAGAAACTTTAATTATTGATAATGATCTTACTTGGATTCATGAACTTAAACAACCATGAAATACTTAACATTATCGCTGACCATCCACCCAATCAAAGCATATAAGGTTTCAGATGAGTTCCTTTACTTCCACATGCAGTTAAGCATCAGTTTGTATTTATTTGCATGTTTTCACAGACTGGAAACAATGCTTAACGTAGGTAATCCATCACAGTGACTATTTATTTTTATTGTTTCCTGTTTTTGTTTTTGTCATTTGGAAAGCTCTAATAAACAATATTTGAGTGTCATTCACCAGAACAGCATTTTATTCAAGCGCTCCGTCTTTGGACAAACAATAAGCGAAGTTAGATGTGATTAAAAGGACAATATGAATTTCCTCATTTATTGCTGCAAAAAAGATCGGGATCTCATATGTCAGGAGTGTCTTTGAATGCACCATAATTGGATCTTGCTCTGAAATTAGTGCATGTTTAAAGCAGCATGACGTCACCTTCAAGCGAGTAAAGTGGCTGCAAGTCAATTTTTAATGTGTATTAAAATGAACTGAAATGAGTGGCTGTTTGGAAAGTTGGAAATGCATTTAAAACTGTATGATGTGCTTTGGAAAACGCTCTACAGTCGTGTTGTGCGAGTTGTAGCTAATAGACTTCAACATGCAGAACACCAGCCGCCGATGAGCAGCTGGGACATGTTTTCTTCAGGTCGCATGTTTATCCAGTTTGGCCACAGTGTTGAAACCCTGCTGTGCTGCAATATGATCATTTAAACATCTCTGCTCAGCACTTATGTGGCCGATTTTAATTCTCTCTGCTTTGTACCCACACTCTTACATAACCACCCCCCCCCCCTCTCTCTCTCTGAACTTTGCATATCTTACTGTCAGGTGCATGTACTAATATAGGAGCTGAAGCTCTCTGCAGCGTGGGAACGGTGTGAGCTCCTAAACTGCACTCACACGTGACGTGTTTGCTGATTTTCCCTTTTGGTTGACACGTGTTTCTGCAGATTCTGATGGACAGTCCTTATGAAAGATTGTATGACACTCTATATTAAAGGTCCCGTATTGTACAAAGTGAGATTTCCATGTCTTATTTGATAATAAAGCTAGGTTGTATTTTATTACTGTGAAAGTATCAAAGCACTCAGTCCACAGAGAAATGCACACAGCCTGTATTCAGAAACTGTGCCTTAAAACGAGCCGTCAGGACTTCTGTAACTTTGTGATGTCATAACATGGCAGGCTCCGCTCTCAGCTATGCCTCAAGCCCTGCCCGCCTGGACCCACCATTCAATCTTACAGGATTTGTTTTCTCTGAGTGTTTATCTGAAATCAGCTATATTTTTAATCGATCACTCAGAAAACAGTCAGCCAATCAGAACAGAGGCTCAGAGTCTCCTCTCTTCTGATTGGCTTACTGATCTATTGTTGCTAGTGCTCCAGAGAGAATCCTGAGTGAGGAGATGTAAAACTACACTGAGAAGGTTTTTGGTACTTAAAACCACAAATACATCTACTAATGATTATTAAAAAAAAAAGTGTAAAATTTGGGACCTTTAAAATGACAGATCTTCCTGTTTTGCAGACACGGTGTATTTTCACCTGCCGCCGCTCACTGCAGACATGAAGTGTGTGTACGGAGTCTCGTGTTATCGCCAGATAGAAGCAAAGGTCAGTCCGAATACATTTCCTTTTAATTCTGGAAGCCTTGATTTTGTTCTCTGTCGTAGTATATACATATTGTGTGGCCAAAAGTATGTAGACACCAGTAGCAGAAGACATATTCAGATATTAGCATCAAAATATATGCAAAGAATCAAAAAGTAGGAGAAAAGTAATGCAGTGGTTTTGGAGTGAAATGTTCCCCTTTCACAAAAGGGTGCAAAGTTTGGGTGTCCACATACTTTTGGCCATGTGCTTTGTTTATCATTATGCACATCATTGTTCTCTTCTTCGTTTGTGTTTATGATGGGAGTTTTGATTTGAAGCATTCAGAGGAAATAAAATGACGAATGAGTTTGTGAGGAGGTCATCTGCAGAGCAATTACTCACACAGCGTCCTCATCATGTTTGGCTTGTGGTTTAATATATATATTAATATTTAAAAAAAAAATTGTTTTAATCCCTCTTCAGGCCTTGAAGGTCCGGCAGGCTGACGTCACCAGGGAGACGGTTCAGAAGAGCGTCTGCGTCCTCAGCCGAGTGGTGAGTCAGTCAGAGGACGACGCTGTTATCTCGCAACGTAATAGAAAAAAGATTTGATTTCAGGCTCAGTAGCTTTACGAGCTGGAGCTAATCAAATCAAGGTTCAAGTAACTGGGCCCTGAAATACTGTCGTGACCTCACTGTGATGGGGGAAAGGGCAGAGAGAAGGCTTTTCATTTCCAGCCATCCTCACATCTAGTTTTCAGAAATGAATCCAGCGAGGCTCTATGGTAACTGTCTCTTCTCATTTGAGGTGAAGAATCTGCATGTCGAGTCCCTGAAGTAAATTTCATTTAACGGTATGAAGTATAAAGTAGATTCAACATGAATGCTGGATGAGACATTAGATATCCTTTAATTATAAGGATATTATCACGTTTTATTCCTAAGTCTTTAGTCGTTAAACAGGGATCAAGAAGCACATGCTGTTTGGACTCATGATCGAGTGTTGCTTTTCCTGTGATGAGACATTAGCCTGCCTTAGGTTTTTGTGGCTCATACTGTAACTGACTCACACACACGGCCTGCTGCTGACTGTTTGTTTTGATCCGCAGCCTCTCTACGGTCTGCTTCAAGCGAAACTGCAACTCATCACACACGCATACTTTGAGGAGAAAGACTTCTCGCAGATCTCTATTCTGAAGGTGAGACTTTTGTGCACGTTTGGTTGTTGCTGTTCGACATCCCTGTCGTCACCTCCGCTCACCTCCCGTCTCCTGCTGCGACCCTGCAGGAACTCTACGACCACATGAACGGCTCTCTGAGGGGCTCGGCTCTGGAGGGATCGCAGGTTTATTTAGGTAAAACTTCAAATTTCACACGTCTGCAACGCTGCACTTAAACTTTTCAGGCGCACAGTTACACATCACAACCTGCCCAATGTGCCCATGTGTGACACAAATTCAAGCTTTTGATTTTTATTTTGCTCCTTTTCAGCGATTTTAGTTCAATAAAGTATAAGAAAAAAGCTCAAAATTTGCAACTATGTGTCATTGCTAAAGATTTAAATCATCCTTATTATATCTATAGCTCTATAAATACTAGACTCTTTAATTGTGCAGTTTTCCAGTCAAAAAACGAGCCAAAAACACACAGTTTTGCTTTGTTTTATATTTTCAGAGATGTAGAAATTCTTCAAACCGACCATATTTGTTGTTGTTTGTTTCGCGTCAGGCTTTTCGACTGCGTGACCGCTGCTAACTGCACAAAAATGTTCATGCATTTTTCTCTGAGGGTGAATTCCACACGTATTGATGCCCATGTTTGTTCCCTCTCCTCAGGGTTATCACCGAGGGATTTAATACTGCATTTTCGACACAAGGTAGAAGATGATGGCTGTGAAGATCATTTTAAAAAGAGTGTAATATTCTCTGTTTGTACGCCATCAGTAATCCGGAAACGTCTTCTTACCTTCGCAGGTTCTCATCCTCTTCAAGCTTATCCTGCTGGAGAAGAAGGTGCGAATAAACCCAACTTGTCCAACTTGTTCTGTAGTTATTCAGTACTTTTGAAATGTGACTCTGTATGTGTCTGTTTTTTTTTTTCTGACTCATGTTTGCAGGTCCTGTTCTATGTTTCTCCTGTCAACAGACTAGTAGGAGCTCTGATGACAGTTTTATCACTGTTTCCAGGTCAGTAAAAGAAAAACGTGTCTGACAGCTTCGCTCCTCCTGCATGACACATTAGGAAAGGGTGGTGCACAGGGTTAGTTTATTTAAATCCACCTGTGCAGATGATATAAAAACTGAGGGGAAGAGAGACATGAAATGCAGTCTTGAAAATATCTTAACATAATAAGTATGAATCCATGTGAGAGAGGAATCGCTTCAAAGACCTGCAGCAAAATTCAAATTATTAATCCACCAGCAAATTATTAATAGAGGCAGAGGAGCCTGAGAAAGTCATATTAGGCTTAAAATCCCTGTGGAGATCTGGAGCCGCTGTATCTCAGCAATGCACACCTCCACCTTTTGTGACCTTATAACCTTAAAAGATGATAATACATCTATGATGTGTTTACAGCAAAAAGCAGAAAATGAGTAATCCAAAGATTTTAAAGGGGTGCTCAAATGGAAAATCAGGAAATCATTTCATGTATCTGATTTGTGCAGGTATGATCGAGCACGGCCTGGTGGACTCGTCACACTACAGACCCAAGAGCAGCGTGTCGGAGGACCTGAGCCTGGTGGAGAGCATCTCCGGAGCCGAGGAGTTCGTGTCTGTGTCCGTCACCGACATCGCCAACACCACCCTGGAGCTGGAGGTGGAGGAGACCGTCCAGCCCGCTGCAGAGTCCCTGTCCTCTGGGAACAGCACAGAGGGGGACAATCACCTCCTCAAACCCCCATCACGTACCTCTCCAGACTCCTCCGAGAGCGACTGGGAGACCCTGGACCCCAGCGTGTTAGAAGAAGGTGGCGCTAAAGAGGCAAGCGAGGGGAAAGAGACGGGGTTGGAGCAGCTACCGGACGCCTTCGACTCCAAACCAGGAACGCCCATCACTGTGCAGCCGCAGGCGGCCGGCGGTCAGGGAGGGGTCACCCAGGGCCTGTTGTCTGGTCTGGAGGAGGACCAGTACGGGCTGCCGCTCCCCATCTTCACTAAGGTAACTACAACTGCTGATTGACTACTTATTATTTTCATTATGTCTCAGATTTTATACATAGCAATCCAAAACATTGTTGCCAGAACGCGAAATTATATCTTCAGTTTTCCTTTTTTTGTCAGACCAACAGTGGAAAACTCCAAAATCTAGAATTAACATATGATATAAAACAGGGAAGGGTTAGTTTCTAAATAAATGATATAAATAAATGTGAGAGAATCCATTTTGGATTGAAACTCTGAAGTCATATTTCCTCATTGAGTTTTGGAGAAAATCTGTTCGTGATCAATATTAGTTAATAAATAACCAATAAAGACAAGGTCACAGCCAACGCCTCCCACTCATCAAATAAAAACCTATGTGTGTTTTGGTCCAAAGAGGATATTAGTTCAGATATAACCCTCGGAGAGCTTGTGTGTGTGTTGGGTGTGTCCTTCCACTGAAATCCTACCCCACATCGGTCCAGGCAGCGGGGTGGAGATAAGCACCTGACCTTTGCCTGTTGTTGTTGCCAGGGTTACCTGTGTCTGCCCTACATGGCCCTGCAGCAGCATCACCTCCTATCAGACGTGACGGTGCGAGGCTTTGTTGCCGGGGCAACCAACATCCTCTTCCGCCAGCAGAGGCACCTCAGTGATGCTATTGTTGAGGTAATAATATATAAACTGAGTATAAACTGCTTTATTTACTTTTAATTTAACCTTCTTTAAAGGTTCCTGAAAGTAAATACTGTACGTTTTCCGGCGTTGTAGGTGGAAGAAGCTCGTATCCAGATCCAGGACCCCGAGCTCCGGAAGATCCTGAGTTTGACGACGGCAGACCTGCGTTTCGCCGACTACCTCGTCAAACACGTGACGGAGAACCGCGACGACGTCTTCTTGGACGGGACGGGCTGGGAGGGCGGAGACGAGTGGATCAGAGCCCAGTTCACCCTCTACCTCCACTCATTACTGTCCTCTGCACTACAGCAAGGTGGGTCCCTCACCTTTATTGATTGTGTCTTTTTCCCTCTCTTTTGACACTTACGACAATAGACTCAGCACAACTAAAAAATCAGTCTCGGAACTGTGTCTGTTTTTCCTGTAATTAGAACAAATCTCCACAGTTTTTCCAGGAAACTAAAGAAATTCTTAGGAAATAACGAACCTGTAAAATAAAGTCTCTTTTTTTTTTTTTTACTTCAGCTGCTTGGAGCAGATTTTCCAAAGCGTGTGTATGTTTTTAGATCGATACTGTATCATTTTCAAACTGCCAATTGATTTCCATTCATTCCACTACGATAAAAATGTAATTGTCGTCTTATATATTATTTACCCTGCTTGCAACTGTAGTACAATATTATGATAATTGAACCTGAGGGAGGTATTAAAGTCATTTTTAAATCAATATAGTTCATATTAATCTATATATCATCCAATCATACAGTATATATTCATATCCTACACTATCTCTAATGTTAGGCGGCTCATATAATCTTATGACATTTATTCTGTCTACATCGTTGCTGCTACACCACTGCCTGTTTTCAACAGTTTTACAGCCTCCACCTCTGCAGCCTTTGTCCTGTCAGTGTAGCTTCAATTTGTAAAGTGAATTTAAAATATATCAAGCTCGGGGAACAGCTTTGTGAGGCGTGCTCAGCTTCGTTTCACGCCGCCAAACTAATGTGGATATTATTGTTGCAATAATTGGTTAAAAATAACTAACTAAAAATATTCACTATGTCTAAGCTGATTTCCAGAAACACAAATGAGCTGAAGGTAGTGAGTACATAATGCTGAATGTCCTGAAATGAAACAGGCAGCATAATGTGCATACATTTCTGGAAGTCTATAAGTTTCCTGTGCATGTTTATTTCTCTGCGGATGTAAAGTTACACTCTGTTTTTCTGGCTTTGTTTCTTCACTGTCAAATTGGTTTTAACTTTTATTTCCAGGAAACATTAAAAAGGTTAAAAGAGCTTTAATTGTGTTTTCCATTCATGTCGGACTGAGTACTAATACTAGTTGTATTTTGAGCACGTCGTGTTCAGAGGCATCACTAATTATGATTGGAGCTGTAATCACTGCGTCATGTGTACCCACTGCGATCATCACACATAATTACTTTGTAGAGAAAATGACAGTAAATCCAGTTATGCTGCTTAATGGCGTTCGCTGACTCCTTCGCTTGTCTCTTGTTTGTCTTGTCACTGTGCAGATAATGAGCGGCTGCTGGCTGATTACGGCGCTCCTTTCATCGCAGCCTGGAAGATCAGCCACAACTATCGGGTGTGGTACAGCAACAAGCACCCCGCCATGACCGCCATCACCCCAGGGTACGTGGACAGGAAGGAAAAATGTGCCAGGCACTTTGGGAAAAAAAAGAACATATTTTACTTTGAAAATCCATTTTTTGCCTTTTAAGAAAGTAAATTAAATTTTAACCTTAAATGTTAAATTAAGTCTAAAAACAAGCGAAAAAATTGGCTATGTATTGATTTAAATCAGGAACTATCTACTCAACAATAAGTAAATTATGAATCCAGATATTAAATACACTTTCTTGGTGCTTGCCAGTTTTGGGAACTACACACTGTATGTGCAGTGATGTTTGAGTGCAGTGTTCATTTAGATACAAATCTACATATATATAAGTGATCCCTGCATTTTCCTTTGTGTTGCAGACACCCGTTCCAGGGGCAGTACAGTGTTGCTGATGTGAAACTACGGCTTTCACAGTGAGTATTCTTTCATCTCCTGCTATTTACAGGACAATACACAATATCTTTAATGTTCAGTCAAGTGGAAGTCTGTCTTTGACTTCACCTCAGCAGCATAAAACACTGAGACACAAGTTCATTGTATTTGTTTTTTTTTTGTTTTTTTTTTTCTTCTTTGCTGCAGTTCAGTGGAAACAGTGCCCCACCAAAACCTGCATGTTGTCGCCCTCATGTGGTGACAAGATGAAATGCCGTAAATTCAGGAAGTGACATTTGATAGGTTCCGCAGCTCTCACTTTCAATAGTTGAGTGTCCTGCTCCTTTTAAAAAGAAAACTGTAAAAACTCAGCATAACACATTTAAATAAGAGGCGTCCACCCACTGCACATTATTTGGGGGTCAACTATAAATTTCACCTTAATTAATGCCTTTATAAAAAAAAATGAAACTAAAAACAAATTAACATAGAGTTGGGTGATAGAGGAAAGATTGCTGCTGGTCATTCAGACATGGCAACAAGGAAAAGTCGAACACGATAACAAGTGGTAACTAATACAAAATGAAGTTGAATTAAAAACATAAATAAACCAAATGGATTATCACCCTCAAATAGTAAGGAAAAGTGCTTTTATTTTGGAGGAAATGGAATAAGGAATGGCAGTGAACAGCCTTAGTTTGTCTGGATCTGGGACGTCTGATTTTAATGTGGTCGTGGTGGCAGCGAGGGTCTCGTATCAGCTAAACTCATTAATTATGAGCAAGTTTCATTCTCAAAAACAGAGCCGGAGACTTCTTCAGCTTCGGCTCCGGTTTCATTCGAGGAAGTGTGGATGAAAGGTGACTCCGTCCACAGCTGGAGCGCCGCTTCTACTGTTACACGTCGGATAAATGCCCCCACCACCACACACACACACACACACACACACACACACACACACACACACACACACACACAGGGAGAGTCGAGTGTGTCTCCGTCCCTAACTTAGCTTTATGGTGAGAACACGGGCAGATCTGCCTGGCTGTGATACTCGCTGCTCTCACTTTACCTTCAGGGGTTTGGTGACACGGCTGCCGTGAACTTTGTCGTGATGCGTCAGTAAACAAACACACAGACAAACAAACTGTGGAGGAACCTTAAACTGGGTTAGGTTTAGTTTTGCAGCACATTAAAATCAGAAGTGGAATAAATACTGAGATAAAAAAGAACAAGAGGGTGTGAACGAAGAAAAAACTGACTAAGAAAGTGCACAGAAAATACAGCATTGTAAAATATAACAGCAATGTCCGGGAGAAGCTGAACATAGAGAAATAAACCAAAATATAAAAGTAACAACATAAAACCATCAGAGTAAAACTATAAAAACTACCTGTTAGCTTAGAAAAACAATTGCATCATGTTTTCCATGTGAAAGTTAGCCGACTAATCCATTAGTCGATTGATTAATTCATCATTTAAGCCCTTTTTGAAGCAACAGTGGCAAAAAGTTCATTGATTTTCTTTGTCCTCTATATGACAATTAGTCAAAAAAAGCAGCAATTTCACGATGACAGCTTGGGCTCTGGGAAACGATTAATTAAGAAAATAATCAAAAGGTTATTCGACAGTGAAAATAGTCGCTGGTTGTCGCCCTGATTAAAAAATTAATTACTTCTCTACAAACTGCCTGAAACTGCCTGGGCCTCTGGGTTCTGGGCTCTTGGGTAGTTGCTCAGTTGGTGATCCAGCCCTGATTTCAACCCTGCACTTGCTACATCTCAGAATGATTGAAGATTTGAAGAGTGCTGACCAGGTCAGAGCCGCCTCCTCCATGTTGTTTTCACAGTCCAGGAGGAGGTTAAAGGGGCACTGCTGGCTCACCGCTCCCCTCGCTGTACTATAAAACTCTGCATAATACCCGATATAGTTTTGGGGAGGGGGGGGGGGGGGGGTGATCAGGGGGTTCAGGCAGGAATTCTGGCACTGGGCCATTGAAGCTTCTCAGGATTAAACGCGTCTCATTTCCTGCCTCAGCTTTGTGTCAGAGCAGGCCTCCAAAACAGGAGGGGATTCAGCCGGTCTGAAGAGGTGTTTGTGTGTGTGCGGGCGCGTGAGGTTTGTACACGTGTTCTCTAAACGGAGACGCGAGGGCACGGCGGCAGATAAACAGCTCAGTCTTCACTGCAACCTTGAACACCAGAGACGAGTGTTTATTGACTGTCAGGAGCTTTGAGCCTCGCAGACTTCATCCTTCCTCTGAGGGATGGTGAAATCTTTGGCAGCACGAAAAACGAATGCAGTTATTAAATCCAAGAATACCCTGTGAATAATAAGGAAGTGCTGATGAGCATTTATTCTTAAAGCTTACACCAATTTTTTTTTTTTTCCACTGTACATGTAGAAACCAGGTTCAGCTTTCATATGCTCATTAAAATGAGTCAATTTGACAGTTTTGTTAAATAATAATAAAATAATATCTAACATATAAGCTCCATACAGGCCACACAGAACACAAGTAATGTTCCTGCGGTTAAAAACAAATAGATATTAAATAAGATAAAAACTGCAACAATAAGACAAAGTGCAAAGCTCTGCAAGGAACTAAGAGGCAGTTTATGGTGCGTCAAAGTACATTTTTATGACGTTAGCAGAGGTGCTCCTATGGATGGATTATGGGACAATGGGCCCCCGGGGACAGACATGTAAAAAGCCCACAACCCCTCATACAAAGGAGTGTTTGTAGCCATTTTAAGTATTTTTGTGATAATTTTTTGTCTGTTTGTAGTTGTATGTGTCTGTTTTAGTAACACTTAGCCGGGAAAGCCCTGGGGCCTCATCCCCTTCGGGCCCCTCGGCTTGTGCCTGGTGGGCCTGTTCAGTAATCCATTGATTGTTTACCTCCAGAAAATAGGAAAAGAAACATATACTGTATCAGTGCTAATGGATTATATTCTAGCAAAGCGTTGTAATACAACTAAGATGAACTCAATTTGCTTTGCTTGTTGACTTTTCTTCCTTCATTTGATTTTTTTTTTTTTTTTTTTTTTTTTTTTTTTTCTTTGGTGTCCATCAGCCATCAGACATTTTCCTGGCCCCTAAGCGCTGCCTTGTTGCCTCTCGTCAGTCAGGGGCAGCAGAAATCTCCCTCTGTTTTTCCCTGCGTCAGTAAACATGGAGCTGTTTTGCAACTTGAGATTGGACATCGGGGGGGAAACTGGGGTTAGTAGGACAGACGGTGACTGCTCTGATGTATCCCACTTGTCAGGATGCTGGTTGAGAAAGTAAAAGAGGAAAGCTGAGTCCATCCACTCTGCTCAGTTCGTCATTCTCACTTCACATGACGGTGAAGCTCTTGATCTCACTGCTGCTGCCCCTGACATTTTTGTGCCACCTCCCTGCTATTTATGCTCTCTGTAAAAAAACAAAACAAAAAAAAAAAAACTAGGCCCTACGCTTGACTTCCTTGTGAATGTGCTGTGTTGCATGTGTATTATGGAAGCACCGGGGGCTAACACAGCCCACCCTTTTCATGCTTCCTCGTCATCAGTGTCGGACAAAGAGCAGCCGGTGGCAGAGATGTTCTCAAAAAACAGTCATGTGACGAGCTGCACGGCTGCAGGCACACACACACTGTTAGAGGAGCTTTCTTTATTGTCAGTGCACCACACTACTCTACATAAGGAGCTGTTTATTTGGGTCAGCCAGCGAGATGGAGAGTCAGTGTGTCCGCTGGGCTCCTCTCTGAGCTAACAGAGCATGTAGCTCAGGGGAAATAACTGCTTTCTGTTACCATGAGGTTGTTGGAAACCAGTCTGAAGCTGGGTGGTATTAGAAGAAAGTTTAAATGTGATCATTTTACCACACTGTTTCCATTATTCCACCCAAATTTCCTTTCAGCAGCTTGAAGGTTATTAACATTTTTTCCATGCTGCAGTATGTCACACGGAACAGTGCATTTAAAACATGACTCTAGATGTCTTTTGTTGTATATAAACATAGATATAACATATTTGAGTTTTGAGATCTCGAATGGAAGCTAAAGTTAAAGGCCCATATGACATTCTTTGTGTATAAATATACAGGCAAAACCAATAAATAATAAAAAAGTACAAACAGCTTATAAATAAAGGATGAAAAATGCTTAAAATTGCATAAAATAAATAAAACATTAATGTGAGCATTGGAGAAAAATGAGATTCAAAAAAAGAGAAAATATTAACGGTCTGTGATTCGGTCATAGGTACAAGGCCGCTGGCTGAGTACCGAAGACTGGACTGTTGCTAAGCAACACATAAACATTTTCCTGACCTGTACGTGCACACTAGCTTTCTACTTTGTCTACATGTTACCTCAGGAGTGCGCTGAAGTATCCAGGCTCCTTCCCTTCACCCTCTTCTGACGACCATACACCATTTAATTCAAATGTTATTTCTGGGAATATTTTCTTGCATCTTTGCAAAGTTTGCTACAATCTAAGATAGATAACGACCGTTCATGTAACGCTAATTAACGGTTAATTGAACACCTGTGACGCGGGGTGATACATGTAGTTAAAAGGTGTTGTACTCTATATCAACACTCATGGAATGCCTCTCGTCCAATCAAATTACTTGGTCGGAATTAACTGCTGTATAATGCAGCATATCGGCATTGACCAGTAACCTCATCAGTACTTTACATATATATTATGGTAATATTTTGTTATTGAGAAAAAATGACTTAAAGCCACAATATGTAGAATTTGAAAATGAGTGCCCCTCAGTGTGTGCATCAAACAAGATGCATATCAAACATGGACAGAGCTCCAGTTTTTCTTGGAATAGTCTAATTTAATTCAACAAATAGTGGCTTTGAGCAAAGTGATTAAAAAAATACGAAGGCTCTCAGCACTGCTGGGAATGCACAACAGCAGGTCTCGTACTTTGAAAAGAAAGACAAAAGGAAGTTGGCACAGTGAGGACAGATTCCTGGTGGACGTGCAGCCGTGGAGCTGGATTATTGATCCTAGCAACAAGCGCCTAGCAACCACAGCTTGTTTGGTGGATCCACTCGGAGGACGGCCGTCTGACTCCGAGACGCCACAGAGGCAGCGAGTGGCGGTGCCAGTTCACGCTCCACCGGGCTCGGTCTGCACAGAGCGGTGTCATGTTGATGCTGTAGTCAGATAAACACTGTGTGTGTGTGTGTGTGAGTGTGTGAGTGTGAGTGTGAAGGAATGACGTGACAGCACACACACGCAGCTCTCACGTTCTCTCTGGTTTTTAGTTTCATATACAGACTTTACACCGCGCAGGTCTCTTTTAGATGAGCACTGACTCTTGGCTTTGACAAATTAGATTTATTTTCCCTCCATCAGTTGTATTTGCTCTGTCATAGAATATTTAGGAAGGAGACGGCGTCATTGTCTCTGACAAGATGAAATCTGCAATTTTCCCTTTGTGTTTGAATCAATTTTCTTTCCTTTTGTTGCAAAAGCAGTCAACATGGACCAATATTCACCTTGGTCTTTGAGTGATTTCTGCTGCTTCACGTACGGTGCAGAGGATTGTGCTGAAATCTGTCATTTATTTGAATCTTAATTCTAATTTGAAAACAAATCTTAACAGTTTGCGTCTATGTAAGGTATTTTTACTGTTCTCGGCTACACTATTTTCAGTTTATTCAGTTTTTGCTCATGTGTCTTATTTGTTTCATATATTATTTTTTACGCAATCCTATTTTATTATTTCGTAATTTGTTCTTTTTTAAGAATATCGCATCTGTCTTTTTTCCTTTCAAGCTAAAATATTGAAAAAATGCAAAAATATTTGCAGATTTCAGCCTCTCAAAAGAGAATATTTGCTGCTTTTCTTCATACAATTTCCAGCAGCTATTGTGTCTTAACATTCATTTTCCCACGACTGTTGGGTTGGGCCATAATAAGAATGATATTGTGTAGTCTGACTTTGGAAGTAAAGCAATTAGTTATGGAGAGAAAGCAGCAAAACATCTGCTGCAGCATGAGGTCACCATAAAAGAAGCATCAAAGAAGTTTTCTGCTGTTTTTTTTGCAGGACGTTCGCGGTCATAGCAGTAACATTGTGCTAGCGTCGTCTGGGCCAAAACAAATAGAAAAACTCAGAGGCTTTTGTTTTCATTGTGTCTCATAGATCAGCTGCAAACTCAGTGCGACAGCTCACTGCTATGATCCTCAAAGGTAACAGGTTACTTCAGGCAGCTGCACTGTAGTACAGTTCACAGTGAGTTTATTTTCAGATGAAATAACTGGCTCATTAGAGGGTGTGAAGGCTCTGAGTGTTCGAGTGACAGACGTCTGTGCTCGGCAGCTGCTGACACGTATCCCCGTGGTCTTTTTTAACAACGCGGCCGTTTTCCCAGATGATGCAGGAGTGAGATTCCTGCTGAATGTCAGCTCAGTGGGGATCCATGTGAAAGGTTGCGCGTTGGACACAACACCAGGCTGCTGTGCGGATAAAGCCGGGTTGGGGCTGCATTTAGCCATCCATTCGGTGTGAAACGTTTGCCACTCGTTTCCGCTCTCAGGTCAGCTCCGATCATTAGATGCGTCACCTGTGACTGTTGCTCAGCCTCTCCTGTTACATAATCCAACCTCTAAGAGGTCGACGCAACATTTAGCAGCAGCAGTTTTGTGTAGTTTGTTTCTTGGAAAGGAGGAAGAATTCCAACAATGTCACACCAGAGACAGAAAGGTGAGGGGAGTGCATGATTTCTGATTTGGTGAACCTTTTGTTTTCTCTGTTTTCTCTCCGTGTCCGCTGCAGCTCGGTGCAGAACAGCGAGCGAGGGAAGAAGATCGGAAATGCCATGATGACCACCAGTCGCAGCGTGGTCCAGACGGGGAAGGCAGTGGGTAAGAAAGCACACAAACCAGTTCCTAAGTTAAAACCCATATGAGACATGGAGGGAAGATATTGACACTGTCAAGCAGTCTGATGATGCTGTTACTCAGGGTAGTGCCCTGGAAGTAAGATGAAAGACATGAGCGTCTTGCTGAGTGTTTCATTCTTCAGATCCTGAGCATGCTGAACCAAACCAAATAAACCAGAGATTCCCAAATATTATACTGGTTGGTGTGTTTTCAACTCCATTTCTCTACAGCACGCCTACAACTAAGTGAAGCACAGCCACTGATCAGGGTGTAATTTGTTCCTTCCTAAAAGGTGAAACAAAGCTAACAGCAGAGCGAGGTAAATCAATTAAGTGCAGTCTTTACACGCCCACACAGTCCTAAGCTGAGGTCTATAAACCAGAATTAGTCAAATCACCTGTGTGGGTGGACCAAAGGTGTGCAGGGTTTTTAAAGACACTTCCATCAGACATGGCTAACCAGACAGTTCTTCTTTTTATTTTAATCAATCTGTAAATGTAAAGAGCATTCGTTTTCTGTAAGAGAGAGTTACCTGTGTCACTGTTGTGTATGATCACTTAGCCCAACGAAAAGAAAACAGACCTTTATTTAATGAGTATGTCACAGAGCACCTGCTTTGCAAGTAAAATCTCTTTCTCTTTCTCAGGTCAGTCAGTGGGCGGAGCGTTGACCAGCGCCAAGTCGGCCATGTCCTCCTGGTTCTCCACACTAGCCCAGCCTGCAGCTGTAACCCCCCCGGCCTCTCCTGAGCCTGCCACTGAGGTCAAACCGTGACCAGCCCCCCTCCCCCCCCCAATCATCTTCTGATCCTCTGGCTACTGTGAAACCTGAGGGTCAGCGGTCTGAGAGCTGGTGTCATGAAGGATGTGAGCAGGAAAATCTATGTCTAAACCATAAAACCCGATGGTCACATCCCTGATTGGATTCTGGGCTTTTTCCAGCATCATATTAGCGGGATGCCACTCTGGACAGTAAGGGAGTGATGCTGTTATATTAACTGTACAGTCCATATCCACTGTGAGGCAGAGACTGCCAGCGCTTTTAATCAAAACCGGAATTTTTCAGCAGGCTGCATCATGTCTGACAACCTGTTTCTCACTGCTGCAGCTTGCATTGCTGAACACTTTCCTGTGAGACACTAAAGATGCTGTCTTTGAGAGATGCTGGTTTGCGGTGTTCACTCTTTGCTGCGCATTTCTAGAGTTTGTCTATATTGCAGACTATTTTGTTGACAAAGTAACTATGTAAGAAATATAAATCAGTGTCACAGGATTTGACAGAAGAGCATGAGCTGTGGCACCTATGAAGATTTTAATGGTTTAGATTTAAAATTCAGTCTGGCTCATGTTTGATGATGCCTCTGTAATAACATTGTGGTTGTCTCTTCAACAGCTTGATTTTATTTATTTATTATCGTTATAAATGTAATATTTTTGGGGTTTTGGACTTACTCGGACAAAACAAGTAATTTAAAAACTTCTATGAACCCACAGAACTTGTGCTAAAAGGTTATTAGACAAGTCAAACATTTACAATACATAAATAAAAATATTGTTAGCTAAATATTTAGCATAGAGGCTAAATATAAAGAGTAAGATTTTCCTTTAACCTACAATCAGTAGCTAAAGCCTTTTAACTAGCTAGAAAATGCTAAGAAAGGTGGCTAGCTAATGCTACTTAAAGGTTTACAGTTTAATGCTAGACATTTTGATTTATTTCCAATGTGCTTTTGATGACAACAAGAGAGATTAACTTAAAGAAAATAATGTTATGAAGATAGAAGCATGGTGTCTGTAAACTCATGTCAGCTAACTAACTTTGGTAGCTTGCTCCCTAAAATGTGTTAGCTTCTGCTATGTGAAAAATAAGTAAATAAAAATAAAAACATGAAGGAGTAAAATATAGAATAAGCAAGTGAAAGATAAATAGAAGAGTAAAATAAAGTTTTAATTGAATTTAGCCACCAGTTTTTTCAGTTAAGCTAACTAGCCTCACAGATGTCTCAGTTGATCCACTCATGAAGAAAATGAAAAATATTGTGTGTGCTAATTCAAAAAAGGACCTACACTTTCTTACTCTTGTTCACACACAACCAAACACATAATGCTATGACAATGCAATTACAAAATTTGAACGCTGTTACTGAAATAACCACAATGTTATTACATAAATCCTTGTGAACCTAATGCCTGAATTTGTGCCCTGATAAACGTGATAAAACCACCCTTAACTATGAAGGAACCTGCACCCAGCTATATGTTTGACAGGGTGTTATTAACCCTCACCCAGGCCTTTTTGTACTTTGCTGTCAGTATATATATTGGGAGAACTATATTTAGTAAATCTGAAGACATTATAAAGTCAGATAACTTATTTATTTGTTGTGTACGAACTTGTTATCTCATAAATATCCATGTTTTGTTATGGCAACACTGGAACAAGTCCTAATCTGTGGACCACTGTGTGTATTTGCACAAAGCAGCCATTATATTCTATTTATGTGAATCTTTATCTTGTATAACTGTAATTTTGAGGTGCTTACAGGATCTTTTCCCTCCATGCAACAAATATTTGACAACTGTTGGATTAAAGTGGTCCAGTGAGCATGTTCTGTCCAGTCCAGTTTTACAGCTGTAATCAGTGTCATCCTGCTGTCTTTAAAAACATTTTGAACATTTGCTCTTTTTTCTTTGTCTCTTGCGCTTTTAAAACTTCTTCAGCCATTGACTCATTTCTGGAATTTGCTTTCGATTTCTGGATTATGTTTGAGAGAATATCAGCTATTAAAGCTGCTTTTCTGTTTCTTTTTTTACCCTCTGATGATATATTTTTCTTTTTGTATTTAAAAGATATGAATGTATTGTGAATTGAAATTCACAGAATATTTTCTTGACAGATGCTTTTAATGTATTTGAGAAGAAAGTGATACTATATTATATTGCTGTATTAAAAAAAATAATTACAATACCGCAGGGTTTTATTTTTAGTGGAACAATTCTTTTATTCGTCTGGGTTCGTGTCTAAAATGTAGGTCAGCCAAACAAAGTGGTGGCAAATGTGTGTTCGTAGAGGGGGTTGTTGTTGTGGTGGTAGCACAAGGCCGGACAAAAATGCACCCATGTGCTGTCCAACAACAATTCAGCAGCATCACAGGGACATATGAACCCAGCGACGTCAGGGTTAGCTTTAGCCCGAGGCAAGCAGAAACTCACACCCAGTGATCCTGACTGACAGCCAGTACAGACGGCCTCAGCGACAGGGTCAGGATAGTTCTCATCACTGATTCATACACTCACTTTACTTTAATTTTCTTACTTGTGCCTCATGAGCAGCCAAAAACCCCAAAAGTATTCAATTTATTATGATGTGAAACAGAGAAAAAAACCCACATTTTCAGTCAAAGATCTTAAGTCAGCAAATACTTAATATACTTTTTTAGTAAATAAACTAATCAATTCTTCAACAAATAGCTTCAGCATGTTTTCAGCTTCAAAGTTGGAGCATAGCATCCAGCGCTATTTTATTGTTTATCTGCCGATTTTGCAATTTCACTTAAGTGATATGACAATGAATTAGTTGACTGAAGAAAAAAATGAACTAACCGTTTGCCGAACTGTGTCATCATAGGATGTGGGAACTTGTGATGGACACAGTTTGAATTCTTAAGTGCTTTACTTTTCTTTTAATTTAACAAAAGAAGCCAAACAGACACAAACATCATACTGTAGGACAAACGAAACACGGAGTCAGTTTCAGGAACGTTTTTGGTATGTTTTTTAATAAATTAACGTTCATTCAAAATACAGTGCCAAAGGAATATGATGCAGCCAAACATGCTAGTAAGGGTTTGTCATGAAGCACCTGTGCTCATGTTTTTAAGGTAGGAGGAAGACCCCTTCCCTCCCCAACCCGCCCCCCTCCACTACTGCTAGTGGTTGCCGGGACGATTTCCATAGCAACAGCCCTGGGCCAGCCCTCTCTTCTCACAACCAATCAGCAGCAAGAATCCTCAATATTCACTCAGAAAAATTAAATCTGATAGGAAAAAATGGATAGCTACCCACAATCACACTACAGTAATGTCTGATATTAAATTAAAAAAGACACTAATACAAAATAGACCTGGTTATTTTCCCCACACTAAAACAGTTGTCTTTTAAACATATGAAAAATATATATTTCATTATATATATATTTCAGCAGCTTGGAAATAAAAAAATGCATGAGCCCGTAACCTATGTTTGTACTGAGAGTGGAGTTGTGTGTATTTGCAGAGACCCTCGTGGAAAGAAAAACACAAGTATCATGATCATGTGACGATGGATAGAGTGAGGTGTAGACTGCTGGCTGTGTGGAAGACCTGTGTGCAAACACACTGACAGACAGGCTGTTGAGGCGCTATAGTGGAGTCAGGGTGGAGGACCGAGCGGTGAGGGAGGAGAGGTGATGCGTGACCGGACCTGCAGTCACCCTCTTTTAAACCCCTCTCCGCCTCTCACTTGTTTCCCCGTCAGCCCTCCCACCCACTCCGGAAAACAACGGCCCCTGTTCCTTTCGTCTGCAGGGCCTTTTGAGGAAAGAGATGGATCCTGTTCTCAGGGAATACTCCGAGCAAATATCTACATTTTTGAGCATCAAATCCTTGCCCCTGTGGGCTTTCAGCGCTGGCTCTGAAAAGTTTGTGTTTTACTCTTTTGTGGTGGGTGGTGGCTGTAGTTGTCGGATTTGCAGCAAATACAACCAATTCCAATGGATACCTCGAAACAAAGCAACACAACATGTCAACACTAGCCCTGAAAAATCTAGTCATCATGCAGGTACAGCTGCAACTGCATCTGCAGAGTAAGCAATTAATGATTTAGTCTATAATATGTCAGAAAATTTCCAATAAGCGGATTACTACTACTACTAGTTCCAGAGTCGATATAAACCTTCAAAATCAACATCAAAACATGCACAAAAACTTCTCAAACCATTCCTGCTGCATTATCAGCTGCTCCACCATTGATCAGTCAGTTCAGTTCAGTTTCTTCACAACAGAGCAACATAGCTCCACTGACCAAAGCTCCACTGGAAGCAGCACCTTTAACTACTTATTAGCAAAATGATGAAAGCTTGTAACACTGGACAAAGTAAAAATAAACGTGGATTATGCTAAAGGATGTGGTTTGAGAAGTTTCTAAAGATCAATTTGATACTTTTATTTTGTTGTAACTGCGTCCATGCTAACTTCGGTGAATCCAAGACGACCACGGAGCAGCAAGCTACAAACTTTTCAGAGCCTAAATGCAAAGCCTACACAAAGTGCAAGTTTAATACTCTAAACACAGATTTTTCACAGAGTGTTCCTTTATCAGTGGTGAGAAAAGAGAAAAAGAGGAGAGGGGGGAAAGAGAGGGGAGCAATGGTCGGAGGGTGGGGCTGGGGGATTTTGGTACAGTTGCCATTGTCATTCCGAGAAGGTTTACCAGTTAAGTGCATCATCATCCTCATCATCACAAAATCAGTTGACGTTTAGATTATCACATTGTAGAAACAGTATGACAGACTTGTAATAATATCTAACAGATGTCACAACTGACAAAATAAAAAGAAAAAAAAAAACAAAACAAAAAAGAACCAAAAACTTTTCAGATTACTAGTATTTTTCAGGGGCATCGCTCCAAGCTTCTTGTTTTCGGGCTGCATCACTCACCAGCAACAGCTGTAGCTAATGCAAGCCTCCAAAGTCCAGAGATCCCTCCACGACACAGATAATGTCAAACCTTTCCATATCTCAGAGAACTCATCTGCCCCCCCTTCATGTTCATCCCTCAGCGTTACAGATTCCTGGTTCAGTCAGCGAGGTAGGGTAGGGGAGGTTAAGAGCTATACGTGAGGGAGGGTCACCAGCTCCCCGTCCACCTCGAACTCCTCGGCTCCGTCGGGGGAGAAGAGGTAGGTTGGGGGTTTCCAGGGGGACTCCTCCAGGCAGGAGGGGTACAGCTTCCCCACTGCACAGCGGAAGTCCTTACCCAGATCCCAGAGTACGCGTTCAGACACAGGCTGCCGCAGGTACCAGCGGTCCAGCTCCATGTCATACTGATAGATAGCGTATTTGGCGCGCTCGTTCATGTGGGTTTCACGCATGAATATGCAAAGAGAGTTGAGCAGCACCACTGCCCGCACACATGGGTCCGAGTAACGCTTGGCAGGGATGTTGGCGGCCAGGCGCCACTCGTTCTTGTTGACGTCGTAGATCTCCACGGTGACGGATGAGCCGTCGATGGTGCTCGTTGGCAGGCGGATGCCAGAGTTGCTGACCACGTGGAGGCCACCGATGTAGAAAATTAGGTCACCGAAGGCAGCTGCTGAGGCGAAACAGCGGCTGGTCTTGCGCATAGCCATCTCCACCCAGGTGTCGGCTCGGGGGAAGTAGCAGTACATCAGGTCGTGGGTCATCACGTAGATGCAGTCGTGTGCCACCACAGAGGTGCTCCAGTTCCAGGCGAAGGGCAGGGGGCTCATCATGCTCCACTCATCCTTTTCGCAGTCGTAGCGCTCCACCGTGCGCTTGTTCAGCTCTCCACCAACATTGTCTCCCCCGATTGCATAGATGTAGCCATCGCAGTAGACCAGCGAGGGCTTGATTCGGGCACACAGCATGGGGGTTTTGGGCACCCATGCATTCTGCTGGGCGTCAAACCAGAAGAAGCTATCGACCGAGCGGAAGACCGCCTGTAACTTGCCACTCTTGCCGTGGTTGGTGATAGAGTTTTTGAGAGGGATCTGCCCGCCAGCAATGAACACATCATTGTCGGGTGTAACAAGGGTCCCCACCTTCTGCAGGTCCCCGGGGGGGTTGCTGAGCTTGTACACTTTCTCTGCCTGCGGACTGTAACACACCACCGTAGTAAGCAAAGACCCGGACATGACATAGCCCTCGCCTTGCGTTTCTGACATGGCCTCCATGAAAATCAGCATCTCCTCCTTGGTCATGCCTAACCGGGGCTTGAAGAACTTGGGCATGGACTTGTAGAGGCCCTGCACCACCACAGACTTGTCATTGGGCGGCAGACCCTGGAACCAGGCACGCTGTGTCACCTCTGACAGGGCGTCGATGCGGATCTGACTGAGTACAGAGGATAGGTGCTGCGATCGAGCCTCCATGTTATACTCCAACCAAAGCATGGCCGCCTCGCGCACCGTCTCTTCTTTCTCCACGTTGAGGTTGTCGCTGCTCAGGACGTCTATCAGCAGCTCGTGGGAGAGCTGGAGGAAGGCTTCCTGTCGGTACACCATGGGGAACTTGTGCTCCACCATGCGCTTGGCGCTCTGTTTTAGCTCGCTACAGCTGAACAGGTCGCCGATGCTCAGCATGCGGACGCAGTTCTCAGCGTTGATCTTCTTCACCAGATAGTCTCTGCACTGCAGCAAGACGTCCTCCACCTGAACGGGACAAAGGACAGAGAGAAATTACAGTCAGAAAGCTGCAGAAAAAAACATATCTCTTTGCATTAAAGGACAAAGACACAAAAGTGGAACAACACTAGTATGGAGATATTTTATCTTATTCTTTTCACTGATGTAAATGTCCATGAACATCATAAATCAAAGATGTGAATGGAAAGAAAATTAATATTTGTATGCTGTGGCCACAGTGGACTCTAGATTATAGAATCTACATATCTTCATGAGTCATTTTTGGCTGGTTAAGTAATTTGAATGAAAAAGGACTCAAGGAATTAAATGTTGGCGTCTTAGTAGATAAAACGGCTAGAAGACTTAAGCTGACAATCGTTGCTGAGCTTGTACGCTTTCTCTGCCTGCGGGCTGTAACACACTGCTGTAGTAGGTAAGTACCTGAGTATAATACAAGCTTACCATGTTTTTATAGGCATCCTTAAAGAAAGATCCAAATGGCTATTAGAACACTTGATATGCATTTCTTGTTTGTTTTGTCTACTGCTGTACTGACCTGTAGGAAGCAGGCGGTCTCATAGAGCGGCTCCACGGTGCTATCATTGATGGCCAGGTTGCCTGTGTAGGCGTAGGTGATGATGATCTGCAAGGTGGCTGGGTCCACGTTCCTAAGGTGGACGTGGGTCTGTTTGCTCTCACTGAGGCCACTCATGAACATCGCCCTACAGGAGCGGGAACACAACGGTGGAGGATCATCAGTCAACACAGTCCTTATTTAATGGAGTGAAGAGCAAGAGATCCGAGATTCACTGATGTTTCCATAAAAGAAAAGTGAAATATGACTTTTATATTTAAACTTGCGGCATGTTTGAGTCGGTTGTCATGCAGCAAACCTTGTTAGAGTAAAGTTTTTCATTATATCCTTGCTGCGTCATGCTTATATTATGTTAACAATTGTCAGATTTCTCCTTTTACTGTACTTGGCAAACACAAACCATTTGTGCAAGTGAAACTGGATCCATGGAAACCACATATTTTAGAGCTGCAGACTACAGCTGATAAAGACCAGTAGTCTAAACTTAGTGACATACAAAATGATGCCGTTGCCCTAATTGACATATCGTTTCTCTCTAAGGAAACACATCCTTTTAAGGCTGTATTCATTTAAATACAATAAACGCAAAGAGTTGAGAAACCCAAAGTTCTCTTTCAACACCAAATGAATTTAATGAATGCTTCCTCAAGTACCATCATTGCTAAGCAGCACATTCAAGCAGATAGAAGCCACAATGACAAAGCACTTGTGCTGGTTACAGACAAAAGGTGAAGTGGTTTCTCTGGATGAAAAGACTTTATTTCTTCCCCATTTGTTGCTGTTTGTTTCAGATTACTTCTCTAAACTTCGAACTGGTTACACCGTATAAGACCTATTCCTTCATATCAGCACATATTTAAGTTTTCCAGCCAATGTTTTGTAATCAGCAAAGACTGACTTCATAATAAACCCATGAGACAGGACATCCTTTCAGTCTACATTGGGGGATCACTGTTTTAGTATCCAAACTTTTTCTTTTAAATAAACAGAGCCTCCTAATGACAGCTGGCCAGTTGCCAAAGTGGCTGGAAAAACAGACAAAGTAACCAACCAGAGCCAGTCTACCTGTAATTGGCTGCTGCAGGAGTTAATTTCCCACTGTCCTTGTGTTATTTGAAAACAACATCCAACTATATCTTTTTCGTTTTAAAAGCTGATAAATTAATATTTGTTATTGTTGATTAATCTGCTGATTAGTTCTCTGCGAACTGGCTCCTCATAGCATATGAACCTATACGTATTCTAGGTCTCAAATAGCAGGACTGAATATCTCTGGCTTATTTGGAGCAGATGTTACTACCAACCTGATACTTGACAGTTGTTGTATGCGGATTAGCCTGCCCACCAACCCAATTTCCCTAATACTGAAATGACAAAAAGTGACAGTTGAAACCCGGCCGGTGGGATAACTGTGCACGGTTTAGCTCCGGCTGGGGCTCTGACTCCCAGTGTATCTGCAGCAGCCTCGGCAGGCCGCCTACACTTCCACGTCGCCATTCCTCAGCTCTCAAGAGTGAGTCAGAGCCTCTTTAACCTCTTTCACGACATCAATTTCTCACATTTTATGCATCTGGGGAGCCGTTATTGGCTTGAGTTGGTAATTCGCATTTATGCTGCTTATGTCTTCGGAGCCAAACGCATAGTGCTGCAGAGATATTTTTGAGAGGCGCACAGCATGGGCAATAGAGGGACGCTGGGTCTTTTTCATTAGAATTTCTGTTGATTCGGTTTGCATTTGTGTTAGTGGCACCTTCTGTTTATTCCACACACAATACATTTGCTGAACTGGAATGCACAAACACATCGGTTCCTGTGTGCCAAATAATTTGTTGCTCCAACAGCTCCAAGGAAAGGTTTTTGAACAAGTTCCCTCAATTGTTTATTTATTTTTAAATTGCAACCAAATTCAATGTACTTGTCAGGAAATTTTATAGTAAAATAAAACTGGTGGTGGTTTGTGACTTTCTATAGATGATGAAATTTTATAAATGAATATTCATAAATATAATTACTAGATTAAAAATATGATAATAGCCGTCATTTGCAGCCTCAGTCTTCATAATATTTTGTCTGCAAACCAGCTCTACCCTTGTGAACAGCAGTTTTGGGGGTGTGTGTCTCTGTGCCGATCACAGCAGGGGCAAAACCTGCCAGGCTGTATTACGCAACCCTGCAGGCATACCCCTGCACCCCCTCCCTCCTTTTCCTCTCTTTCGTCCCCTTTTCTCTCCATCTCTCACCAAAACCTACGTGACCAGACTTTCCCCTACAAACAAGTTCCCTCCAGAGTCCCGCGGTACACCCCCCCTTCTCTGAAGCAAAGCGTGCAAGACGGGAGGAGGTGGAAAGGAGGGGCAGCAGCAGAAGGACAGAGCCGCAGTTTGGAGGAAGCGCTAGGACACCTCTGAACCCTGGAGGGGAAATGCTTTGCATGTTCGCACCAGATAACGAGTGCGTGGGAAACAGTTGGGAAGATCGGGGAGAGGTGGGTATGAGGGAGGCATAAAGTTGTCGGGACCTTTTCTTGGAATGCGTGTGTGGAGTGTGGTGTGCAGGGAAAAAAGAGGGAGGGAGGCGTGAGACAGACAGGGAGGTGGACAGCGTGTTCAAATGCTTCATGAGCTCCTGTCATGTACAGATGGACTCTTCCCAGAGCTGAGGCTGCTGCTCTGTCACATTCACTGCAGTGCACACACTATATTATGCAATGTTGTGCGTACAAATGAGGCCTCCTGGGGGCCTTGAGGGATATGTCTCTGGTACTACAGGTTAGAGATTGCTTCATTTGTTCTGTGTAGAAATATATATCAGAGACGGAACAACTGCCGCAGAGGGCGACCCGAGCCCCCGCTTTTAAGGAAACACCATCCCCTTGTTTTCCATCCTCCACGTATAGAGTGGGTAACACTTGCTGTACGACGTGCTGCATTATTCATTGTAACTGTAGGAGGTGAGCACTTACACACATAACAACTGCGCTACATAATAACAGCGTATCTACACTTCATCCCAACCCCCCCCGCAACCCCTAACTGAAGGGAGTAATTGCTGTCTTTAAGCACAAAAAACCTGTGTGGTGCTTTATTAATTGAAACTGTAGGAGACAAATTCAGAGGAGATATACCACACAAAGCTTGGGCACAATCAGCCTGAGGTTTTTAAAAAAACAGGAACCCCCAACATACAACATGAGCAGCATGAGGCTGATTACAGTGTGGCGGACTCACCTGAAATAGGAGCTACATGTGGCCAGGACCATCTTGTGACATGGGAACTCCGTGTCCTCCACCAGCAGCACAACATCAGTCAGTAACTTCTGTTCATAAAAGAACTTGAGCTGCTCCAGGAGGGAGACAGCGTAGTCCGTGTTGACCGGCCTGCGCTCACTGAGATCCGACATGGTTGCATCCCATGAATCGCGCCCCAGTTTTGAAAAGTCACACGGCCGGCAGAACCGGACTCAAGCCAACCAGGAGAAAAAAAAAATTCTCAAAGATTCAAGAGGGTAAACGGGGGAGAGGGAAGGGGACAGCTCTCTAACACCTCCACTGGCCAAAGTGGAGGTGTTCGACTCCTATGTGGAAAAACTTCTGCTGCTCCTTCTCCTGGAGATGAGTTGAAAGTTGAGATGAGAACGTTCTGGGGTTGTGGCAACCAAGTGTAACCGTCAGGAGTCCAGGGGTCTTGGGTGAGGAAGGGGCAGTTTCCCCACGTGGGTCTATCTGTTGTCTGAGGTCATGCAGTGAGGCACTAGGTACCGGAGGTAGAGAGAGAGTGCGATGACTGTCGCAACACTGCTACATCAGTGCTAATCTGAAAAACAAAACAAGCAATGATGAGTCTAGAATCCATGCAAACTAGCAGTACAGAAAAAAACAACTCCTACTAAATCTATGAACTCTCTTCATTTTTTTATAGTCCAGTTTTTGGGCTGTCAAGTCTGGCAAACATCCTGAAAATCTTATTTTATATGAAATCTGCACTTTGCACAACCTGTCTCCCCTTACATGTCACCTGCTGCCATCTCTCCCCTCAATCACCCTTCATCCAAAGCTTCCAGAAACTGCACTGACAGCCAGACAGTTGCTAACGGGAGAGTCTGAATGGAAGTGGGCAGTGACTTTTGGCTTTCTATAAACCAAGACAGCATCTGGATTAAATGAATTCACAGGGGGTTGCTTGAAAACATATTTCATTCATAATCTGGTTTAGATTAAAGATGCATCAACTTCACATTACACAACAACAGCGTTTACCTTCAGTGTTCAGCCCCAAACCAGAGCCCCAAGACCCCAAAGCATCTTAAACCTAAAGTTATTAGTCCCATAATTTCCCCAGATATTTGTATCTGCTATGATGGTACTGGTATTATGGCATATCCTAGTTTTCTTTCTATTTCAGTTATTTGTGTAGTTTTCATACTTTAGTCTATTTAGTTGTTAGTGTATAGAATTTAGCTGTTAATTGTATTGTTGATCCTTTGCAGTTATAGTGAACCATGAGGATATTACGGTTCATGACGGTAAAATCTAGTCAATGAGATACACCAGCTGACTGAAGAGCCATGTGGTACAATTTGTCAGATATTAATAGGCCATTGGTAAAATATAACGTTTCAATCACGCACACAAAAACACATCATCTTTTTGGCTGTAAGAGTTGAGCTCCACTGCTCACTTCTTAAATGACTTTGTGCTTTTTGGCAGGTTACCATGACTCAAAGCCACTTTTACCATCAGTGCCTTCATTGGCTTCATGCAGCACAGCTTACACCTTACACCCTACACCCACAAACAACACTACTACTAGTGCCGACCAGGCCACCCTGTTCCAATAAGGCACTGAGGATATCATTTGTGGAAAGAAGGAGAACACCATGCAATTTTAATAATATCAGTTGTTATGTCAACTTCTCAGCCGAATATCTATTACAAATTCAGGGTCGTGCATCGATGCATTTTGCAACGATCTCCACACCACATTGGATCAGATCTGTTTGATGCTGTTAACACACTCAGATTCAGGATATTTCTAATTAGCGTTAGTCACTATTAGACACTAAACTCATATTAGCAGATTTCACTGACAATTCATAAATGTAAACGTTAAGATTGGTTAGCAGTTCGTTTCTACGATGCATGTTCATATGTATGTCTAGCCTGTGAACAGCGAAGGATGCAGTTTGGTAACAATGTGTGCAGACTGTAGGTAAATGTTCACCTAACGTTAAGCCATCTAACACACATCAGCTTCATGCTTAGTACATATATACTCTATTTACAACTTTTTACCCTAAAAAAACCCGCTAAGTAGCGGGTTATTCTGGAAGTAAAGGCTGACATTTGAAGGGTGTTTAACATTTTTGGACTAGCCTGATGCTGGCTAGCTACGTTAGCACATCACCGTTAACCATCACGTTCAAAACAAACCTTGTTTAAAACAGACAGGTTAGCCAACCCAACCGCTCGTGTTCTCCGTAGCTTTGTTTCAAAGCGCTAGCTCAACAATGTGATCATCCTTGTTTTTGATCAATACATCTGATCAGCTAGCTTTGATTTCATGTTATATCGCTAGCTCAAGTAGCAACTTTAGCTTCCCTCCGCTCACAGTTCCGGGGTCAGCTAACGTGGTACCATGCCTCCTGGTGACTGTAAGAGAGGCGAGCATCTGACATGATTAGCTCATTTGTAAACTTATTCAAAAAAAGGACGTGATAGTCACAAACCAACGCAGCAACCAAATTAGAGAGCGGACATGCTGCTAGCACACACCGCTAAGCTAAAATAGCTAAATAAACGGCAGCTAGCTACCTGAGAACTTCGGCAACCAAAATCCAAGCTCCTTTACGGTAACTGCGGGCAGACTCCACAAACTGAACCGTCACCGTGGCTTTTCCAGTCAGCAGATAGTGCCAAGTAAGCTCCTGAAGCCGAATTTAGACATTAAACAGTTGTGTAGAAGCGCCGAGCAGCGGACACCCTTTCAGCGCATCATAAGCGCCTGAAAGACCAGAGGCCAAATCAGGATACTGCGCAAGCGCACACACTAAGCAGCCTAACAGTGACCTCTGCTGGACAGACGGACACACAGTAGCACTGCAACCTTATGGAACCTTATGAAACGGAGTATACATTTAAATTTATAAATACTAAGTTATGTATTTTTGCCTTGCCCAAAACACTGCAGATAGGGAAAACATGTTTTTTATGTGTTAACAACCTGAAACTAGCACTTGGTAAATATTCTGTAGAGTTTTTAGGATATTGTATTTCTACTAAAGCCTGTTGGGCTGTAAGACACTTATGTAATTAAACTATCATTTTCCTTTGGAGGAGGCTTTGAAATATTTAGACCTTTATACGTCATACAACTTAACAGTGAATAGTGTAAACAATAAAAACATTGCAAAGATAGACTTTAAATTTGATGTCGGTCAAAAGTTTTTGGTGAATGTGGGACTCATTTCATTTTCATTTAATTCATTGACCTTGACAGATTTTTATTTTCTGTATTTGTTGATTTCACTTTGGTAGAGTTTTATTTTCTGAGAGTTGCACACGGCTTTGTTGGAAAACCTAGGCTACATTTTATCCTGGTTAATCTGACACTGCTCAAACTCATTGTGTTTACAGTCCCGAGCAGAGCCGCAGGTGTTTCCTATTTGACTGATTAGCGGAGATGTTTCAGCTTTTGTGAGTCGGGCGTCTTGTGGACCTGAGAGAGACGCCGTTCTGCTTATATTTGTTTAAAGAAAAATTGAAAAACAAACTTGCCTTTAATTTTCAGGAGCTGGGGGATGTTTATTATTGTTGTTTTTGTCATCCCCTTGAAGTGTTTTATTCTGACAGGTTGAGCAAGAACGCGAATGTGAAAATGGACGGTAAGACTTTCTTATAACGTTAATTTTCCTAATTTAATTAACAACATTTGAGCTATGGTGACTTCTTGGTTTTATCACAATTAAAAACAACGAGTAGACAGTTACACTTTTTGTATGTTTTTTTTCCTCATTTGTTTCTGATATCTCACCTGCTGCTTCCTGTAGATGGAGGCAAACAGCCACATACATTTGGGGGTGGACAACAGAGAACTCACCATCCCAGACCTTTTTTCTATGTCCAGCCACCATCTCAACCTTATTACCTCTACCAGCACTGGCAGATGAACAACCCATACAGTCACTATGGTTTGCCTGGAGGTATCAGGCTATTTAAACTTACGTTTTTGTTGCAATCATCTAGTACTGATTGCCTGAAATCTCACAATTATGTATCTATTTCTCTAGGTTTTAACTTTAGCCGTCCCTGCATGCACCCTTACCAGTACATGCAGTATCCTGGCTTTGTTTTCCCACATGCTCCAATATATCCAGTGGATTACAGGCGAATGTTTGAACCTCGGTTCCATGCTCCTACCTGGGGTGACATGCCTCGCCAGCAACATCACCCGCAGCCTCATCGGTCTCGAGAAATGGCCTGCTCAGAGGCTCAAACAGATCCCAGCGATGCCATAACCAAGCTCATCGAATGCCTGGATAAAATTCGTGCCAACGAGCTGCAGGGTGCTGAGAGAGAGCTCGACTCTGGTGTCGCCTCCCAGTCCTCAGGGATGTTTTCTCCTGGAGAAGAGAAGAAAAGTGAAGAGCAGGGTCACATCCTACCTTCAGTGCCTGACGACAGTCCTGCTGTGACCTTCAGTGACTCCACAACAGCGGTGTATGACGGTGAGTCCAGCCAAAGAAGCTTAGACGCACTGAGCCCTCAGGGATGCTGGTCAGCGGGCTTGGAAGAGGAGTTGCCCCTCGATAGCTCCTCTGTTCATGAAGAGTGTCCTGAGCTTGAGCAGCCAGCAGGAGAACACTCTCTTCCTCTTAAGAAAGAAGAGGTCACAGATATCCAGTCAGATATCTTAGTGACCAATCCAAGTGTTCCCAAATACGATGCTGTAGAGCTCCTGAAGTCACCGACACCGTCCTTTTCCTCCGCTCAGCCTGTGCTTAAGGAAGCTAAGAGCAGAGACAAAGACTCAAAGACAGATCACCAGACAGGATCCTTTGATGAAGCCAAATCCAATCCAAGCTACCAGATCCTCAAGCTGCCTTTTGAGAATGTTTTGACCCCTGGAGCTGCAGGAGCTGGTCGTCTCTCATCCCCCACAACCTCCTACTACTACAACTACCTCCCCATGCAGTCCACCCATGAGCGGATGAGTGTTCTCAGTCCATCTCTTGATGAGCTTTCCTCCAGAGATGAGATGTTCTCCACAGACCTGGAAGATGCGGACCTTTTTCCCAACAAACATGTGTATACCGGCAGGAGGCTGCCAGAGGTCGTTGGTGCTTCTCCTCAAGCCGCTGAAGAAATAGAGGAAGTGTGGCTGCCAGGTTCAAAGAGGTTTGTGTGCGCTTGCTGTGGGAAAAGCTTGGCAAAAGGTGCAGGTAGGAGCAAAGTCCACAGCTCCAAGATGTACCGAGATGAAGCCGGAGACTCTGACGAGGAAAGCAGGTATGGAAGAGGGTGTGAGCAGCCGGTCAGAGTGGTTGTGAAGAAGCATTCTGCACCCAGGAAGCTGCATTCTCTCCCATCGAGACATTCAGCAAAATTCAGGTATAAAAGAGGCCAATACAAGGATCCCTCGGATCCATTCGACCAGGAGGAGGGTCGTGATCTTTGTAAGCAGGATCCAGCTGATGGTGAGATGGAAGAGATGACTAGCAGCGAGCTGCAGTGCGGAACATGCCAGGGTAAGTCTCAGATAGGAATGTTTTTTTTTTTTTCTAGGTTTGACACTTAAGTTGACAATCATCTTCAGTCCAAGCCTTGTGTAAATCATGTTAGAAATCTGTGTGAACTCTTTCATAGACAGACTCTGCAGAGATGATCTGACCACCACAGACCAAGGCAGGTGGGGAGACGGTGACGTGATTCCCAGGAGGAGACAAGCAACCCCTCTGCAACGACATGGTAGAAAAAAGAAAGAAGATGAAATGATTCACAAAAATGAATATTGAGACTTTGCTGATGTTTGTAGGTAAAGCAAGATGCATCTTGTTCCATCTCGGTGTCAGTTTGCAATTTGTTCAAACAGTATGAACAGCATAATAAGGATTTTGCAGCCAGGTGGGAGTAGTTTTGGCCCCATATTTATTCATTTACCCCTCAAAGTTTGGTGCAAGCCTAAGAAAGACCAACCAAAACAACATCTGGGAACACATTCTAAAATATAAAATTCAAGATGTTTCTTCACAAACTGTATCCACAATAGAAAGGCCAAAAAAATGGTGAATGACTCCAGTATCTTTGAATTGTTAGTTAATAGTTAATGGTGGCGTCCTGGTCGTGTGTTGTTATGCTAGTTGATGCGGGGATAAAGAAAACATGAATTTAAATTCACAGAACATGATTATGCAATTCATTGTAATTTAATCTATCCTAACTGTAATATCTTAAAGTTGAGCCGCCGATGATTTGATGCATCTATTTGACAGAGATGAGTACTCAAAGGAAGGTGATGTACCACAGGCCGAGAGATGAGGACAATGATGACGATGAGCCACCACCATTACACTGGGAGAGAGGTTGATTAATGTTTGTCTTGTGTAATACTGTTAACTTCGACCTTGTTATGAATGTAATGATTTCATTGTTTTACTTTTTGCCAGACTCTACCATGAGAGGAGACCCAAGATGTTAATGTCCCTTGACTGACTTTTGAACAAAGTGTGTTGAACTGTAGGTGAAATCCGCAAAACACTGCACAAGATGAAGCTTTTCCATAATACTCACAATACTTTAAAAGGGAAGGAGGCATTATTTTTTCCAGATGACTGACAATTGAGTTCACATGCACCACAATCTGCAACACTTTAAAACTTCAGACTTGGTGAAAACATGTTGTAATGTTTCTTTCTTTCCTCCACAGGTCCCCCCTAAAAGGTGTAAAATGTTTCAGGATAATGTGTTTGAAAATACTTAGAGCACCAGGTGAAATGCACTGCACAGGACGCCTCTTTTTGTTAGATAAAAGTAAGGAAAAAAAAAAGAAAATGTATAAAGTTTCTGCAGTGACACTGCCTTGCACTATTCATGATTGGTGGATTTCACAAACAGGTAAATGGGCTGCAAGGTTGTGTTGCAGATGATGGTGTGCCACTGTTTGGGGCCAGTCCAATAAAATAATTTCATTATTTAAGCTTTGTGTTTAATTATTCTATATTATGTCATTTTGTGATAATGCTTATTGTGCTGGGAGACTACAGATTTTACAGCGTTTAATTGATGGACATTGAGGTAATTGTTCTGATGTCTAGGTCATACTGGTTGATGAAATCCTGGTGTGTATTTCAAGAAGCAGGTTTAGTGATTTACATGCTCTGTATCTGGACAACATGGAATAATATGAAACACATTTACCAGATTTGAGAAGGTTTAGGGGTTAAAGATATGAGAATCTAATGTTGATCAGCCTGTAATGCAGCATACCTGTTATTTATTTTTGAAATATAGTTATGGCAGCAATAGGAAATGAGTATTGATCTGTAGAACCAGGTGCCAGGTCAGATATGTGATTTACTCAAGCTACCAGCTATTAACCCTTCCTATCTAACTGAGCTAAAATAATTAGTTGAATAATCGATCTGCCCTTTGAAAGGAAATTAAGTGGCGTAAAATGTGATGAATGAACCGTTTAAGTCATTTTTCAAGCAGAAATTTCCAATATTTGCTGATTCCAGCCACTAAAATGTGTTTGTTTTCTCTGTATTACATCATTGTAAGTTGAATATCTTTGGGTATGGACGGTTGAATGGACAAAACAAGACATTTGAAGATGTTGAGCTTTTTTCACTATCTATGTTCACTTAATGATTAATAGGTTAATACCAAAAATTGATCTAACCTTTGCTCTAGTGGATGCTCTAAACATGTTTTTGTACACAACAGTTGTGTTTTTATAGAAACCTGAGGCAAAACTTGTTCATTTATATTGTTTTTCTTGAAGAGAACATGATGCAAATAGCAGAATGCACTGTTGTGGAAATTTGCAAAAGTAGATTTTAATTGTGTAGAAATGAAGGATATAAATTAGGCCAGTGCAATGAATCTCTCTGACAGGCACCTTCCAAAATCCATAAACAGAAGACCTCTTAAAACAGCAGTACCGATTTAAAATCACTGTCAAGGAATCAGACTGGTCTCAGAACATGTTTATTCTTCATGGATAATAACGTCTACAAATACAGCCCCAGGCAACCAAACAAACTCTCATCTAACCTCATAACAGGCCCTTCAGTGGTCAACCCTGCATCTCAACACAAGACGTGTGTGCTTTGCATTTTAGCTCTGCTCACCTGCAAATGAGGTGAACCTCAAGAAAAAGAGCCTGGAGCTCAAAAAGATGCTATAAAGAAGATGTGCCACTTTGAGCTATCTATCTATAACCTATGGTCCTGTTATCTCATCAAGCCGGTGCAAGGTGCAGGTGTGCTTTGTTAATGAAAGCCAGTGAGCTTCTTATTTCCATCTACCTAAAGTTTCAGGTCACAGCAAGTTGGTTCAAGACACTGATCTTACTTTTCCTCCTATCTCTGATCCGTTGTCTGCCTTTCCTCAGGTGAGTTGATGCACCACAGTGGGAGGAACTCGGTGGGTCACAAACAGCTTTCATTGGCTTTAAATGCAGGTCATTAAACTCTAATTGGATGGTTGTCTCCCCAAAATCTAGCCAATGAGTACAGCATGAGTCCACACCTTTGATTTCTAATTGAAATCATACTTGGAAAGCTGTGTTAGTTTGTTAGTGATAATCCTTTTGCGTGTAGGTCCATTTGTTTTGCTGTCAAAATACACTGAAACTATCTGGTATCTTGCAACAGATTTTGCCAACAAAGAAACGACAAACTATTCCTTTTATTTGCTTCTTGCCTCTTTGTCAGATATGGAGGCAGACACGTCTACTTTGCAACACTCCTACGGTCGAGGCCCTCGGGGTCCAAACCCGCCACATGGAGCTCAACAGGCCCAGGGGCATCCTCAACCAGCTCCAGGACCTTCAGGAGCTCCACGTCCTGAGGAGCAGCACCACAAACCTTTCTTCTACATCCAGCCCTCGCAGCCATATGTGCCCATGCAGAGTCTGCAGTGGCCTGTGCCTGTGCCTGTGCCCATACCTATGTCCTACAACCCGTACTACGGCTACCCTGGTTTAGGTAAGTGCCAAAATTCTTTTCTTTTTGGCATGACTGATGGCTTTGTGGAGGTACAGTAAAGGAGGTACAGGAGGTACACTAAATTCTATCACAGTTTCTACATTTCCCGTACATGATTATTATTATTTTTTTAATGAGCTGGTGCATATCACAATTCAAAGTCATATATAAATGTGCTCACATCTTTAGATTTTTTTTTTTTGTCTAGTGAGGTGATCATCCATTTCTGAATCATCATGTTCTGTTTAATATTCAACATTCCTGTTCTGTCTGAAGTGCACAAGTTGCATGTATCATGCCATGTAGAATTTCTTTATTTCATGCTACATACTATGCACAGTATTTTGCAGGTTATAGACATTCATAGATCCCAGATGATGAATCTTAATGACTTTGGTTTAATTTGTCCAATCCTTTTTGACCAAATACCTGCAAAATGAATGACATTCCCATCAGCTCCAGCTGTATTTTGTGTTTAACGCTGGTTAGTACATGTTAGCCTGCTAAAGTGCTAAACTAAAATGATGTGATGATGGCTTTGCAGAGCTGCTAGCATAGCTGACTTTTAGTTTTGTTTTAAACTTTTACGTCTTATTTTGCAGCTGCTTTGGCTCATTTTGCATTAGGCTGGGTTCTCTTTGGTGCAGAATTTTGCAGGGGCCTAAAACTGAGAATCAAACCTGCGTCTTTAAGATTTGACCAAGCTAAAACCGATAGGTATACCACCAAATATGAGGCCTGACGTCAGACCCAAGGCTATATTTTTGCCTTATTTAATCTTTTGCGTACCATCACCTTCCTGTATTAGCATCACCTTTTGCCCTTTCCCAACTGGGCAGTTTGTATCTACTGGTATCCTTTTTTAAAATAAACTTTTTGAAACAATTGTACAAGTCATGATGGCATTAATTACTTTTTTCTGTCGTTAAAGGTTATGGCATGCCAGTGATGCCCCACTACCAACCAAATCAATACATGGAGCCACCTGGCTTTGTTGTACCCCATACCCACCTCCATCTGATGGACTACAGGCGCATGCTCAACCCCCAGTATTACCAGACCATGGCCTACCACTCTCGCAGATTCCGCTATCAACACAATGGCCCAGCCAGAGAAATGACCAGTTCTCAGGTTCAAACTGAGCCACTGTCTGCAACCCTGAGGAACAGCACGCCAGGTTCCAGTGACACTGAAGCCTCCAGCGGCCTCCCAGTTTGCAGCGGTATCACCCCCAATGTCCCCACCAGCAAGCCGCTCTCACCAGCCTTGGCTGTGCAGAAGAGGGATCATTCTCTGGAGCTAAAGGACATGGTTCCTTCTTCCACGACCAGGACGCCACCAAATGGCAGCTTTGTGATTCAGACTGAGGAGGTGAGGATTGAATGCTGCACTACACCGGTGGGAGTACAACTCCTGCACTCTCATGAAACTGCAGAAGTGTCCCACAGATTTTCCACAGACGTGGTCCAGTGTAGCTCCATCCTCCAGGGCAGCGTGCTGCAGGATGACGGACTGTGCCTTCCTGCAGACCAGTCTGAGCAGGCGCTACAAGCTTGTCCTGACATTCTGCTAGTTGGGACGCCCAGCAGCAGTGAGAAGATCTCTGCTCTGGAGGAATCCAAGAACCAGATGGACCCCGTCACTGAAGTCTCAAATTTGGGATCTGAAGTAGCAGCTCATAGTGACGTTGAGGAGACGAGGAGCGAGAAAGACCTGAGCGTGACCTCTGAGAATTTTCACTTTAAAGTCGTTCACCTGCCCTTCGACCCCAAATATCTAGATGAGCTGCGGAAGATGGAGTCCTCTGTTTGGTCAATGGAGGAAACCTTGATTCCCTCCCCTGAATCATTGATCCAAAATGGCTGCACAGACTCTCATGATGAAACACTGGCTGCTGCTGAAGTGCCCTCAGCAGATGTGCTGACGGTTCCTACAGAAGAGGTCATCCCCATGATTGAGATGCCTGATCTGGTAGAGGATGAACTGGAGGACATGACCCCCACTGTGGAGGGTCCTGTGGTTGAGATGGTGCCTGAGGCAGATATCTTTCCCATGATGGAGGCTGCAGAAGAAGCTCCTATGAATAAGTTGACATACACAGCACAGGTGGATATTGCACATAAGTTGTTGTTGTTGGATAATTCCCCTCTTATGGGAGATAGAAACCAACACAGAGGAGAAACGAATGTCCAGGAACACCAGGACACTTCATTTGAATCGTTGCCTGCCTACCTCCCCTCAACCAGCTGGCTAGCAGACTTTGATAATGTCTATTATTGCAGCAAGATGCCATCAACTCCAAAGAAGCAGAGCAGACCTCTGAGCCACTGTGGTTTAGATGTGCCTAGCAGAAGAAGAAAATTAGACCTAGAGTACAAAGACCAACCCACTGTTCGCAAGCCAAAGGAGAGGTACAAACCCAAAGGCAAGGCGGATCGGCGAAGCCTCTCTGACCACGAATGCTGCCTTAGCAGAAATTTCAATGAGAATGCATTCATCCCATATGCGTCCAAGAGGGAACGACTTTGCTCCAGATGTCTGGCAAAACGCAGGATCTGCACATCTGCCAGTCCAGGAATTGATGACAGGAGCTTAACAAGAAAAGCTGTTCCCTTCCAACAGTTGAATGACGCACTCTTACCAACATGTGAAGCATGTAAATCTCACACCAAGAAACTGACGAGAAAAGGCTCCAGCCCTGATGTTCGCGGTCTTCATCACGGACTCGACACCGAGGGAGAATCTTCTGAGAACAGCTCATGTCGCAGAGGCCCTAAATGGAGGGCGGCTGATGATCCCAGGAAGCTCACTGACCTCAAGAGGCCGCTGGCCTCCAAGCAGAACCTGGAGAAGTGTCCTGCAGTGATGTACCCAAAGATGAGGGAAAAGAGCTGCGTGTGTAACGAGCCGCAGCAACATCAGCCTGTTGCATGGGAGAGGCTGCGCCACTGTCCACACGGGAACGCCATCCGAGAAATGGATGAAAACTGCGACATGCCCGTTTCTCTTCAGGAAAAATGGAGGAATGTGGATGAAATTTACCTGACACGCAGGTGGCAAACTGGTAAGCAAGTCTATTAACAGAAAATTGTCTACAATTAAGGTAATTGATTAATCATTTATTTATTTATTTTTTAAGCAAAAATGATATTCTGTTGATATTCTACCTGAGCAGTGCAAATTCCCAAAAATATTTACAATTAATTAATTAAATATATATATATATACACACACACATAAATACATAAATGAATAAAATAAACATGGGTCTTTCAGATCCCCTGAGAAGTTTCCCACTTTACCTGCTTTATCTTGTTATTTGTCTGTATTCCTTTTACAATCACAAGTTCTCATCCAACAGAGAAGTCATGGAAAGCAGTGGTGCCTAACCCTGACGCTGACAGCTCCAAGAATGAAGTCAGATCACACTTGAGTAAACACAAGAAATCACAATCACAAGGTTTGCTTTCACCATTTCACCTCAGTCAACTCAGCTGAACGTGAGTCATTTAACAAGATTTACACCGAAAAAAGGGAGGTGAGCTTTGTTCATGCTGATGTCTTGAAATAAGGAGAAAATGGCATGATAAATGCATTCATAATATAAACATAACGTGTCACTTGCTGCCTCTTCTCATTACCAGAGACTTAAATCGGCATGCATCTCTGATCCAAGCCTTTTCTTTGTTCTTCATGCCAATTTGTTGCCTGTGTTTGCACAGACATTAGCATATTAAATTCTCACTTTTCTTCATTCAGCGGCTCCCCTCCCTGGTTCTGTGTCTTATTGCTGACCCGTTTTTGAAACTTCTTTCTTGGCATAGTTGCTGTTCTGTCGTAATATAATCCACAATGCTGTTTTTTTTTTTTTTTTTTTTTTTTTTTTGTTTTTTTTTTTTAAGCGAGAAAATAATTGTCACAATATTCAAAAAATGTACTTAACAATTTCTGTAATGTGTTTTTTCCGCAGGAACTCGCAGAAAAGACACAAGATGCTGATTTGCACGAGCACAATTCAACAATGGGGAAAAAAAAAAAGAAAATCACTTTTTAAAAAATTAATATACACTTAATTTAAAATATTTCACTTAATATAATTGTATAATAAATCACTATGTTCACTATTTATTAACATTTAAATAAACACATTGATTATAGGTTTTTGTATTTGTCTTGGTTTAAAAATGGTCCTTTTGCACCTGTGGTAGTAATTATATTTGTCCACTAGATGGAACTATTTCTACATAAACTACACAATCTAACGGGGGATAAAATGTCAAACTTGGGCTTCATTTATTTTTTTCATTCACATGTAATACATAAATGATAGAAAAACTTGAATATAAACTGAATTTAAGTATAAATACAAAGCTCTGTAAAGAATACATGGAGTGAGTTGTCCTGCAGTCTGACAACTTGTTTCCTCAGGTGGCTGCTGATATATCTTCCTTCCTAACAATTTTAACAGACCAATTTAGTTTTCATCTCTGGTTTGCACATGATTAATTAAACGAGACGCTGTGATCACATATTTGCATAGGACCTTTAACTGGCAGTCTTATCTGGAATGACTTTCAGCGAGCATTAAGGTGGGTGTTTATCACTGTGCTCAGGTGAGTCACTGGTGGTCTCTCAGTGGTTGCCAGGGGATCAAAATTACAACCTGATAATGGTGTAGACTATAACTTATAACTTCTTAATAAGGCTGGTAGCTTTAATGGTGACAGTGATGCAAATAAAGAGACAAACCTTGAAGCAAGAAATGGAAAGTAAGTTTAAAAATATCAAAATCTCCATAATCCACATTCAAGTTATGACCTAGTCTTTTTTTCATCCACTACTTTGTTCTTAACTGAATTATCTCTGTAACTATTGGATAGATTGTCATGAAATTTTGTTGACTTTATTTTTTAAAAATTCTAAGAAAGCAATTTCCTTAGTATTTCCTAGTATATTCAACTATTAATTGCAAGTTAAGTTTCCTGAATATCTACTTGTTACATTTACTCGAACTTTAGTTACAGCTTATAAATGACCAGTAAACTTGTTATTTTTGAGTATACAAGTACTTTAGGTTAAATGCTAATTAGCAAATATTGAAAATTACCGTCTGGGGAAGAATTTTGTGTAACTGGAAGTTTTTAATTTAATACTAATTCATATTTTTATTGTTTTATACCTGACTGCTGTGATGCATATTGTGCCGGTGTCTAAAGTAATATGTTGTAGATTTAACATTGACATTTTTGTCATTGAGTCTACAGTCACACGGTAACTCAGACTGGGATAAACTGCCCAGACTCAGGTGTGCAAAGCAAAGCCTTTAGAGATTTACCCAAGAATACTTGCAGCCGCAATTGCTGCCAAAGGGGCTTCTGCAAAGTCCTAAATTAAGGGTCTCAATACTCAGAGGTTTCACTTTTTGAGTTCTAATACATTTGCGAAGATTTTGAAACTCACATTTCCAGTTTTTCATTATGGGTTACGGAGTGTAGCTTGATTGGCAATAAACGACAATTTCACCCATTTAGAATCAAATCTACAACTCATTAAAATGGTTAAAAGGGACAAAAATACTTTCTGAAGTAGGAAACAGGGCAGTTTCAGACGAGCTGCATGGGTGTAGACTCTGAGTCCCACTCCTGATTATGTCCGCGAAATCATGACAACACTCGAACACAACACGGAAATGGATGACCGGTTTATTTGTGTTTCAACACTACATTGAATTACTGGTGAAATCAGACATTATTAGAGCTGCAGTATTTCTTGTCAACCTGTGAAGGCGACTGTGAACGCCATTATTGACTGAAAATACTTAATGTCGCTGCCTGGGGGGGAAAAAAATACAAAAATGTATTGAATAAATAATGAATCATGTTGGATCAGACCATTACAGTTTATGCAGTGTTCAGCAGGCCTTTGAAACCAGGTAATGAAACCAGTTTTACTGACATTGTTCTAAATGAAACATGTAATGGCGTGTGCACGTGCAATAATAGCCTTTCTGACTGGAGGGGAGGTAAATACTTGGATGTAGAGAGCGCGTTTCTGAGTGTTGCTTCATGTGAGAGAAAATCATGAGGTTGATTTTCAGGGTCTCGCAGCAGGCAAACAACCGCTTACTTTGTCTCAGATTGCTTCGCTTTCTTCTCCTCGTCCTCCGTGGAGAGATCTGCACACAAAGCCCACACAATGTGCTGTCTTCAAAAGGGAATGAAAGACTTGCACTTGTGCATTATTTGAAGCAGAGAGAAAGTACAAAAAAAAAAAAAAAAGCTTTTGCAATTTGAAACAACCCTCTTAAGTGATTCCTGGCTAACGGAGCAGAGGTTCTTTGAAGCCTACAATATGTGGGGCGGAGGAGGAGGAGGCCAGATGGGATGAGGAAAGTTGCAGCACTAGAGCGCAACACATGATTTCCCCTCAGATTCGTCAGTTTCCGGGGAAGAGATGGACAGCCCCGTTCGGACTGTCTCAGAGCTCATATCTCGCAGACTCCTTCTTCACGCCGCCGCTCCATCTTCATGACGCCCTGCATTATGGGTAAATGTGAAAGGCTCGGAAGTGATTGGCTCCCGGGTGTATTTACAGCATGAGGTGGTGGCGGTGGCACGATGCCTGATATACTGTGTGTATCGCATAAAGCCGGAGGAGGCACATATATTTCATGCAGAGGGACATAAACAGTCTGGGGTCTCTGTGGGTAAAACATCCTGCAGTGATGATTTCTCTTTACACGGCGGGTGTGAGTTGATGTTTTCCAGTGCATGAACACCAAAATGTCCTCTTAAGGACAGAAAGATGACAGAAATCCTCTGAGGCAAGAACGTTCTACCACGTCTTTCTTCATGGACTCGGAGCATCAGCTTTCGAAATGCACTACTTTCATAAGTTTGTAGCATTTTTTTAAAGAGTCAATCACAAAAAAAAAAATTTAAGTAGCGCCAAATAAAACCATTAACAGTGAATCTGTGGACTATCCAGAAGACATGGGACGCTGTTTTTAACCAGGCATGTTGCTCAAATGTGGCATAGACCCAATTCTATTCAACGGCATTAATTACGGTGGCAACAAAACCTGAGCACACGAAATGGAAAAAAACTACCTGGATGCATCAAGGACAAAGTGAAAAAAACATGTTTTTGTGCTTCAGAGAGGAAGCGCTCTCTTTGAACTTTGTCCATTTTTTACGATATGTTTTTCAACTGTTTTTTAACACAAGTAAAACGCTGCTGAGAAACATCTGAATATAAATTAGCTCTCTATGCTAATGTGCTAACTAAATGATTCGTGGTGAACTGCGGAGGATAAATGAAACACCTCTTTTGTCAAAATATGCATCATACTGTTTGAAGTTTTTCCCATATTACTTTTTACCTGATTTTTGTTATTTCATTATTTGCTGTTTAAGATGTATTCTGAGCTTTCAGTTGTTGTTTTTGCATATATCTCCATTTTTAAGAATATCTTTAGCTGTGTGGCCTTGTTTCTACTGTCTTTATTTTATTATTTTGAGTTTAGGGAGTATTATGGGCAATTTTAACTGTTGTATTTTCATGCAAAACATTATTTTCATGGTTTTTCTTTGTAATTTGTAACTTTGTTCAAAGCATAAAAATATTGTTGTTTAGTCGACTCTTTGTCCTTTAATGTTCTAACATTGAGAATTTGCTAAATAGTGACCAGAAAAAGAAGCGACTGCAATGAACTGAAACTAATGACTTCCTGCTGGGTAGGAAGGTAGGAATGCGTGGAAAACATGAGACATGCAAAACCAGTAGTATGGTCCTTTAAAGGAATAGTGCAACATTTTCATCACGAAATAGTAACTCCTGTCCGTTAGACATGCGTTGAGCAAATTCACACACTGGGACATGTATGACAGCCATTTCCTGGAGGTGTCAGAGGCAGGTACAGGGTTGTTCTTGTGTTTCTCCTTGAGAAGTTGCATAAATAAGAAGGATTGCTTTCATAATATATATCAACAACAACAAAAATCATCCTTATTTTATTGGTTTTGCTTATTTTAGTTGGAATAGCTACTTCTGTATATGTGGCCAGGGTTAGTTTTGTTTTATTCTCAGTTCTCCTTTGGAATTCCTAAAATGCAGATTTTACAGCCCTGTTTTTGTAGCTTTGTAGGTTAAAAGTGGAGGATAAATGTCTGTGCATGTGTGTCTATCTATATCTGAATTTATGACTGAACCCTTTTGCTTTTTTAGTGAATTTGTGGGCACGAGCTGCATTTGTGCACGTTCCAAACATTTTTTCGACACTTTGCTCCACAGTGTCTCTCAGTGTGTTTCAGCAGCATGTGTTGATGTCAGTGAACGCCTCCGCATATATATACATGTGTGTGTCTGTGTGTGTGTGCGTGCGGGGTGTGCAGTCTGCGTGGGTGTGCGTAGCTGCTTGAGATGCCTATAAAAGCTGTGGGAGGTTAAGAGCATCCATCCTGCCTCCTTAACTGTTTGGAGTGATTCTGTCGAGCTGTCAAGTCGGTTTTCCTGGAGAACAGCGGAGCTCTTGTCACACGGTTCAAGTGTTTTGAGAAGCTCATCATCAACTGGCGTCTCATAGATGACTAAGTGGTATCAGAACACCAGATTACTTTGAGGACTGCTCTCTGCTCCTGTTACAGAGGAATAAAAATATCCCTGGATAAAATTACAGCAAGAGATTATAACAATGGTAAAAAGAAACATAGAACATCTCAAAGATTGAGAGTTTTTATACAGTTATTGGATGGATTTAAGGTACCTACTACAATTTGAAAACAATTTCTGAAGCCAGGACTTACAAAAGAATGAATAATCAATATTTTTTTAATTGAAACATTGGGTCAAATAACTACAGTTGAGATTTATCACCCAGTTTAGAGCTCTATGGAGCTTTGTAGCCTCTTTTAGCTCTTTGTTTTGTTACATTATCTCTGGTTCAGGCTCAGGTTTCTCAACAACAGGCAGCTGTTATCTGTGAATTTGGAGTTCGTCTGCTCCCTAGTGGCCAGAAGTTAAAATGTAATTAAATTGCATTTCATATTATATTACTGTATTTGGCGCGGACGGTGTGATAGCCAAGATGTATATGGTGTAATCAGAACGTCCCTGTTTTGATTGATCCCCATGTCTCCATGTTTTCTCTCCTCTCTCCTGTCACTTTAAATGAATATAAAAGGCTAAAATGACCACATTTCCTCACTGTGTGTACAGGAGACAGGGTTGCTCCATGCTAGGTGGTTTGCTATGTACGGCTGCTAACCGGACAACAAGTTAACCCAGTTCATTCAGATACGTATTTGCAGACTTCTGTCTCATAACTGTTGCAGTTTAAGGCCAATGTGCATATAGATTATGGGCTGTTATAGCTTTGTCTGTTTGGTTTTACAGTCAGTTCGCTGTAGGTCAACCAACTGAATTTCTGCGTGAAATTTGTGACTTGCATAGTGATTTGCGCACATTTATTCTGCTTTTCTTGTGTCTACTTTATGTGTTTTGCCATTTGTGTGCGTCACGTTTGTCTTCCAATACAACACCCACACAGTCAGATCGGAGTGAGCATCTCCGTGTACAACCTGTGTTTCCACATTATCAGGACCTCGCTCCTCCTTCAGCTGAAGACAAACACCGCCGGTGTCCTGACAGCGCCGTCTGCTCTCTGTGGCTCCTAAAGGACATGATGGATGTGTCTTTGAAGGATCCCTTCTGTCATCCAGATGCCCAATTAGGGGCCGGCTACGGCTGGCCACTCTGGACTGAGAGGTAGGAGGGCAGCATCAGTCACTCAGCGGACCACACCGGCTTTTTTTTGGCAATTCTGTCCATTGGTCACCTGACGCAGCAACAAAAGCAGATCTGCGAGGGTGGCAGATGCTGTCGTTCTCTGCAGTGTCAAAACTGGAGAGTGTAATGTTGTCAAGCACATCAATGTCTTTTTTTTTTTTTTAAACAGAAAAAAACTGGTGTGTTTATTGTGGTTGACAAACTTGACAAATCGAGTAGGAGTGTGTCTGTGTCTTTGTGTGTGTCCCTGTAAAAGTGTGTGGTCATTTTTTTCAGCAGAGAGCTGGTCCCGCGCGGCCCAGCGGCGATCACATCAGCAGGGCCGGGGGTTTGATTTCCACCGGGGCCTCCCACACTCAGGTGTACGCACTCAATTAAGCAATAACACACCCAAGGTCGCGCGGCGCTGCAGATATTGGCAGCGCGGAGCTGCAACTGGAGGAAATGTAGATCAGCCGGCAGCCACAGTAAAAACACGACCTTGACTGTGTTATTGCTTTTACACAACACTGACTGCATTTACACAGTAGCAGGGAAGTGATGCCTGATTAGCTGAAGTGTGAAGGCGGGATATTCTCCTGTTGCGCTGTTCGTCTGTGAAGGCAGTTGCTGACATTTATTTAGTTAATTGTTTAGTTTCAAAATTCAATTCAAAAGTATGTGGACAATCTAACATTACAAACAGAATGTCTCCCAATTAAAACGACAAAAGATGACATTTGGTGATGTGAAGTAGTGTGGGATCATGGGAGTTGTTTTTACCACCACTGTTGTCATTGCAGTCCTGGTTAGAATTCCTTCAGTGCGAGTTGCTCTTGGTGATTTTTTTTAATTTATATACCAGCAACTGAATTATCTGCAAAGGTCTCCTCCTCTCCAAAACCGACGGACCACGTGATTAAAGCTGGTGAAAACACAAAAACACAGTGTTTCTAAGACTCGGAGGGGTTGCGAGCCGAGACGTTTTCTCAGCTTGTTTCTCTGATGACGAAAATCTTTCATCCAAGTCAACTTTTACGCTTCTGGCGAAAAACCACAGCGCTGACGCAACTTACATGTTTCTCTCGGTATGAAAATTGCTGGAAACATTTGGGATGCTGTAAGTGGTCGACTCAAACAAAACCGAGCATCATGTGGTGGTGATGTAATCGAGGGTGAGGTCACTGACTCGGCGGTTTGAAATAAGGAAATCAAACATCACGTGTCGTTTCAGAACCATCTTTATTTTTAAAACATTCACAGCAAGTGTTTATTGAGAAGGTCAAATTCAAAAGGCGGTGATGCTCGGCTGCTCATGAGCTTCACACGTAAATGTCAAGGGTGCACCCCCCCCCCCCCCCCCCCCCTTGTTGGGATGATTCATACTATCTTGCACTTAAGTGGATCTCTGCCCCACTCAGATACACCAGAGAGCATCACAACAACAACAACAACAACAACAGCAGCAGCAGTGAGAAATCATGTCTGCCCGTCCTCTGCGACACAGACAGAAACAGAGCGCGGCCTTGCCGGATATTGAGTCAGCGTGCTGTGAAAAGGAATATGGTGTGAGGTCTCCAGGCGTCGTGTACTGTAATGGCCGAGACGCAGCAAAGTTCACGGTGTCCACTTGTTAGCTGCACGGGGAGTGGAGCTGTAAAACAGGTCCATCACGGAGAATGAGAATGAGCGCCCCTCACTGCAGGCTCAGCATTTCTCCACCGCCGAGGTGACGGTAGATACATCAGCCCCCGCACTCTGTGGTCTTAATACCTGGGGCTTTTACTCTTTAATGTCTTTCACTTGACAAATGACCTGTGTTTATGAAACTTGTAGAGCGGCCAGTGGCAGGGAGGCCCCGGGAGGGAGGTGCTGCTTTTTTTTCTTTTACAGGAAGTGAGAGAAAGCACTCAGGGAAAAGAGGCATTTAATGGAGCAGGGTGAGTTCAGATGTTCAGCTGCTGACGGTGCGAACGCAGGAGGCTCAAGGTGCATCAGTTACTGCACATGAAAACATGGTTTACATGAGATCCCTGATCCATCAGCTCCTCCAGAGTCTAGTTAAAGGTCAGACTTAAACCCAGAATCTTACAGTAATCTTACGAAATGAAGGTTAAATTACTTTTAACTTTTTTCAACACAAGATCATCTACCAACATTTACATCCTACTAATCTGCAAAAGCAACTCCTTTCTGAAAGAAATATAATGGTGATAATTAAATTTTCTATCAACATGATTAGAACATGTTTTGTTCTGTTAGCTCTAAATCTAAAGCATGTATATATACATTAAAGCGCTTTATGAAGGTTTCTGGTTAGAAAAGTAAATGCAGACGTGAAGCACAAGACAGGAGTTTTTCTTTTCTCAATATTTACTCAAAGTCACAATCGCTTCCAAACCTTACTCAAAGTGTTTTTGTTGCTTGAAGCCAACCCTGGTATGTGGTGTCAAAGTACCACTTCCTTGAATGGAAGTGAACCTGCTGAAAGGAACAATTCTTCTCAAATATTTGCCAAAAAACAAACAGTAGTATGCAGACATAATTTGTAGGAGACAGGGTCGGTGCCTTCCAGTATGAACTGAACTGAAATACAGTCATCAAACGGCTGTTAAAAACATTTCAAATTAAAAGCAGTCCATTTTATTGTATTGTATTTTTTATTTTTTTGCAAAATCACCAAAACACGATTTTACATTTACTGTATCTACCTGAAACACAGTATTGTGCAAGAGGATTTACGAGTGATGGGAACAAGCGTTTCATTGCCTCTTGTGTTGTTGTGCATCCTCCTTAGGACACAGACCCACAATCATAGAGGAGGACGCAGCAGTAAATCATGTTATGTCCTGACAAATGAACTGAAGAGATTAATAACAGTCATGATGAAAATCCAGCGTATAGAGAGCCCTGGACAGAACGATTAAAACTGAAGATATCTGATGAGTCAAAAGTGTAATTTTTCACATGGAGCAATACTCCTGGCATTTGAAGCCCAATTCCTTCAAAATAAAAAAAAATAAAAAAAACAATCATTTATATTCACCACTAAAATGTTTTTTTCTCATGATTACCGTAACCTGATATTTAAGTCGTGATTGTGACACATAATTTCAAAGCTACAACTATCTATCTCGTTATCATTAAAAAAAAGCACATGGAAACAGGAAATCTATGCCTGACAAACGTCTCTCCACTGCCAAAAACAACCAACCAACAGCCCCAAATTTCCAATCCGTCTCATGTACAGTAACTATCAGCAGGCACACGCTGCTGTGCTGACTGTACCTGTTTCCAGACATGACATGAATATTCAGCAGCCAGACAGTAAGTTATTAAATTAATTATCTGCCCACAGCTGCTGAGTAGGCATTCAGCTGCCTCGCTTTGCTGTGCGAGTAATCATCCACACGATTAATGTCACAATATTTACTTGTTGAACAGATCAGCTCAGATGGCACACAGAGAGAGAGAGAGACAGAGAGAGAGAGAGAGAGAGACACACACACACATGTACACTGTGAATAGCAGAGCACTGAGTTGTTTTCCTGGGCTGAATTCTTGGCAGCGCTGCAACCCCGCCCGCCCGGAGGTAATCAGCGTTTGCGTTTGGGGCTTTTTTCAGCCTAAAACCTCTGCAGAGGGACGGGCCTGTTCGCAGGGCGTTTTTACCCAAACAAACACAGCAGGGGGAATGCCAATGACGACCAAATTCAGGAAGAGGGAGATTGCTAACACGTGTAGCTGGGGCCCCCTCGGCGGGCACGAAGGAACGCCGTGTTCCTCCACAGGGCCTAATTGCCAGAAACGTGCACCAGATGTGGCTGTCAGGGGCTGAGCTTTCACTTGCAGAAAAGGATTACAGGATAGCGAGGGTTAGCAAACAATAACATGCAGGGTGGAGAAATGAGCTAATCCTGGTTATGTAACGTGATGGGGAATTGAGGTGGGGTACTGCAGAGGAGAAACACACACACACACTCACACACACACACACACACACACACACACACACACACACACTCACAGACCTACCTGTAAAGCTTTTACCATCTCCTCCGCAGGTTTAATGGCTGATTATACTGTGACTCTAGAGGGTTTGAGTGAAGAAAGCTGCTGCTCTCTGTCACGCCATCTTTTCATCTTCTGTAATTCATACTTGACAAAAACTGTTCACGCACATGAAAGACAAAAAAAAAAAAAGTAATATCTTGGTATGACCCTGGGTGGCTTTCAGATATTGTATATGTATGGGACATAGGGGTTTGAACTGTTTTTGAGATGAGAATGCAAAGGGAACTGTGTTGCATTGCGATTTATATGAGAAAAACTATTTTTTCTATGATTCTTCCTTTGTTTCGGCAGTTACAACAACCTTTTTACCTCTTGCCACATGTTTTTGAATTGATTTTAACGTCTGACTGTTGGCCTTTAAGGTCTGACATATTTCTGACCTTTTAGCAACATATGAGCTTGTATGTTTGGGCAGAGGTCTTCGGACTTTTCAGAGCTCTTACCCTGACTTTAGTTGAGTTTTCCATTTTACTTGAACTGCCTTGTGTTCGTGTTTTTATTCTTTTTCATTTTCATTTCATTTATCTTATTTTACTGAAAATTGGTTTTATCAAAAAATGCAATCTTTTTGTAATTTGTTGATTTTTTATTTACCGTCTGTGTTTTCACTTTGAGACGTACATCTCATATCTATTTCCTTTGCAGAGGAAGTGTTTACACTTTCATGTAGAAAAGTTATATTTGCAAACATATAATTGGAGCAGAGTTAACACTGTATGAATCCAAACAATATTTTTCATAATAACATTTTCTATATCATTTTTTTGATAAAAATTTTGATAATAATTTTTGAATGAATTCTTTAAAATGTTTTTAATGACACTGTCAAACAAATGTGATTCTTGTTGTTGAAGAATGAAGGCTGGAGTCACAAGCTGCTGTTAAGCTGTGCATTTATTTACAGTGTACAAAACACAAGTGTCAATTACAATAAAGGACGCTCAAATCACACCCACAATGTGCTTTCTCTGGCGTGCGTCACTCACTCTCTCTTGAGCTTGGTGTTGGCCAGGGCATTATATACACTAAGCTCCTCCCCAGCCAAACCAACTCCCAATTAATTCACAGATTAATATTCTGCTCCACCAAATACCTCTGCAAAAGGGTCCACAATAGACCCGCAAAAAAAATACACATCATTTAATTCATTCTCCCATCAAACATTCTTCACTCAATAATAAATCACCAAAAATAAGCAGTCAATTAAAGGTCAAGGCAAAAACCCCCCTACCACTCAGGGAACAATGGAATGAACCTGCCCAACAGGAAGCTGCCACCACTATATAAGACAGCCCACTTCTTTTGCTCTGGTTAGCCCCTGGGAGGAGAGAAGGAAAGAACCACAAGCAAACAATGGTAAAATGAAATAAACCTTACTAACGAAAACTATATGTGTGTGGTGCATTTCTTTTATGTTATTGTAGGGGAGGGGTGTGAGTTTTACCATGTGAGTGACGAGGCCTTTGTCACAGACACACACACTGAACTCCAATGAAGCAATGGATAATCAGAACTGTCTTTATATTATAAGTCAACACCTGATATGCACTTAGATATAATAACATGGGTTTTGTAAACATAAGTATAGTCTTGCAGACTTTTTTTTTCCAATTGATGTTGCTTGTTTGACATTGTATGTCTATTCAATTATTAAGCCCCTTAGCCCCTAAATATACATGGTTTGTAATGGAAAAATGTTTGTAGTGAATCCAGGTGTGTCTTTGTGACTTGATGATGGAGTCGCAGATTCCTGAATACCAGCAGGTGTGGGATGTACATCTATATAAACCTGGATCTGACACTTATAGTAGTAAACATCCCTTGAGAAAGACAAATTTCATAGTCAATTTGTCGTCAAAAAGTCGCGATGGGAGGCTGTTTCCTACATTTGTCCTTGTCCAAAATCTTGTTTTTTTTTCCAGCTGAAAAGGTAAAGCCTTCACTGTGCACCGAGTGACACAATACTCAGCTTTAATGCACGACAGCGACGATGAGAGAGGCTGCTGAGCTGAACGCTGACGGCTGCACATGAAAGCAGCCCATGAGCCATGATGAACCTGAGATACGTGGTAAGTTTTCAACCATGAAAGTTATCCATGACATGTAAACTCTACACAACAGAAGAGAACAGAAATATATATATATATATATAAACAAACACATTAACCAAAGCAGCTTTGAGTGTTTGTCTCAGTTGTCAAATAGACATGTGGCTGCTGGAGAGACAAACCAGTGTGGGACAAACCTCATCCTATAACGGTTCTGCTCAGAGCTTCACTCCCTGAGATATGAAGCCTTCCTCCCGTCAGATACAATAATGTCCTCTTTTAGCTGAGCTCTCTTTGTGCTTCTCCTGTGATAAGCCCCGTTACATTTCCACTAAAGATGATGAAACTGAAGCGCAGATGGCACGAAAGCTTCTACCATGTGGTCTGATAATAGACTTGAACAAAAAAACTTTTTTTTCGCAGACTTCCGCTGCACACTCCAAGTCCCAGACTGAAAGGCCCACGTTGTGAACGCCGGCGCCAGCACCCATACTTCCACAACAACACCACACAACCTGCTTAAATCTGTGATAGTCAAACCACCAGCGCTTTATCTCGCAGATGCTTCTGTCAGCTGATGCTGCGATTTAAAGCTTTAAAGTGAAGGTAACCTCGCTAAATTTAACGCTTCTCCCTTAAAATTAGCTTATCCCTTTGACTGCGAAGAATAAACCTCAAGAGAGAGGAGAAACTTGATCTCCCGTCTGCTTTTTTTGGGGCCTGTTAACACAAGATATGGAGTTATTATTTTTTTTTTTCTTCTACTATTTTCCCTGAGGAAAGCTCAGATAATCCTTCATGGATAGGAAATATCTGACCCAGCCGCTGATTTCTGGAGACCCCGCTGCGCCTCTATCATGGATTAGCGGAGCTGAATTGGAATCAGAGGTGGGGAGGAGATGGAGCCGATGGGCAAAGAGGCGCCGTCCAGGTGTGAAAGTGCACACATTCCCTGTCACGGTTTGGTTCATCTCAAAATGCATGAAATTTTCTGCCTGGAGATCGTCTCATAACAAGGTCATTAGACCTCTGGACGCTGCAGGAGGCTGTGCAGAAATTTCCAAAAAAACCTCCGCAGAACTGGAGGCGTGCTGTGCTTTGAGTGTGTATGTGCTTTTTGTGTATACGCAATATATAATATATTCATCCATCTCCACTTAGTATTAGAATTGAAGGTCAGCCTTCTGAAATAAGAAGCGGCCAGCCTCAAAATTCAATTTCTGCTTCATTTCCAGGCTGCGACAGAGATGTTAATACAGCCTCCTGTATATTCATTTTATACTCCACACATG
>NW_019525507.1:347041-384030 GCF_002814215.2 Seriola lalandi dorsalis
GGGGGGGGTGGGGGGGGGGGGGGGGAAATGCGAGAGATAAGAGGGAGGATGTTTTGGGCGAGAAAAGTGCAGAGAGAAAAGACAAAGTGAGACAGAGTGAGTGAAAAAAATCGAGAGCGATATGTACTGAGGCGTGGAGGAAGTGCACGTCTGCTGAGTTGAGATACAGCTGGCTGCTGAGAGACACACAGACTGTGAGGATTTACAGCTTTTTAAAAGACTCCCGCAGACAGACGCTTAATAGTGTAACTCCTGGTGTTGTCCATCAAGACGACGCCAGTTATTCTCCTGAGGTTCTGCATGGAGCGAGCTGATGCGATGGCTGAGAGACAAGCCAAGTGGGCAGCTGCCATCCTACTGCTAGTACACATACAGTACATATTATGTGGGGTACATGATTTGATAAACTGCACTGAATGTATGATGGGACTTCCTGTCAAAACCTAGTTTGACTTTAATCCCGGAACTGTCAGTGTGGCCTTGTTTCTTTTTTCTTTTCCTTTTTTTGCAGTCACAGTAGATCCACATTTCAACCATTATTCATCACTTTGACTTCCCCCGATTGAGACGGTTTATGACTTACGGGTCTACGCATGTTGTTATGTAGCTGCATCCGATCTGTTGCTATGCACAGGTGATGTTGGTACATTTTGAGAAAACAGCTGTGTTTCCTAGAAATTACGATTCTATAGGCTACAACTAATTTGCAACTGGAAATACACTTTGAAGGAAACAGTGGTATTGCAGCTCCTTTCTTTAAGTCCCCGCCCCACACACACATTTTAGTAAGCTGTGACAGCTTCCCGCTCAAATTCTACATGCTCCAAAACATCACTGAAAATCAAATTCAAGAAAACCAGGGAACTACAGACAGACTCAGCTCCATAACGCATGAGAGATCTTTTACTCATCTTTTATTTTAGTTGCGTATTCCAGCTTTAAAGAGATTCAGGTTCTAATTTGTACCTCGCCAGAACTCTGATTTGCAAGTTGTGCGTTTGATCTGACCTCTGCTGCAATATTTACTGGATTCATCTCAGCCTGGCTTCAAAGACAAAGAAGCTGCGGGTCGTCCTGCTGATTTAAACTTCATCAGAGAGCAAGTTTCTAAGCAAAAACACCAACTTTAGAGTCTATCAGGATGTAATTAAAAGCTTAAGAGCTAAAGAATAATCAAACAAGGAGAGGTTGTTTTATCTGAAATTCCCTCTAATTGAAAAGATTCAGAGCACAATTTAATTCCCCATTTCCCTCTTCCCATTTAGTGAGTAAGTAAGTAAACTATAAAGCACTTTTCAATAGGGGAGATACAGAAGAGATGGAGAGGAAAACACAGCACAAACAGACATGTAATACCTATTTCCTGCGATGTAATTGGTAAGGCCATGATTGGGATTTACCTTTTTTGTTAACTTTTAAGCTTTTACTTCACATTCATTGCCTGTTTTCTATTGGCAGCATTTCTAGGTTTGCTCAGTGTGAGGGGCCATGTGAGTCAGGCACAATTACAGAAACAGCAACAGGAAGATCATCATCATCATCCCATTACTAATTTTATATAAATAGTCTGTTTTTATATACTGTATATGAAGCTATGTGTCATGATTTAGCTTGTAAATGACTATGATTGTGGGTCTTCTACAATCACAGTCTTCTGAGCTTCACTAGTATCCTCTCTGAATATGTGTTAATTAACGTTTTTGTGTTACTACTGTTACTACTGCATATGATGTCTACTGTGACCTGTGTGTGTCTTTTTGTTTAGGGTTTTTTTTTTTTTTTATAGTTTATATAATGAAACGTCTAAAAATGTCAATCCCAGCATCTTGAAATCCCAAGGTAACGTCTTTAAATAGTTTGCTTTGTCGAAAACCCAAAGACAGTCAATCATCCTTCGCATTAGACAAAGAAATGCAACAGATCTTCACATTCGAGCACCTGGAACAAGGTAAATGTTGTGTACCTTTTGCACCTGAGTCATGGGTAACCGAAGTCGACCTCTGCTCTGTTCACCTCGCAGTCCATGTACCCGCAGGAGCTGCAGTCTAAACCGGTTGTTGTTTCTGAGCCCATTTCAGCCTCTGTAAAGTGATTACTCTCATTCACAAACATCCATCTTGGAGCAGAGACTCTGGGAAAGCAGGTCAGTCAGGGCTTTTTTTTTTTTTTTTCACCTGGGATAAACTCAATCTCACGTCAGAGTGTATCCAATTATACTGCCTGGCCCGCATCATTCAGAATGAGGTCACCTTAACTCCTATCTCTTCCTCATCGAGCGGAGATTGAAAAGGGGGATTTGATTGGGTGATAGCGGTCGAGGCGGAAGGTGGTGGGGGGGCGTATCAGCTAAATTTCCATCAGCACCCGCTTCCATCTTTTTTTTTTTTGGAAAGAAATGCCAGTTGGAGTGTGAAGTGAAGGCGGCGGTCAGGTGGTCAAGTTGAGGGATGACTCAGCAGATGCCTTATCACTCTCCGGCCTGTTTTTGTGTGAATGTGTGTGTTTGCTCGCTGGTTTGTGTCCATATGTGTGGACAGCTTGAAGCTATGTATATAATATTAATTTATATGTGTCCGCGCGTTTTGGAAACGCTGCTGGCCACATTTTTAATTTGAAGACGTTGGGGTCACTTCGTAGTCTGGACGACTGAGACGATGACGTAGGTCACCCGTAGTCGCTCCCTGATTGGGTCTAATCAGCCTCAGTGGTGAAGGCAAAATGAATAACGACATACAAGTATCACTGACCTTGTTGTCTTTGCTCGCAGCTACTGTGGAGCTAAACTCTCTGCATTTTAATGCTACACCGACCTTTGCCGTTACTCGTTACTGTTCGTAGTGTTTTCTGCAACTAATCAAGTGCAGAGTAGACAGTCTGCTTCCTGTTTACCGCGGCTCACACGCATGCCCAGTGTAAGTGAAAAGTCATGTATGTTTCATGTGTTTTCATTTTAAAACGAATGTGGACGCCGCCTGAAACCAAGGCATATTTTTCCTCTGTGCAGGACGTGTGTGTCTCTGTCTTCTGTATTCCAATAACCGTGTATTCTACAGTGCTGAAGTGAAGGTTTGAACAAAGCAGTTTTTCAGTGATATGCACTAAACTTTACCCTCTGAATGAAACACTTTTATTCACGTCCTCTGTCGTGGACTCAATCAGTTTTTATATATGGGTAATGGGGTTGTATTCGTACTTGTGTGTAATGTGGTGTAGCTGTGTGAAGGTTTGATCTTTGGATTGTCCATAATTCTTTTTGCATCTGCATCCATTGTCATTTTTGTGCAAGTGTGATATTCTGACTCCTGCTTTAATGACTGGAATGAGTCTACTCAGGCATGTAAGACACCAAGACCTTATTGATTCTACATTTTAACAAGTAAAAGCTGAATACTGAGTTAAGTTTCCAATGGCCAAATTTGATATAATTTATTTTTTTTATTCTATTGCGTTTTATTCCATTTTTCGTCATGGTGTACAAAGATGTAAAAATAAACTTTTCAAATGTGTTTTGGAAACATTTCACTGTGACATTTTTCATCTAATAGACCAATTTTGTTAAAAAAATAAATAAAAAACTGCTGAAATACCCAAACTTTAATTTCTCCTGGTCTCAGCAGTGTCTCATAAGGGTCATTCAGTCCTCCTTGAAAAGTGATTGATTTCATAAGACATTACTCTTCATCCTCTTATCCTCCTCTGATCTTGAGCTGAAGCTGATGGAAGGTGGTGGAGAAAACTTTTTTCTTTTGCAGGGCAGAAAACTCCCGGCAGCAGGTACATTACAGCGGTTAGTCAGGAGATAAAATGTTCAGCCTGTATGTGGGTAATACAGGAAAGTTTAAGCTTATTTCTGGCTTTTAGATTAATATACAGAACAGCTGGTAAGGTTTATAGAAAATATTTTAACAGGAATGCGAGGGGAAAATCACACTCTTCATTGCTTCTGTGAAGATAAACATCTCAGCAGGGTGTTATCAAATTTCAGTCTGTGCCGTCCTGCACATCAAACAGTCGAGTGATTCACCTTCCAGTTGGGCGACAACTTCCGAGACAGCCACGCTGAAGCAGGTATAATGAATATTTTTACATTAACAATGCGTGAAATGACAGTGTTGCTCGTGATGATGAACCTACACCTGAATCTGCAGCTTCCCCTCGGCTCGATGGAGCTTTAGAGTGAGTTTCAGCTCAATGTGTAAGTGTCGTGAGACCCATAGTTACATTTGGTTGTCGGGCGACATCTAGCGGTCGTAGTAGTAGAAGATGAGGTGGATGGACGGGTCAACAAAACACGAGAGAGTGGTGTTCGATTCCCATGTGGAAGTAGCGGTTTATGTTGTTTCTATTATCCATGACCATTTGACAAAGCGGACCACGTTTTTCTCATTATTGTAACCATGACAACAAAGATCATCTAATGTTGAGGAAGTACTTATTTTAAGGTAGATTTAGTGTCTAAACCTAACCGAACTATGGCCGTTATTATAGTAACCAAGTCGACGAAGGTAGGTACAGCGCTTTCGGTACAGTCCGTGAGTTTTTTTATTGTAACCGTTGACAAAAAAACCCAAAAAACAACCTATATGGTTGTTCCGGTTGGAAGACTTGTCGCTAACACCACTTACACCTTTGTAGATATAGAGCTGTATCCGGACGTTGACCTTACTGTTTCATGAGATAATTGTGTTGTTCAATTTATAATTCAAGTGATATGTGTTTACTTCATTTGTTCCTAATGTACTAGGTCAGGTCAGTGGTTAGAAAAAGGTTTTATTATGGAAAAAGGTTGCTGTATTTCCTAAATTGTCAGCGATTGACTGACTGTTGATTGTTAGCATGGCTGACTGTTTGGTTCAAATTTGCATAAGAGTAAAATGAGCTGCAATCGCTGGATGTACAACTTGGACAAAGAGATTTATCACTCCTGTTTACAAAGCTGAGTTCTCACAACCCTTCACCCTTTATACACCATGAACCTGGAATTAACAGTATCACTTAGTACACCAATCTAGTATGCATGTTCATTAGTCAGGCCTCAGCAACACGTTTCATTGCGTTAGTGCTCGGCTTCAAGGTTGATTTGTTCATTCCAGAGATACAGAGTGTTTAAAAAAAACGTATGAAACTGTGGGAAAACTGCAGCTCCTCTCCTGATGTCTGATAACAGTGAACACAGTACATGAATGTGCTCACGCTGCCACAGCTTAGATCATAAAAACAAAGACGACCAGTGATTCATACAAGGTCAGCCTCCGCCCTCAGGTCCTGCTAACTGTAAATCACTCTCGAGATGAACGTCAGCCAAATGCTTAAAATGTAAATGCTCCTCATCATGGTGGCTGAGCCTGGTGCCAGGCCTGCGGGGTCCTATCGGTCCGTGGGCCGAGGCAGCACTGCAGTGGAGCTGGCGGGGGAGCAGATGGGGGGACGGAGCCGATCCCTCTGATGAGCCACTGAGAGAGGTTCACTGATTGCACTAATTTAACGGATGAGCTTCATTTTCAGTCTGCTGGATTCGAGGACCAGGACGAATCGTTGTTTGGCTGTCATGCAGTTCTTGTGCTTTTTTGTTTTTTGTTGTTGTTGTGTAGCTGCCTGACTGTACCTCTGTGTCCTTTTGACATCTCTCCATGTTCACTGTTGTTCCCTCCACAGTGCTGACCTCGGTTGTTTTCATGGTGCTGCTACATGTTATCAGCAGCACTCCACTCGTCCAGATTCCCCCCTGCAGACTAACTTCAAAAATGTTTGACTAGCCACCAACCAAAATCAGTCAAATTTTAATTGTATTCAACACAGTATTTATAAGTATTTAAACGAAAAATCACAATATTTATCTATATCTAGTAAGGAAGACCTGAAAAAGTCATTTGAAATATTGCACATCTGATGATACTGAGTCGGACCAGATGAATTAATAAATAAGTTACCAGATAATAATTAAATGAAACTGTCTGGCCTCTGTGGTGTCTGTAAACCAATGACTGTACTCAGCCAAAGATTGTTTGTAAAGGAAGAGCCCCCACTCTGTACCAATTTCAGGAGTCCCACTCTTCCAATTAAACTTTTATTCACATTGATATCGACACCTTTTAATCTTAGTGTCCTCAGTGGCAGCTACGACCCTGCTTGACATCATGAAGAATTCACAGCACATTATGTTTCCCTCTGAATGTATAAGTTCGTAAAAGCTTGAATACATTTACAATAATACTAAATTTCACCTCAATCCGGAACACTTTCTTGGCGACAACGTTGTTTTCCCACAGGCCTGTATTTATCGGTGGTGGATAAAACTCATGCAATCGCTGGACAGAGGTCGTCATGACCCCTTTCACATGAAATCAGTGGCCCAGAAAATTGTACTCAGCTCACCTGTGATTTTAAAGGATTTGACCTGAGGGCATCAGATCCCCAAACTGGTCAAGATCATTGGTGAGAGAGAGGTTACGCTCAAAGGCTGCTTGTTTAAAAGTTACGACTCTCTGCTGCATCACGATTAATAGTGTGGATTCTGTGTCCCAGTTTGAAGACTCCTCCACGTGCAGCCAGTATCCCATAATCCATTGTGCACCAGTAAGTTCGAAGAACTTCTGCTCCTAAAGTTGGGAACTATCGTGTGCAATCAGCCTCCATCACAAAGAAGAAAAAAGTTCGATCAGCCCCAGTAGCCCTCGTTCATTTACTCCATTTTGGAGTCGGCCCTGTTCGGCCTGCAGAACGTTGAAAACTGGGTAGGTGCTCTTTTTGCAGAGAGAGGAGCACTCATCCTTTCCCTTTCTCTCGTCTCTTTAATGAAGCAATGATGGATGTGATACCCAGCTTCAAAAGTTGCCTCAAGAGGAGAGTTGAGCAGCTTACACCTGTACGCCTGCATTAATGTGACTGGCAGTTAAACAGCTGGCGAAGCGTGATTTAATCAAACTTGTAATTTAATTTGATCACTTTGGTTTTTAAATTTTAGCGTCACCTGTAAATCGCACAGAGGTCACATTACATTATTTCTGATTTATGAACCTTTAAAGATCATTTGAACTTATCTCTTCCTTTCAATTCCCAGTACATGTTTTTATTCTGTGAATGAGCACATACATTCAATTGTCACATAAAAAAAATATTGTTTGCAGTATGTATTTTCATATGCAGAATGTCTGCAGACCATTCATCACATTTCAAACGCTGTATGTGCCACGTATGTAAACGGATTTCTATTTCACATCTGAAATTCTTGCTTCTTCATTTGCTCTTGTTGAGAATGTGTGAAATCAGCTCTTTGATTGGATGTGAAAATTAAAAAGTAAAAAAAAGTAATCTAACCTGTCAATATTACTGACATGTTTCTACTGGGAGAGTAAAAGGCTTCTCCCAAACTATTTCGTCTTTCCTTCTAAGAATTTCCAACTCATCTGAGTGGAAACAGAACGGCTCACAGCTTCTGAGAACAACTTTGAACAAACTTTTTTTGGACGAGCTGCGAGAACAACTGACAAATTGCTCAACTTTTTTTTTCTTTCTTTTTTTCTTTTTTGTTTCTTCTTTTTATTCGGTTGCCCTGGGAACAAGACATGCATGCTCACTTTCCACTTGACATACATTACATTTCCACTTGACATATGTACTTTACATCACATCAGACATGAGGGGGGGGGGGGGGGGGGGGGGACTCGGGGAGGTGGAGGAGGAAGAAGAGTTGGGGATTGTTGCATCCTTTTGAAGAGTCTGATCCCTGCAGGAGAAAAATCACAATCACCTTTATTTGCTCGTGAGAAAACACTGCAGTCCCGAGGATTTTGCCTGTGTGCCGTCGCAATTACACAACACTCACACACTGATGTCTCAAATTGTGCAGCAGAAAGAAGAGGCAGAAACCCCATCCCCCGCCCTTATCTCCCCCATCCTCCCTCAATTACTATCTATTCAGACTGAAGTGGTACCAGGTGGTTGATGTTTTGTGATGTAAAAGTCGACAGGAGTGGTGAAAATTTACACAGAAGTGTGCCGGCTTTCATCTCATCCAACCCCCCACCCTCCACGTCCCAGTTGGGGTTTTGCTCTGTTCGGTGAATGACCTAATTTTCCAGGAATGTAAGTGCTCTGTGTTTTTATCACTCATTCATACCACGCAATGAAGGAAGTGGAGGTGGGGAGGTCCCTTAATCCATCAAACCAATCAGGTGTCAACAACTCTCCATATACTGTACCCATGGCCTCGTATTAACATCCATCTCAGGTGATACGATCACGTGGTACAGGTGTGAACGCAGATGCGTCCTGCGACAACGCTCGAGTGAAGTCTGACTCGCACAATCAGACGTATTATCCAAACCACTTTATTTGGTGACATGTCGTAAAGATCCCCATTTTCTTTTATTTTCCTCTTGCTTTCTTCACCTACTTCATGTGAACCATCACAAGTGTTTTCAGAGAAGGCCTGAAGCCGAGGGTTCGGCGACACACTCGATGTACATCTGGATGTAAATCATGAGGTGCATATTGTCCACTATTAAATTATTTCCTTGTAAGTGAATAAAAACACTAAAAGTTGCTGTGAGTTATTTTCATTGAGGTTCTGAAGTCATCCCAAACCTCACTAATCTCACTAATCAACACGTCTTTGTAGCAGCTCCTGAGGCATGAAGCCAAATTTTCCATCAGGAAAAAAAAAACATCAACTTTTCCTTCAGAGGCAGTCTCTAATTGTTCTTGGCAGCGCCTTGACTTGAATTTGTAAACGTGTGAATCGATATGTGTGAAAACGCAAGTCGACACAACAGCACAGAGGTTAAAAATGCTCCTGTAGCTGTTTCTGCGCGTCAGACGTGGTGTTGCAGAGATATCGATCAGGAGGGGACGAAGACCGGAGGAAGCTTCCTGCCCGCCTGTGTGTTTATTTAGTCTACAGTCGAAGGGAGCATGTCCTCCGACTGCCAATTAAGCCGGTGATGGTCAGATCATTGTCGTGGCGTGTCGATGACTGGCAGGCCTGACAAGCCGGCTGAGCCGTGCATGTGCTTCCTTTTAATTAATTGCCAGCGGCTCGGCTGCGTGTGGGTGGACAGAGCAAATATGGATGTCGACAGAGAGCAGAGACTCGTGCTTTGTGTAATTTTTGTGTGAAACAAAGGGGGAGAAATTGGGGAAGAGTGAAGCTTTGCTGCTTTCTGACAGAGTGAAGTAATTTTTTAATTTATTTTTGGTTCCATGCAATTGATCTCAGAAGCACAATTTGTTGGTTTCTGCAGAGCAAATTGTCTGAGTGAGGAACAAAATGTACAACATTTATCTGAGGGTAAGCTAAAGGTTAGCCTAACTCTCCCTAGAGAAGTGTCTCTCTCACACACACACACACGAACCAGTGGGCCACTGCAGCTTGGTGTGTCTTGTGGGCTGCAGCCAGATTTAGGCACCAAAAGTCAACATTAGCATTTCAGAGGCCGATCTAGTTTCATTAACTCAGTCTTGTATAAGATTTCCCAACTCCCCCCGGAGCCTGAAGCAGTATCAGACATTTACAGGCTCCTGGGGTGCTTTGCCATTTCAGATCCTTAATGCATCACAAATTTAAATTCATTATCCTCCATAATTAAAGCAAATATATATGAAAGACTGCTTACGCGGCAGTGATCCCGTCGGTGAACTCCAGGGGGACCGAGGCTGAGGCCCCCAGCTCAGGTGGCTTATAACTTATCCAAACACATTCACTCTTACACACACACTCACACACACACACACATTCACACATACACACACACACATATATAAATATAGCATCTTGTTAAATGCATCCTCAGGGGTTCCCCTTTAATAATTTAACCCCAAACTGTGAGCCGTCCCCGCATATATCGCAGCCTTAAAAAGCGTAATTGCCACTACTTTTAATTACACTCATTTAATTTGTTCAGTCTGATGCCGGGGAAATCACTCTTGGAGCAAATCAGAGCTTTTTTCACCGACACGAGATCGTTATAATACTCCTGTAATACTCTCAGAGGAACACTGAGAGCGTCTGTGTGGCTCAACGGGGAATTAACACTGACTTTATCATAATTTCTGCTACTTTTTTTTTTAAATCTCCTGTGAGGGAATATAGTTCTATTCCACTCTTGTCAAGGCAATTATATCAGACAGCTTCCTTTCATTTTACAGGCAGAGTCCTTTATGTTTTAATGATAAGGGTTTATACACATCCTTTGTCTACGGTTGAGTGATAATCAGTCCGAATACAGTAAATGTGTCCTAACTTGACTTATCACAGAGGAAACACTTGCACATTTCTTTATAGAGAGCAAGCGTAGCAGCCACACACTGCAAAAAAGAATTATAAGATTTAAAAAAAAAAATGTTTTGATATGTTTTTCTATTTTAAAAAGGCATTACATTTGTTTGATATATATTATAATTTCTCTCTCTGGTGTTGAAAGGAGATTAATCATCAACTCTCTGTCCAGAACCCCTCCTCTATTCACTGGGGCCTTATATTGGCTCTCCTCTGACTTTTATAGGGGGATGTTAAATTAAAAGTATTGCTGGTTATGGTCAGGGCCCTATTTGTAGGAGGGGGGCTAATAATAGATTCTGCTCTTTGCCCCCTGTAGGGGCAAGGGGCAGATCTAAGGATAGTCACGGAGTTTCTGTATGATACAGCAGAAATGTGCTAATGCCACGGTAGAACTGCACTTGAAGGGTGTTTATCCCAACTGTGTGGAACTTGGTCCAATTGGGCCGGGGCGTTTGGGCCAAGCAGAGGGGTACTTGGCTGACTGAATGGGCATTTTGGCTGACCAGAGGGGCATCTGGTGGAACCATGAGCCAATTTGGTTTGACCAGAGAGAAACTGGAGGAGTAGCAGCAGCAGGGCACTTGATCCAACTAGAGAGATATTTGGGTGACAAGAAAGGCACTGGATTGACCAGAGGGGCATTTGGATAAACAAAGGGGCATGTAGGCCAACCAGAGGGAGACCTGTACCAACCAAAGGGGCATTTTAGCAACAAGAGGGTCACTTGCGCTAACCAGATGAATGATTGGGTGAGGGTAAAGGCACCTGGTATCAAAAGGGGCATTTAGGCTGAAATGAGAGACACATGGACCAATCAGAGGGGCAAATGGGCGACATGTAGAGCAGTTACTGAGTAACCGGAGGGTACTAGGGTGACCCCAGGGCCACTTGGGTAAACAGAAGTGCATTTGGGCTGAAAAGATGAGGGACACTCGGGCCAAACAGAGGGGCAATTGGGTGACGACAGGTGCTAATAAGGCCGACCAGAGGGGCATTTAGGGCAAACCAAAAGCAACAGAAGAAAACACTTGAGTAACCAAGGGGGCATTTAGGGTGAAAAAAGGGGGCACTTGGACTAATCAAAGGGACAGCGTGTGGGATAGGAAAGGCACTTGGGTAACCAAAAGGCAAACTGGGTCATTCAGAGGGGTAATTTGGGTAACAAGAGGGGCAATTGGGCCTCATTTGCGCCTCTTTGTTGTCATACTAGGGCAGTTATAAAGCTTGAAAATGCCCCATTAGGACAAGGTGGTAAGATGGCACTTCGCCCAGAGAGGACGGGCTGTGCCCCCTCGCGCGCTCCTCTGTTGTGACTTTAAAAAACGGAGTGTGAGACCACAGAGCCTCGTCAGGATGGACATTTTTTGCAGTGCAGCGAGAGCCACCAAAGCCAGCGGAGCGCAGCGGTGCAGCAGGACTCCCGACCGCCTGCTCTGGCTGCTCACCGCCGGACTCTCACCCACACCAGACACCAGCCCGCGGTGACACGCTTTTTATTCGGACCCTGAAGCATGTAAACGCGTGTTGCGCGTTATTTTTTCTTCCTGCCGCGGCGCGACGGCGTATCCGCTTTCGGGAGGAGGCTGAGCCAGTGAAGCGCCAGTGGAAGGAGTGGGAGGGCTTTACGGTGTTTTTTCGCTGGGTTTGAAAACATAGGAAGAAAAAACAGCGAACAGCCACGCCGCCCACCAAACAAGGCGAAGCGCGCATCAACAATTTCGCAACCGCTGCTGCTGCCCCGTTTAAATGTACAGGGGAGCGGAGGAGAGCAGACACCCGCAGACACATACACACACGCGCACACACACACGGGCAGACAGGGGACTGCTGCTCTTACCCGACAGAGGAACTAACAAAAGGTGAGCGCTGTTGTTTCTCTACCTGTCGTAAAAACGATGATTGCATTGTACGGCGTCTGGTCGAAGGGCTTCGGAGCGTTGAGGAAAACGCAAACAAAAGTTATTTCCGAGAGCAGGAATTGCTTTTTGTTTTGTTTTGTTTTGCGGTGGACGGATGGGAGCAGCATCCCTCTTGTTTGGCTTTGTCTTCACACTTTTTGCAGGGAGCATTGTGTTCAGACGTTCACGCAACACGAAATGCGCGATTGTTGCATTGATTTTAGGGGCACGTGTAAGCGAGATAAACGCTGGAGAAATGCTGATTTTTAATGGACTTAAAACATTGACTTAGTTTAATATGCACCTTTTTATCTGAGCCGTTTTATGCCTTTTGTTGTTTCACCATCACATATCCTCAGTGTTGTTGTTATCTGGGATCTTCTACCTTCACCACACAGCTACAGTGATGGTCTGCACTAATGCCATTGTCACCCATTGTTCCGCTGATTGGATCCGGTTAAGACAAAAGTAAACTTTCTAACGTCACTCCTGCATTCTTACAAACAGGAATTAGAGCTTTTCATTGTGTGTGGTTTAGTGACTCTACTCCTGCACCCTGCTGCCGCCCCCCTTCCGTTATCATCTTATGGTTTTGGTGTGAGATTGAAAAGCTGAGTTCTGTTTATTAAGAAAAGCATCTTTACTTTCAGCCACCTCTGGAGTGGGAAGTGCCAGGCGGTAATGAAGTGGAAGTGGCTTGTTTCCTCTCTCTACAGTGCTGTTTTCAGATGCAGGATTAGAATCGATCAGCGCTCCAGCTGTGCCACAGGCCCTTCCAGTGTTCTGCCTGATGCGGCGCTGGTTTAGTTGTTTTCAGTTCTGTGAAATTCTACAAAGAAAAAAGAAAACAAGTGGTGAAATGAGGAGGATTTTCAGCAAGAAGATTGAGGGTGGTTTTAATGAGACTCTGCGTGCTGGTTGCCAGTTATCTGAATTTGAGTTGGTTTCGCTCGGTGAATGCTGCATCCCTCATTTCCCATTCCATTTGTATTTAGGTCTTCATCTTCTTGAAGAGAAAAAAAAAAAAACATGTAATCCTCCTGCTTTTTCATAAAGAAACGCTTGATTTGCTGCAGCTGGACTTCATCCAACATTTCGGATGTGTCAACTCTTACTTAATTCTCTGCTAACTTAATGGCCTGCAGGATTACTGTGTTCGAATGAGAGTTTATGTCAGTTTGATTTCTTGTTCTGCAAGTAGTAAGCTTTTTACTGCTTTGTGAGCTGTTTCCTCCCTGTCTGTTAAATCATTTCCTGCAGGTTTTTTTTGTGTGTGCCTTGCACTGATGATGACATACAGTACAGCAGATGACAGTTATTTCTGGCCATTGTATGTGTGCTTACTTCTGTGTAACTTACTGCCTGCTTCACTGGTGTTTACTGCAGTCTAAAAGAGATCTCTGCCTAAACAAGAGCCATTTACAGCAGAAGTCTGTGAGCTATTAGCTGTCTGTGCTGATGTGTGATAATGCACGTGTGTTCAGATTAGTGCTGCAGCACAAATGCCAAACATTTTTTGGCTCCGGCCTCGCCAAAAGGGAGGATTTGTTGCTTTCCTTCCGTTTCGCATTATGGTTAATTGAATACCTTTTTGGGGGGCTTGGTGTGTTGTTTGGACAAAACAAGGAATTTGAAGACGTCACCATGAGCTTTGGGAATTTATGATCACGGCCTGATTAACCAGCTAGAAGGCCCCGGGGGCAAGAATGAGCTGCTTGGGCCCCTGTTGTCCTCACTGAAGTTCCTCACTCTTCATTCACTGTGCAGGGATGACCCCCAGATTTCCTGTGTGGTAATGCTATTAAACACAACTTACAAGCACAACATGAGGAAACAACGCTCTTAAAACCAGATTTTGACACTTAAAAACTGAACCTGAAGATTGGGTGATAAAATCTGACCCACATTTAAAGACATAAAGACCCCTCACGGGGAGTCTCTACAACAAAGCCTGTGAAACATGTTGTATAATGTCTCATGTGGCTCTTGGAGGGGAGGGGGGTCATAGTGTGCTAAAATACTGATAATGCTTTCAGGGTCATCTTGGAACTTGGAATGGTGATGGTCGGTCTCTGACATGTTTTGGAGATTAAGCGGTTAATTGAAAAAAAAATATTCAACCAGAAAATGATTAAATGTAGGATCTAGGGTTTTTCTATCTTGACCGATGTGACTAAAAGTCATGATTTCATTGCTGCCTCGCGTCGGAAAAGAAAGCGAGGAGTATGACATGCCACAAAGGTTAGAATCGAACCAGGGTTATCGCATGTGTCACCATTTTTCATTAACCAGTGTCTTGCAAATTTGTAACTTCATAGAGATACAGTGTTAGATGGCTGGAGTACTCCTTTAAGGCCACAGAGGTTGATGTTAGCTGACGTCGTTGAGTCTGTAGCTCTTGTTGCCCCGGGCCTGGTGCCCACTTTGCGTGGTTGGTATTGTTGTCTTGACCCGCTTGTGACGGTCGTCTCCCACATTTTCTTTGGACAACAATCGAGATGGAATAATAATAGATAGTGAAGGTAGTCGTCAGTTGCAGAGTGCCGCGTTCAGATGAGGTGTCAGTGCATACAGTCTTGTCAAGTGCAATAACTGAACTGGGATCAGCGCTGGTGACTCATGAGAAGACGATGTCGTAACAAGAACAAACAGCTCTGCGTGTTACAGTAACAACAGGATGTTAAACCGAGTGCAGGAGGACAAATAGTTCACTCGGTGGAGTCATTCAGCCACAATGTTATACTCTCTTTACTGAGAGATAAATGAAGTATTTTCCCAAAGCACAAATCTGCAGTTTACATTCTGTGGATTAAACTGTTGGAGGAAGGTTTACACTGCTGCGTTTCTGTCTTTGCTTTGTTAACACTCGTTCATTATAAGCCATTCTTCCAAACAACAGTCACATGAATTCATAAGTTGCTTATTTATTGGAAGGCGTCGTGGCGACCTGTCAACCTGCCAGGTTAGGTTTTTGGCAATGAGGAGGGCAGGCAGTCAAAACAAATCTGACGGCTCCCAGCACTTTAAGTGAAATGTGATGGATTTGACGGGGCTTTTGTGTTTGTACAGTCTGAAATTAAAAGCAGGGTTTTTAAACATAAATCCATGTCTGTTTTTGCTCCCTCATTCTTGGGATGAAGAAACATTTTCAGACCTTCTTCAGAGTCCAAGTGGGATCAGTCCTACCTGGACAAATAAATAACTAAACAAAAACAGTAAATGTTCCACTAAGCCTCTCATAGATTTGGGCTCACGGTAATTTCAAAGCTGCTGAGGCATTTCTCCGAAACATTGCAGTCTTTGTTTGAAGCAAAAATGTAGAACAATGTGAGAAAGACCAAAGGTCTGCAGAGAAATCGGTTATCGCAGTCATTCACATGCATTGTTGGAACGAGATAACATACTGGACTTATGTAATAGGAACAGGAACAGCTGTCTGTTACAGCAAACCCAACTTTTGTCAAGCCTATTTTTTGTTTTGACTGTATAACTGAAATTCGATTTTTTTTTTTCCTTTTTCTTTTCGTCACGGTTTGGGCCAAACAAAGTAAAACCAATCATGTGGTATTTTAGGTAATAGTGGGCCTCCAACTTTGTGGCAACAGTTTGGTTATAGTTCCTGTTTAAAGGTGTCTGTGTCCCCCGTGCTCAAAGCCAGCTCCATAAAGAAATACTTTACCCAGTGTGATGTGGAAGAACTTACCTGACCTGCACAGAGCCCTGACCTCAACCTCATCCAACACCTTTGGGATGAACTGGAACGCCGACTGTGAGTCAGAACTTATTACCCAACATCAGTGCTTTGGACCCGACTAATGCTCTTGTGGCTGAATGGGAGCAAATCCCTGCGGTGGGTTTTTAAAGTCTGGCAGAGCGACTGGAGGCTGTTAAAGCTGCAGATTAATGCCGATTGTCTTAGAATTAGATGCGCAAGAATCACATGTGGGTGTTTTTAGTGTCCTCATACTTTTTCGTCATAGAGTGGAAGGTAATAACAGGTAGAGAACGGGTGGATGGATAGAAAGTGCACAATTTGAAGGAACAGCGACAGAGCGACAGAATCCAGCCGTTGCAGCCAGGGCGACCAAATCTCTGGGGGCACACGTCACCTTATATCACCTACACTTAACAATGTTTACTCGGCTTTATCTAACAGCTGCCTGATGCTTTGTGTGAGCAGTTAAAAGGGAATGAAGGTAAACATATCCTCTGCGTTTGCTGAGGCACGGAGCTTTAGATGCGTTCATACTAGGGCTGTACCAGACTCATTCCATATTGACTATCTGGCAATCAGAAAGTCCGCTGGCACATACTTCAGTGCTGATTTTAAACACATTAACATAGTCAAATGCAACAGAGTCATGGGAACATATAATGTAAGGGTACGACATTTATATTGTTTATATCAAGCTCTTAAATTCCACTTTATACATTAAAAAACAACAGGATCTTCAACAGGATATGCCTTCTTCTAAACATAATAAATGAATAAATCTACACAAGAATAAATTAAATGTATTATTTTAATGAAAATATAAACAATAGTTTAAGTAAAATAGTTGAAATAAAATCACATCTTTGACAAGGTGGGCTTATTAGGCGAGTGTAGGCCTGTTTCTCTTTAAACATAGAGTAAAATAGAATAAAAAAATATCAAATTAAACACCTACAATTTTAAGATTTGAAATCTTTTAATTCAGGACCCGTAACCAATTGAATACCTCTCCCCTCACCGCCCCCTTTCCCAAGCTCGTAGGAAAAGCTACGAAGGTCGTCAGGTGATGTAAAAAAAAAAAGAAAATCTTTGGTGTGTCTGTTCCAGGCTCCCGTAGAAACATGGCGGGCTCTGTGGAAGAGGGACCCGTTACATATGAAGGGTTCATTCTAAGCTCACGTAAACAGAGCGATTTGCGTTTCAGGTGATTACACAGAAATGACAACATACTTATGAACATTAGATCCCTCTAAATTTTACACACTGGTCCTTTTAAGATGAGAAGAACATTTGTCTCTCGTCTGCAAACATTTCACACAGCAAAAACAAAACCCAGATTTGAGATTTTTAACTTTAGCTGGGTTGTGTTTCCGTTTTAGCTACTTTAAAATGTTGAAATTGGCATATAAGTGAATTTGATCAAAGATTCAATAGATCTGACGGATTAGCTAAAATGCTGTCTAAAAATAACCCTTCTCTTACTGTTCAGGTTTGTAAATCCTTCTGAAAACCCTCTGGATAAGTGTAGCGAACACGCAGTAAAGCTAATGAGGCGTGATTAGATCCTGATCTCCTTAAAATATTTAAAAAAAATAAGCTGTCAACAGTTAAACAGTAAGTCATGTAGAGAATGAAGAAGGCTTGATTCTGTTTAATTTTGTGCAGCATGTTTTGCCCTCAGAATCGTGATTGAAAGTTGTGTCGCTGCGCAGTGCTCGCCGCCTCTGGTCTAGTCGGCGCATCAGTTAAATAAATATGACAAGCCGCTCATTAACTAGATCAACGGTTTCATGTTAGTCTCAAATTGAATATGTCGAGCTGATGTTAATGGCGGCTGATGGAAGACTCACCGCCTGCAGGATTAAGACGACGTTTTCCCATCAACAGATTTTTTTTTTTAAATTTTGCCCCGCGCCCGTCATTTCCGTAAACCTCTCCGGAGACGCTGGGTCCGGCTCCGCGAGCCCTCCATACATCATTTCCCACTTTATTCTCTTTCCCTTTTTCCAAAACTGTGCCTCGGCTTCATTAATTTCTCCTCTCCCAAGAAGTTGGCAGGTCCGCTCCCACCTTTCCCTCTGCTTCATTTGCATCTTGGCTCCACACGGCTGCCCAAGTGTTTTCTGGGAGTCAGGTGGCTAATTGGTTCCCATCTGTTGGGAGAAAGCGGCCTTTACGGGATCATGGGTAATTTGTGTCAGGAGTTTTACCATATTGAATTACTTTTCTTCCCTCTGTCCAGAGTTCAGACTGTTATCTTTTTGTTTGTGTTTGCGCTGGCATTTTAGAAATTTTTCATAACGTGTTTTGGTAGCACTTTCTGATAAGGAACTCTTAATTAATGGATTTTAAGCTGTAATAAATAGCCTTATTAGTGGTTCCTAAATCAGTTACTAATCCTTTATATCTCAGTTGTAATCCAATTATGAGGAAAAACAGATTCTGGCAAATCCTCCTCCAGCATGACACCTCTTCAATGAGCTGTTAGACAACTTATCTTTTAGAAAACAGCTGCAGGACATCTAGAGGACAACCCAGAAGTTGTTGTTATTAATGGCTTAAAGCGTTAGAAAGTAATTTATTAACCATTAATGAATTGACTAATTACCGTTTATGAGTGGTGCTTCATTAGAAAGTGGATAATGTTTAGCGTTCAGTAGCCTTTGGGCCTGTTATTGTTCACTATTTTTGCAACCACTTCATCATCAGCTGCTCCACGTCCTTATCGCCGTTTCGATCGCTGTTTGTTTTTTTGTTTTTTTTAATTTCACAAGAACTATCTGCTTCTGTGGGAGGAAGTGGCCAGGTCTAGAAAACTCAAAACAGGAAGTGACAGGAAACCCTGAAACGCTGGTTCACACAGACATGAGAACCACGAAGACGGCAGTTCTGTTTACTTCTGCGCTACCTGTGCTGGCGTTGTTGGCTCTCGTCCATACAGCACTTTTCTGGCACCTTTCCACTCCATTCACCTATGAGTCAGTTTGACATTTATCACCTTTAAACAATATTGAAGTGATATCATGCTTAAGCGGAAACACCGTTTTCCAACATGATCCCAAGATGTTAAAACAACAAGATACACAACATACAATAAAACTAATCCTTAAATCCAAAACTGCATCACCTCAAATCAAGTAAGAAACACCCACATCAAAGTGCAAGAGGAATGTCATGGCTGAAGTAAACATCTTTTGTAATCCTGTTCCGTCACACGTACTGATGAATGTAATTTTATCGCAATCGATCACAGACTGCAGGTTTTCCTGTTGTGCAAATGCGAAATGCAAGTTCAAATGCAACTTCTCCTTTTGCTGTCTCAATACATCTTGCACATTTAAACTTTAATTCCATGTGATTAATTGCTTATCAGGGAAAAAATGTGAATCATCGTCTGGTTCCAGGATTTGCTCATAATAAGCGTTATAATAATAAACTCAAGAGCATTTCTGATGTTTCCCAAGATGTTTTTCTTTTTCTTTCAATAGCAAAATACACAAGAAAATATTACTAATACATTTGACATGAGTTTTGACTGTAAAAAGGAATGACAGTACGTTTGTCTCCTGGTATGACGCAGTATTGTATATGTGTGTTTTTTCAGCTCTTACCGGTGTCAAACACTCGTGCTGCCTCTCATTGTTCACCTCTAGCGACGAGGCTCTTCTCTCCGCGGCCTTCACCTCTCCTCCGTCTCCCTCATCGCTCTGCATCTGTGCATTTTTAATCATAATGTTTGTCACATGATCCCCCGCTGAGAGAGCTGTTGCTGATGAATCAATTTCAAGCTCTTTTTGAGAGCCTCCTGACAATTGATGGGGTGCCAGCGTTGACCTTCTGTAATGAGGTAAGGCGTCCGCGATGTGCCAGCGAGGGTGGAAGAGGAAAAAAAAGCGGAAGGAGAGGGTGAATGGGCAGACTTGGAGTGCAGAGCTGCATTGCTTGGGTAAATTTAATTTGCCATTAAAAAAAGAAAAAGGGGGAAACAGGAGAGAAGGGGAAGAGATGAGAAGCGGATGAGGTTTAAAGTGGCAATTGAAGGAAGATGACAGAAGTAACTCGCGGGGCTGGGCCTCTAAGGTTATCCCACAAAATTGAGACGCTTTTCAGAGAATTGCACACGTCAGTAGACATCTTATTAATGCAGTTATTATCGTGTTTTTACTTCCCCGATATCAAGGGTTTTGATTGTCTGCAGCCGGCTCGTGAGCTGATACCACTGAGTTTCTCTTTCCTGCTGCCTGACACTCGATTTGTTTAGCCGCTCTATCTAAAATGACTTGCAAGCATACATGCGGGCATATTGATACACCCGCTGAGTCGTCGATCCATCCTTAATGACAGTATTTAATGCTTTTTTTTTTTTTTTTTTTTTTGGGGTGGGTGTGGGGAGAAACTGTGAACCTGTGGCATCTGGCTCTTCTTGTTTCCTCTCTTGCCCGGGATTCCTGAGAAGGATCCAATTGGAATCAATCATCGTCTCCCCAGTGTTCCCATTGTTTCGTGGGCGTCTTTCTCTGATGATAGATGCTGTTGTTTCTGTTTGCAGGATGGATTGTAAACGGTGACGAATGGTGAAGGCTAATGCATCCTCCGATGTCAGAGGAAAATCATTTACCTTGCTTTCACAATCCATTAAGTCCACAGTGAGAAGAAAAGTTAGATCTGCAGAGAGTATTTCACTCTGTACATGACAAAGGGCAGAGTATAGGCTGGATGATATCTGCGGATACACGTCAAACAAGTCCCTTTAAGTCCATTAATCTTGTCTTCAAACTGTTTGACAGTTCAAAACCCAAAGATATCTCATTTACCATCACACAGAAAAGCGGTAAATCCTCATATTTAAAGGTTCCATATTGTATAAAGTGAGATATCCATGTCTTTTTTGATAATAAAGCAAGCTTAGGTTCTATAGTAATACTGTGAAAGTATCAAAGCGCTCAGTCCACAGAGAAACACACACAGAAACTGAGCCTTAAAATGAGCCGTCAGGACTTCCTTCATTTTGTGATGTCACAACAAAGCAGTCACCTCGCTCGACCACGCCCCAAGCCCCGCTGACATGGACCCACCATCCAACCTTGTGGGATTTGGTTTCTCTGAGTGTTTGCGTGAAATCTGCTACATATTTTACTGGATCACTCAGAAAACAGTCAGCCAATCAGAAGAGAGGGCTCAGAGACAATCTTAAGAGAGGCCTGAGAGAGGAGATGTAAAACTACATTGAGATGGTTTTTGGTTCTTAAAACCGCAAATATATCTTCTCATGGATCAAAACTTCAAACAGTGGAAAAGTGTCAAATATGGGACCTTTTTTAAAAAATCAGGAACCATAATTATATTTTGCTTTAAAAAAAAAATGACGAACGATTATGAAAATAGTTGCAGATGACTCTTTTATTGAAGCACTGTCTCGGTGACAATGGAGTGTGTCAGAAAGTGATGCCACTGAACCTGAAAGCACGATACAAGTGGAAATCCTGAACTGAGTTGTTAGCTCCACTGTGGGTTTCCTGTTCTGGCAAATGTCTTTGAGTCGCTCACATGTAGCACACTGTGCACACAGTATACTCACTGCTAGAGTGCATGAGCCTCAACAGGGAAGTATTGTCCCAAATCAAACACTGCCATTGTGCAGGCGACTGCGGTGGACACCCACCTGCCGGCTGCTTTTCTCACTTGACTTCAAAATGAATGTTTTACTCTCCCTTGTAATACGACATGAACATTAGGCCGCCATCAGTGCCGACAACGTGTTCACAAGTTTGAAAATACGTCAGTGGTCCCTCCCCTTCTGCTACGTAGCCAAGATGGCGGTCGAAGTGTCCGTCGTTTTACCTGTCGATGTGAATGCACTTATGCGCTCAAAATAATAAGAGCGAGTATGGTATTGAGAGACAGAAACAGACACAAAGATACTGTCTCCATTAAAGCACAAGGACCCCACCGGTGTGTGTGTGTGCGTGTCTGTGTTTCGTGCACATCTGCACCCGAGCGTTCATGAAAGCGCGTTCAGCCTTCAGGACAAAGGTCTCTGCTGCTCTGAGTCACCTGCAGTCTGGCGTCAGACATGTGTCACTGGGTGATTCGTACCCCAAGGACAGACTGCAAGGTGCCATCACACCTCAGTACTCTAGGTTTTTATAACGTATCTGAAAAATCTATCCACATCAGTGACATGGAGTGTACTCCCGCTCTGACCCTCTTCTTTTTTTTTTTTTAAACGGTGAAATATTTGAAAACACTGGGAAATTCGGAAAATACTTTTGAAAGTTAAATTGCTCATTAAAGTGGAAGCAGTTAGGCAATAATTGCTTATGTGATGAGAGTTACTTCCATTTCCTGAGCAGAATAAGACTGCTGGCAGAATTACATAAAATACATTGCATAAAAAAAACACAATCCCCTCATTCATTTAAATGAAACCGCTGCAAAAACATTGAACACAATCCAGGTAGAATACCTGCTTTATTTACCGGAATACTGCTTTTCATGGATTCCAGGATACATATATTAAAAACATATCACAAACATTAGTGACAGTCTGCACAGTCTGATCTGTGTACAGATGTTACAGATTTCAGGTTGGGTAGTTACCACTTAGTACAGAGTGAAAAAAGTCGGTAAGCAGCTGTTTGAATTCCACAGTTTTCAGTGCACAAGCATGACGGGTTGTGACTTGTCTTCCATCTGACCCAGTGCATGTCCTGTTGCTCTGTAAGTGAACTAGTCACTTGTTCCGTTTGCTGAAGAAAAATGGAGTCTGAAATACAGCTGCCTTACATTATTGGTAGCTAGTGGAAGAGGAAGTGGAGGCACCGCGAATGAACATCAGTTCTACGACATAGTTTAGTGTAGGCGAGGTGGGCGGAGCTCAAATAAATTACAAGAAGAAAACCTGATTGTTTGAATTTGTTCAAACTTAATTCTTCTTCTTCTTTTTTTAATGCATTTGCCCAAATATAGTCTAATGTGTGAATTATATGGCAACACAAACTTGATGAAAACTGGGCTTGAGTGCAAACTATGCCTGAACTGCATTGTTTCGTTTGAGATTCATTTTGCCTCGGAGCACAGAGACACATCAACATTTGGTCTTAAATATAAAAACCGTTGACTGTGATAGTGGTCATTTTATTTTAAAATGGGCTTAAAGCAGAATGCATTTAAATAATTCAAAATGATTTGCACTTTTAAAATTCGAAGGATTTTTTTTTTTTTTTTTTTAGCAGGTAGTTTTTGCCTCAGTATGTTTGAACAGAATACAGAAGAGTCCCATTGAGGAGCAGCTAACGGTTGCCTCTGTGGGAACTTTCCACAGGCTTAAAATCATACCGTCGTGTTCATTAACCCGTGTGTAGGCTGTGTGTCGCTGCCTGATATGCCTTCAAAGTGATGGTCTTGTTATTTAAACTGGATTTCCTGGATATTTCATCTTACTTCTTGACATGCTGGAAAAAGAAATTGTCTGGATTTTTTTCCATGTGTTTTTTTTTTCTTTCTGAACATGCCCTATGTGCAGTTGCATTCGCCCATGCAGGTACATACCCACAAATAATTTACTGTAGTTTTCATAAAACATACAGGCAGCCAGTGTTGTGTAAGAAAACCAACAGTGCAAGACAAATCATAGACACTGTACACTGTCAGAATATTGATATATACTGATCATTAAGCCACGGACCTGAAGCATGAGCCTTTGAGAGGCGTTAACAAATGTTTTTGTTCGTAAACCTTTAGGAGTAATTGGGTTTTTATCAGCGAGCAAAAACCAGAGGAGACTCCTTAACTTTTGCAGCAATAATTGTTGTTATTTAATTTGACGGGGGCGTGGTTCGTGATTCGTCAAATGATCCGGATGTGATTGACGAGCTGGATGGTTTGCGGTCGATTTACGATGAAAGAGGAAGACGCCCGTCGTAAACACCGGGATTAACGCGATGGTCCGGTGCTGAGTGGAGGAGCGTTAATGTGTCACTTTTGATCAGATGCCAATGGGATGCTGGACCGGTGGGTGTGTGGGGTACACACATCAGTGGCAGATATGGAGGGTGATGGATGTGCGGTATTTTAGATGGATGAGCCTGTGTAACATCATTGAGCTGTGAAGGTCCACAGTACACCCCCCCCCCCCAAGCCCCCCGTGAATGATGTATTGACAGAGCTATACAAGACCCCTGTGAGTCATTTACCACGCGAGACAGGAGACACAACTCTGCACCTGACCGCCTGACCTTTTTAATAAAACAGACGAAGAACTGCAGACAATAGACTCATCACGCTCTGAATTTCACACGCCGCTCGCCTCAGGTGGAACCGATGTCCATCAGGTGACCAGTTTTGCATATAGATTAAAGCATGATGAATTATATCCATCCATTCTTTGAGTGCCGCTCTCTGATTAGCGCCGTCTGTTCGCCCGGTGTGGTTAGCATCAGCTAGACGCCTGACCCACTTTTCTTTTATTCCAACATCTGGGGCTGTCTGCCTCTGCCGCTCGCACATGCCTTTATTATTTATTACAGGGACATGACACAATCTCTGACAAACCGTCTTCATGAGAGCATCATCACATTCAGCATATGGTGACTTAATGATTTTACAAAGGCTATGCTTTATCTTTAACCTTTTTAAAAAATAAAAATAAAATCTAGATCTCTTTTCACTGTCCTGTTTTTGCCGGCCAGGGAGGCAGATATCTCCCTGCCTCTTCCGACATGTAGTAGCCACTGGCGTCTAATTTTACTTTCAGATTTAACTTGGCGAGCCTGAATTTGAAAGCTATTTCACTTCATAAAAAGTACCATGCAATGGTGGCTTGGTTGAGTCAGGTGTAGCGCGTATATACATTTTTTCTTTGTCTGTCCCTGGTTCTGGCAGGCCGGGGCCCATGAGGAGAGTTGTTAATATGGTTGTTATCCCGGGAGGGGAAGGCCTTTTGTTAAAATGTATTTTTTTCAGGGTGACCTCCCTTTTGGAACCTGACGGAGCTTGTTTGGGGGACATTCTGTGGAAAAAGGCTGCGTGCTGTGTTGTGTCTGTAGGGTAGAGGAGTCACAACACATGCCTGCTGTGATTGAGATTGTGTTCTTCTTTTCTTCCTCATTTTTTTTCCCAGGTACACAAGGACACAACCCCTAAAGGGATGTGGCCTGATGGAACCTTGGCAATGAGCTCCAATGAGGAGGGAGAGACAGAGGAGAGGAGAAAGATGAGTGATCAAGGGAAGTTGAGAGGGAAAGGCAGATGAAAGAAAGACGGCTTGGGGCTCGTAGGCAGATGCGCAGCAGGCGAGTTAATTTGGTTTTTAACCACGCTAGAGGCACAAAACTGAATCTGTCAGTCAAACACTTTGATCCAGAGTCAAACATCTCAACACATTTGTATGGACTGATGACTTCAGTGAACCCCTTAGTTTTTACATAGCACCACAAACAGGTAAAATCTTCTGCTAGAGTTGAGATGGGACAGATTTAATTTGGTTGATCTTTTAGACCAGTGGTAATTGCTCATCTTGCTTAACTACTTCATAATTTCCACCTCTCCCCCTTCTCTGCCCACGCCTGATTAGCTAATGTGGACGTCTTAAGTTGATCAAGTGTTGGTGCCCTCCTGAGCGAGAGGATGGCACTGCTGTGGTGAGCGAATGTAACGTGCTAAAAGTTATACTAAATGTTACATGCAACATTAATTACATGCATGTAAGTTTGCATGGTATTAAGCCAACCTACTGAGCCGTACGTGGTAAATTCTGGCATGATAAATGCGTATAACATGCATTATAACGTCTGCAAGGCTTTAGCATGCGTACTGACTGAAGCCACGTGAACATGCGTAGTAAAAGAGACTTCAGGTTTAATCCAACTTGGAACCTATTTTTGTTTTGTTTCATCTCTGTTGGGTATGATAGCACTGTACTTGCCAAGTTTGGGAACACGACATTGTTGAAGTGAGAAATCTGAGCAGTCAGGTTGAAAAACAAACCTCCAAGTTAACCAAACTATGTTCAACAGAAAGTGAAGGAGAAAATATCCACCTAAAAATAATCAGACATTTCAGAAGCAGCAAGTGACGTGATGTATCATCCGAACATCCATGTATTTTAATGTTGGACTTCTTGGGGGCGACATTGCACCATCCCCAAACTGGGCTAATAATCATCCCAACACTATTTACATCATGTTGGTGCTTTAATATGCTAATATTAGCATTTAGTTTGATGTACAGGCATTGCCTCATTTTCTGGTTGCTGTTTCTGTTGTTTACATGTTATTCAGATCTTCTAGTTTCATTAGCTTAGCAGTTAGCTAATGTCGTAATGTTTAGTCATTCCTCCGCCTCCTTTAGCGATGATGGTACATAGTACCTGATAAATGCAGTTTATTTGTTGTAATGGAGCCGACTGGCCAGGGTGGCTGGGTGACTGCATGTAAAATACACAGTCCAGCCATATACGAGGTTTATACCTAGTCTTGTTTTTCATTTTTAGTCCACTAGTGGGGTAATGCATGCAACATTTGTTTTCTAGTGTGCTGATAACGTGGCCATAGACTTTCAGTCTCATTACATCACTTTTTATTCTAACACTGAATGTTTTTCATCTGTTTTTGCCCCCTATGTGAGATTAACTGACTCATATAACAGGTGATTGTTTGTACCACAGGAAAGCTTGATACATTTCCTCTCCATCCTTTATCCTTTGTCCACCACTTCACATTTTGAATCATATCTTTCTGTGCCTGTCTGTCGTTCCATCCATTCACACCATAATAAAGACGTACTGTCTTTAGATTTACCACTGCTCACTCTGCTTAGCGCTGCCAGCGAGCCTGTCCTCAGAGCCAAATTTATAATCTTGGCAGCCATTCCACAGATCATTGTTGGACATAAAACAAGTCATGGGTAGCCGGGATGCAGGGATGAATATTTTTCATTTCTTTCATTTTCATTCAGACAGGACAGAGTCCTGAGACAGGTTGTCGAAATTAGATGTCACATGTGTGATTGCGTTTGATACTGATAGACTAGTCTGTCACATTATGTCACAGGGGAATGCTGTTTTTAATGCAATCCACATTCTGAAAATGGTTTTCCATGTTATGCAGGAAGGGGAATATCGGTGAGAATTTCACACATGCTCCTCAGAAGATAACTTAGCAGAGCAGTAAAAAAAAAACATCCTCATATCGTCCCGGCCACCAGGGAGTCTGCAGCAGCATCTCATTTACTTCATCCAGTACAAATCCTCCACTGGGCCTCTAATGTGTCTTTACTGCCACAGGGAAGTGCTTCACTGACTTTACCCCCCCCTCCCTCCCTGCCTCCCTCCCTCTTCTTTTTTTGCTTTACCTGTTTTTAAGTCTGAATCAGCACACAAACAGAATGACAAACTGGGCCAGGCTGCTTTCCCCTCTGCTACATTAAGCGTCTCAGTGTCTGTGTCTCCAGAGCAGCCGGCCTCGCCCCGCACCTTGCCAGCGGGGAGGTTGATGGTCACATGTGGCGCAGCGGAAACTGACCCTTTTTGACACACACACACACACACACACACACACAGACTCTAACACATATACGCAGAAAGACACACAATCCGATGGAAGTGAGGGTTGCAGTGATAGTGGTAAGGATTTGCTATTTTTCTAGTTTGTTTTATATTTGACTTTATCAGAAATATGTTGGAAATTATGTATTTTTGTACAGTGAATTTTAAAATTACTAACGGTTGCTCGTAGATATGTTTTTATATTTTAGATTCGCAGATACACAATTTTTTATGTTTTTATTTGAATGAATTTGAATGAATGAATTTTTGATGAGCTTCATCTGAATGCATTCCTTTGCACGGTATTTACTCTGAGCATTAAGTTGGCGCATCCACACCTGGAAGTGAAGAGCTTTATCTTAGGAGGTGGCTGGATTCAGGTGTTGCTGCTGCGAGAGAGGCACACAGTCTTTTGAGTTTTGTGTGTCTTGCGCCCATGTTTGTATTTGTGCTGTCTGTGGAGCAATTTGTTTTATTTAAAGTGAGACGGAAACGAAGCACTTTGCGGCAGCGGCGTTTGGTGAGCTGTGATAAATCCGCCGTTATTAACAGACAAAGTGAACAATGTATTTGGAGCGCACTTCGAATCCAAATCAAACCCAGTCGCAGCCCCTCACCGGCGTTTAAACACAGCAAACAGTCACTGCAAAGCATTTAAAACTGTTTTAATTCGTGTAACAGGCTCCTTTATTGTTGCTTTGGCGGCGTAGTGAATCATCAAAGGAGGCATGTGGAACACATCAGGTGGACCTCTTCTTTCTGCTCCAGACCCACATTTGTCTTTGTCTAAATGGGACAGCCGATTGTTTCCCTCCTTGTGAGCATGTTTCCAGACAATTTGAATTAATTGGATTGTAAATTGATCCTGTTTTGCAGCCAAAACCCTGGAAGCCCGACTTTTGGCTGCATACAAGAGTTTAATCTGAATACTAAATGTTATTAAAAGCCTCCCCTGCTTCATCTGTGTAGGACAGTGTGTACCTGGTAATGAGAAAAAAAGCCCCTAGGGCCTATTGCATTCATTGTGCACCATCATGGTATAATTCAGTAATTAATTGCCTTAGTGCCTGGATGGTGCTGTAATTGAATTTAATTTGTAACTGAAGATAAACAGTATGACTTGCCTTCACAAGGTGTTGTCACCGCTGCTGTGCTTGTCTTTCTATCTTAAAAGCTAAGCAGGAGGACGTGGAGTCAGACTGTAATGTTTTTATAATGAATTGATAAGAGCTTCGGGGGTTATGCAGTGGCACATGTTCTGGAAAACACTTTCATTTTTTGGAAGACGCCGTTGCCTGACTGTAACTTGTGAATATTTTAACCACATGAAGAATTCTCGGACTGACACTGTAGTAGTCGCTATATTGAGCAATTGGTCAATCATTTACTATAAAATGTCATAAGATAGTGACAATATGACGTCAATAAACATATTGTTTTGTCCTGCCAACAGTAAAGACATTAGATATACAATAATATAAAATAAAATGGCAGCAAATTCTGTCATTTGAGAAGCTGGAACTGGTAAATGGAGACATTTTTCTTTGATAGATTCAATGTTGAACTTAGTGTCAGTTCATTCTCTGTTGATTGGTAAATCTAGTCGTCATTGTTTTTAGGTTTGTAGCCCTTTAAACTGACACAATGTCTACGAGCTGTTAGACCTTTTTCACCAGATGGTTCCAGGAACTAAAAGCCCCTTTAAGTGCATTAATTTTTACGATACTAGCATCTAAAGAACCTTAAAGATGAGACCAATTAGACCGATGACTGAATCCTGAATGACAGTGATGTTTCAGACAAATCTTCACTAACAGAAAACAGGTTTTGATAATGGAAATAAAAGTTTAAAAAAAAAAAGTTTTTCAGTTCCTTCGCCGTGTGCTCTCTTGATCTCTTTACCTTCTTAACCATCCGTGAAGCCAACAAAATAACTTTGTATTATCCGACCCATGTCCTGATATTAATACTATTGTATAGAGTTTTGAGTTTGACCCACATTCAAAACTGAAACCTCTGTGGATCCTGGGCGGTTGAAACCCTGCAAAAGTTCCTGTGGTTGAAACTGATGTGAGATGTGAACAAATCAACCAAAGTCTCTTTAGATCATTGAATATTAGTCGTTTTTGAGCTAAAACTTTTTCATAATGTAAAGGCGAGGATCAGAGAGACATCTGAAAAAAACACTGCTACGCAACTACTGATTAATTTCATTATCGATTAACCTGCTGATCATTTTCACGACTAATCGTATAGAAAGATTTTCATTTTATTGTTGTTTAAGATTAAAAAAAGCAGCAAATTCTCACCTTTTTTAGAAGCTGGAACTCGAGGACTTTCGGCATTTCTTCTTGAAAATTGACAAATTAGCTGCAGATGAACTTCCTTGATTTAGTAGAAATGTTTTATTTCCTAGTTTTCAATCCACATGACCTCCTTCTGCAACCTTCATGTTGGGAATTGATTATTCATCTCAATTGTTTCAGCACAGAATTCTTCCTTCTCAAACATACTTCATGGGACATAACTTTAATTGAAGCCTGTTTTTTTTTTCTTCTCTTTAAACTTTGATTTCAGCGTGAGTGATTTTGCTCCAGCGGTGGCAGAATTTGAAACCTCCTCAGCTATTGCGCTTCACTATTCTGAGTACAGCACCTCTGCTTCTCATCTCGCCTGCTCTGCTTACACAGCCGAGGCTCAGAGGAACCGCAGACGCTCCTCACAATGTAGATGACAGGATAAAAAGAGAAAGAGACAAGAGTGGCGGAGAATGAATGAGGAAGGGGAACGGGCGAGCAAAAAGAATGGAGGGAGCGATGGAACGAGAAGGGGGAAAAGGCCAGGGAGGGAGGATAAGCCATGTCTCCCTTGTCTTGACATTTCTCTCTGTCTCTCCTGGGAATGAATACCCAGATATAAATGTTCCAAACTGATGATGGAGTGGAACAGGAGGAAGAGGAGGAGGAGGAGTGGAGAGTGAGGCTTGTTTGATGTGCATTAGTTATTACACGCAGCAGTGTCGGCCTATAATTTGGTTTCAGGTTGATGTAATTAAAGGGCTCGGGCCTCAGCAGTTTTCTCGGGGCTAATTTGTTTAGGATACGCTGATTCCCCCCGCCGGCAGCCGGTGATGACAGCGCTGCAGCGACTCTGCTGCTGCCTCTGTTGCTGGTGGTCATGGCAACAGGAGGGCCCACAGGTGTCCATATTGATATCTTTGTTGAGGTAGCTGTTCCCTCAGCGGGCTGGATTTACATTCAGCACTTTGCACCAGGTGCTGTTTATCCACACTGTGGAGGAGCAGCTCACCTGGATTGGCTGCAGAATTCTCCCAAGAAACGAGGAGTTTTCTTCCCCGTTGAGACATTTTTATTTGGATAAAGACTCATTTATATCACATCTACACTTGGTGCATATCATTTAAACAGTAATGACGATCAACCGAGTGGAGAAAACCCGTTCGCATCAGCCACGGACTTCTAATTTTGAATTTGAGATATCAGGAATTTCTGACACAGACGATATCTCCCGTTTACAGACATGTCAACAAACCCTCGGCAGAATAACCGCTGCAAATCCACCACCACTTGTAGATACATCCAAATAAAATATATGCTATACTCTAATATGAACACTAATACAGTTGATTTGGCTGGTTTTATAGTAACACAACAGAAGTAGCTAATTTAGGCTGTTTGTCTGGTGTGACCACAAGGTCAGCACCGGAGATAACTGCATTGGAATAATGCTTGAACACATGCAGCATAAAGCCAGGAGGTGATAAGCTTATCTTAGGATAAAGACAGGAAGCAAAAGACAACAGCTAGCTTCCCTGCAAAGCCACAACTCGCCATTTTTGTTTGTTTGTATGTTAAGTAAACGCGATGTGTTAATTGGTCGGCTTTAGACCTGCTTTTAGGTGGAGTTTCGGACTTTGGACAAGACGAGCTGTTTCCCCGTGCCTCCAGTCTCTGAAGTGAGCTAAGCCAAGCTAATCGCCAGCAGGCTCTACGCTTTATAATTAACACATGAAGCGTAAAGTATCAATCTTTTCATCAAACTCTCTGCAAGAAAATGATTGAGCATGTTTTCCAGAATGTTCACAATTATGAGAAGACATAGGTTGGAGAACGCCAGACTTGTGTAAATACAAAGGCTTGTGATCATGTCATTTTCCAGACACATAATGCAGGATGACGTAAATTGGATACTAATGCTAAAACAATACCACATTACATATAAACTAATTTACTTTTTAAAGCTGCAGTGGAGTTTTCTGTGGAAATGCAGCCATTATCAGCCGGAAAGACAGGCCGCACCAGAGTGTCTCGTTCATTCCCACCGACCGAGACGGTATGGATTCCCTCCAAATTGAATTCTGGCATGTGTTATGATCACATCCTCGTTCACAGGAAAAGGATGAAGTGGCGTTAGAGAGCTCCGAGTGTCTCTGTCCGGAGAAAGCTGGACTCGGCAGCGGCAAGTGTGTTGCCTCTGCAGGTTCCTTTTGAGTTCAGGCCTCAAAGTTTGGACAGGACAACAAACATGAGCGAGCTGTGTTCACTTTTACTTGATGTCAGCTCGCAGGATTTCTGGGCATCGATCTCAAAAGTTACCTCTCGCTACGAGTATGTAGCTGCCAGTGTATGAAGTTCAGGTTTAAAGGAAATGACAGGATGTTTGCACCTTCTAAAGTCTGATTTACCTGAATTTAAATTTGACAGATTCCTTTTTTTTCTTCTTTTTTTTTCTAAATAGAAATACAGCATTTTGAGTCATGCAATTTCCTGATTCTCATCATATTGGTTATTCTAAGAAAAGCTGCCCTTTGAAATGGCTGCCATTACTTCTCTTTATAATTTAACCACTTTGCAGCATTAAGTCTGACAGTTCCGCCTCGCCACGCAGCAGCTTTTTGGGATTGGTTTTCTGTGTGAGATGTTTGATAAAAACAAAAAGCTTTATCTGCATCCAGAGGCCTTACCTCGGTGGGTCTGGGACTGATCCTGCAGTTTTGCTTCCTCCCAGACAGCCGATGATAATCTGTCCACTCCTCTGGTGGCCTGAGAGAAATCACGAGCTGGCTGCCAGATCAAACAAACCAGCTTCTTGCTTCCCTCCCCTTTTGTTTTCTTGGCAAGTAAATTATTTTTCAGCTTTGTTGCCAAAAAAAAAAAAAAATCACAGGTGGAGAACAGTTGATGACCTTGAGGCAGGTGGAGTTTTCATTTTGCGAAACTGCAGGTTTTGTAATCACAGAATCTCTAAGTGGTATTGATGTTTTTTTTCTTGATCTCCACAAGGAATTGAGCGCATCTCTTTGGCTGCCTATGCACTTGCTATTTTTGAAATCCCAAATGCAGGATTTTATGAGATTGCATCTGCGAATGTCCACACTTTGCATCTCCTGCGGCTGTGTTTACTTAATGCTGGACCAGGCGGGCTTTGCATGTATAATTATGCCCATTAGATCCAACTAAATCTCAAACGAGTCCCGCAGAAGGCAAGACTTGAGCAGATTTGTAGATTTGTTGTGTTTGTTGGAATTAAATTCTGCTGTCTGTTTGGACATGTGAACCAACAAGAAATGGTGTCAGCGAGCTGGATTGATGGAGTTGGACCTTATTTCTTGGTGTGAAGTCATTTTTATGGCCCCTGAAACATTCATTTTACCTATTGTAACTTGGATGTTGATATTAGAAGGCAGAGGGAGAAGGAGCAGATGTTGTTTTAAGGCATTTTAACAAGGTAATCGAACTTTTCTAATGGGAAAATCATATCGGATACAAATTCAGATTAAAAGCTGAGTGTTTTTACATGTCAATTATATGACAATCTTTTTGGGTGGAACTGCAATCCACGATCTGAATTCTGTTTTGCTGTGCTTAATTGTGTTAACAGTTGACAATGCGCTGGTTAGCAGCGATTGAACTTTTAGAATTAAATATCTAAAGTTTTTAGAGTTGAAAAATCAATTTGCCTTTTCATATTTGGTGGACAATACCGATAACGGCGACACTGTTTAGTGATCAGATGTATTCTTTGTATTCGTCACAATTTCTTGTTTATTCTCTCCGGTAGTATCAGAGTTCAGGTGGAGGGAGTAAAGGGCGTTTTTAGGGGACAGATCAGCTAATAAAGAGGCGAGGATATTCATGAGTCTGTCTGTGTGCTGTGACAGCAGCATGTTAAAAGCTGCCATGATTATCAGCTCTGGAGAGATCTGACCTCTGTTGGAAAGGTTGATTTGCATATGTTGTTTCTCTTTTTAGAAGTTCACTCATTGTCTCGTCTCTTCCCTCCTCTCCGAAGCTTGATGTATGTCTCTCTCTGTGGCGTCTCACATCCCAGTCGAGCTGGTCGTAGTCCTTGGGCGTCTCAGGGTTGTTGTTTTTGTTTTTGTTTTTTGTGTGTGTGTCTCGTGCTGGCAGTTTGTCTGTTGGGCCTGTTGATTGAAACATGCCCGCGGTCAGACTCTGCTGCCTGACTGACGACACGCGATGCCAGGCGGCTGATCTATGACCTCTGTAGCACACCGGCGCTCTGACCTCTCCAACGCTCCCGCTGTGAAACTCATCTCCCATCTGCTTCCACGAGCACTGCCACTTGAGCAGAGGAGTCGGTGCATTTCATTCCATATTGACCCTTGAAACCTGGACCCCCCCCCCCCCCCTTCATTGTTGCTGAAAGGCTCTTTAGCTCTTACTAGCTGGGTTTGCATTGTGCTTTTCATTGACTGTGCTTGTGGCTCCTCGCTGCCTCCCATTGACTGTGTCTTTGTGTGGGTTTCCTGCTTCCTTTACGACCGTCTCATCCGATGTCACTGGCATTGATTAACTCCGCCGGCCTCGTCAGAGCTTGTTATCCTGTCAATTTTCTCACCAACTGCTCAAGTCATTAACATTTAGGTTACCGTGCAGAATGCTTCACCAGGTGTTGCTGTAGCTCAGCCACACACCTGTGCTTGCTGTCAGAGAACAGAGTGATGTGGAAATGTGATGGAGAGATGCAGCAGAACTAAAACACGAGTTGAGTCTCTTGTTTCCTCGGCAGCTGTTACAAAAATATGGTGCCACTCTTTAATAAGGCACCATTTATAACATGTTTATAAGCTGTAATGAATGGCTTTATTAATGATTAATAATATTTATAATGTACTAATTCATTACAGCCATTAATAACAAAAGTTTTTGGGTTGCCAAACTGTGGAAAAACCTCCTCCAGCACTGCAGACCTCTCAATATCTTCGGCACAAGAGCTGCAGGACATCTGGACCAAAGTCTAATCATAAACTGCTTATTTATGATCTTATAACATTCACAACAGACTTGTTATTGTAGAACCATTTATTACCTTATACATAGAGTTTGACCAACTGCTGGTATGTGTGCAGAACTTGAAATAGAGAGAACAACACAGTGAATGTGAAAATGTTGATGGTAGCAGTTTCCACTCTGTTGTTTGAGTAAAGGCTCTCTTGCATAGACTCTCTTGGTTATAACATGACTGTGTGTTTCTGTTCAGCAATAATGCAGTCGGAGAGGTTAGTAGACTTTAATAAAGGCTCCTGGGTTTCTCAATTTGTAATCAGCCGTTCGCAAAAGTTCGTCACCTGCAATAGATGATAATAAATTCTGTTTGTGAATAAGCTGTTTATAAATGGATTTTGGTCCAGATGTTCTGCAGCTGTTTTTCAGAAAATGGACGAGTGGACAAACACTCAACTGGAGAAAGGTTTTCTACCACAAAATTTCTTCTTATTAATGGCCTATAATTTATCTATAAAAGCATTAGCAAATGAAGTAATAAATCGTTAATAAATCAATTAGTTACAGCTCATAAAGCCTTTTATAATTGGCGCCTCATCAGGAAGCGGTACTGAAATGGTTTATTTGAACCCGTAAAATTGTAAAATTGGCACCTTCATACAGATAATATCCCTGTAAACTGTAACCATCGGTGTCTTTGGAGGCTTTGTGACGTCAGCTGCAGATGAAGATCGATTCGGTGTCTTGTGACGTCGGCCCCGGGGCCCGTGGAAGGACCGTTTGCAGCCCGGAGTTTCAGTTTACGCTCGGCAGCAGTTTTGTCAGCTGCTTCAGGCACAAACTTTACATTTTTGGCCCGCGTGGAGCCGAACGAGGTCGAGCAACTGGCAACCGCTGCGGCTGACTGAGGGTGATGGGCTGAGACAGCTGTCAGTCAAACCAGCACGGCAGCGAACATACACATCTTTCAAGGCTTAATATCTGCCTGTTGGAATAGCAGGGAACTGGTAAAGTGTAAATAAATACTCTAAGCACTACTATGAGTGGTTTAAGTATTATCAGATGCTCAGTAGTTTATAAAGCCATTAAACCAGATTTGACAACAGTAGTAAATAGATGAACAGCAGAAATATGCTGTTTATGTTACAGAATAATCTACCAGGAATGTGACTGGCCAATGACGTCTCCTTGCCTCAGGGGAAAGTCTTTCTTTAAGTTTAAGTTTTTCCCCGCAAACAATACGTTTTTTCATCTGTTTATTTCTTCAGCACACTCACTGCAGAACACAGAGGTCACACTGAAATCAATGAGGAGGCTGTTTCTTTTTTGTTGTTGTTCTGAATGAACCTTAGAACTGCAAACGCCTCAACTTTCACTTTTTCTCGCCAAAACTGGCAATGAATTGTGTGGTCAAATTTGTAGTAAGGTTTACTAACGATTATTTGAAGCGACTTATTTTCATTTTAATGGGCTAATTATTCCTTGGCTTGTTTGGTCTCTGAAGTGTCAGAAATAGTTTAAAAAAAGAGAAAAAAAATCACAACTTTTCGCAGACACAACTTCCTAAAGCCTAATATTTTTTGTTACCCTATTTATTTCTTTTCAATAATTTCTGCGAGGTTTATTGTGAATTAGGATTTTTCACGAGTGTAAATCGCTGCTTGTTACGAAACGATAATTCGATTTTTTATTGACGAATATGTGAAAAATTCACCTGTTGTTCTTAGATTGTTGATTTCTTTAGGATTGGTTGATTTTTCTGTGTGTACATTGTTGTATGTACGTATATGCAGAAGCTTTGGACTAACACCCAAAATGATAAAGAAAAGCAGTAAATCATCACAATTTAGGACCTAGAGCTCAACAATTGATCGATCTTGAATTAATCAATTCGATAATTGGCTGTAATTTTGCCAATTTCAGATTTTATTTTGGTCAAGTTCTTGTTCAGCTGCTTGTGTTTAAACATTTCACATTTGAAAACTTTTTTAAATGGAAAAAAAGAGTCTTTACATTCGTCAATCTAGATGATCATAAAACACATGTTCTGAGTATTTCTCTGCAGTGCCACATCATAGGAACTGAGTCTCACAGCTCTGTCGGCCCTCGGTCGTGATGATTTCTGTTGGATCTGTGCAAAGATAGCTGTGACAGCCACTGTAATGAATTTATCTGACACGGTCGCTTTGTGTCACAGTGTGTAGGAGGAAGTGCTGGGGGAATCCATTTGCATAATATCAACACGTTTCCTAACCTCTGCGAGGGGGAGGGGAAGGGGGGGGGG
>NW_019525507.1:384050-386176 GCF_002814215.2 Seriola lalandi dorsalis
GGGGGGGGGGGGGGGGGGGGGGGGGGGGGGGACAGTGCGTCCCTTTGTCTGTGCTCAGACCAAGATGTTTCTTTAATGTTACAGGCCACATGTTGTCGACCGCTGCGATAACAGCTCTCACTGTCAGCTGCAGGGCTGAGGAGCTCTCTGTTGTTTCTTCCTATCGGCCGACTCCGTCAAGCAGAATCGGCTCAGCGCTGTGAGGCTGAACCGATTTCATTAGAGGTGCCTTGAAAGCATGAGCGGCGGGGCCGTCAGGGGAGCTTTGCTTGAACACAGGTAGCCTTTCACATGTTTGGCCCCCGGGAGACGCCGGTGAAGGTCAGGCGTGTCCGCTGTGTATGTACAGTGTGTGTGTTTTATGTTTGACATTTGTCTGTTTTTCCAGCTCTCTCTGCTGCAGGGCTCTGCTATGCTGCAAGAGAGAGAAGAGAGGGTGGTGTTGGAGATGGAGAGGGAGGTAATCACAGGTTCGTCAGTGATGGTGTGTTTGTGTGAGAGACATCTGTGCAGGTCAAAGGGCGTCGTTCAGCTCATGTGGTTACGGAGACAATCACAACATCCTCTCGTTCTTATTTTCCTCTTCTCTCTGTTCCACCACCTACACCTGTTCATACTCAACACTGCAAAAACATTGGTATAAGTTTATTAATTAATTGTTATTGTAATGTTAATAGTTTAGACTATATAACATCCAATATATAACTTTTTTTTTCTTGTGACAAAAGCAGCAAATCCCCACATTTGAAATGCAGGGACCAGCCCCTGTTTGCCATTTGTGCTATATAAATAATGATTAATTGATTGATTAAATAGGCAGGGATGGAATCTGCAGAACAAAAAAGGTAGAAGGACAACTTTGTTATCAGTTGCAGCCTGATAGTCAGACCGAATTGCCATTTTATTTTCCCTCCATTATTCAGTCTGACAACTTGTCCATGCCGGCCTTTTTCCTCTGTTTGGGAGGGAGGCTTCTGTTGCTCAAACCAAATCAGCAGTGACTGATGTAACTCATCCGTCTACATTATTTTCAGTCAGTGTCTGGTGATTGTTAGGAGCAGTTAAGGTTTTTCATGTCCAGACAAGAGAGAGAAAAATGCAGATTCTAGCTCTGGCGCAGTAAACACCAGGCCTGTTTGAAAAACGCTGATTTCTGTTTTAATGTTTTCTAGAAACGTATCCCAATGAACCTGCTCTTCTCATAAACAATATGTTATATAAAGTAATAGTTATATATATATAATAGTTATATTAAAGAAATCACCCCTCCATGCACAGTTGTAAGCTGTAAACATGTTTATTTCTGCTGTGGGGGAGTTTAGGGGATTGACTCACTTTTGGAGCCAGCCCTCAAGTGGTCATTCAAGGAACTGCAGTTTTTTCTTTTTGCACTTCAGTGTTGGCTTCATTCTTCAGCCCTGAAGGTCGCCCAAGACCATCACTAATGAAATTTCATTCAGGGGCAGCAGAAGTCGCAGATCTGAAAACCTCAGCAGCTGAGACTAAAACTATCTGCATGCTAAGACACCACTGGGAGAGAGTGGGAAATGGTCTTTGCCATTTGGATAAGCGGACTTAAGGTCCGTGGTGACGTCTTCAGAATTACTGCTTCGTTCCACCAAGAGTAAAAAAAAAAAAGATATTCTGTTGACAGTGACGTAGATCAGAACAGAAGATATCAAATCCTCACATTAGAGAAGCTTGAACCAGCCAGTGCTTCGTTAAAACTGTTGAGTGACTTACAAAAGTTTCACCACTAAAACTGACCCTTTAAAGACTAAATTATATCAACATGAAATTGATAAATTGATCATTTATCAAGAAAAATCGCTTTTCCAGCTTCTCAGATGTGAGGATTTGCTGTTTTTCGCAGTTTTTTTTATATCACTGTAAATTGAATATGTAATTGGATTTTGGACTCTTGGCTTGACAGTCATTTTTAGAAAGCAAAAAATGAACTGGAACCTCTAATCAGCAGATAAACAGAAAATGAAAACAATGCCGCCTCAGTCAGGATCTGCACACGAGCTTGTGCTGGAGCTCGGGATGAAAGCACAGCCTCAAATGACCTCAGCGTGCTCGCAGATCAGTGCTGCGCTTCCCTGACAACCTCGGGGGGGGGGGGG
>NW_019525507.1:386204-399874 GCF_002814215.2 Seriola lalandi dorsalis
ACACACACACACACACACACACACACACACACACACACACAATGACAGACACCATCCAGCTTTAATCCTGACAAATTGCCACCGCGGGTGCTGGAGAGTCCCTTCCTAAAGGCCTGTATCTGCCTCGCCCGCCCGTTCGCCGGTGAACACAAGCGCAGAGATTCGTTTTCCAATCTATATCCTTCCCAACAGGGCCCATTATCTTAAGTGAGCGTCGATAGGAGGCTGAGAGGCGCGCTCTTTTTCTTCTCCGTGTACAAATGAGCAGCAGGAGTCGTTTCAGAGCTGCACTGTGTGAGTATGTGTGTGTGTCTCTTTTGACTTGTAACCCAGCTCTTGTAAGCACTGATGAATAACTGGCCTCGGTAATCTGCTGCAAATTTCTCCTGTATATGTATGCGTGTGAGAGAGCTGCAGGGCTTTGATGTCGGAGCTTCTGTTGTCATCCCTCATGTCATTACCGGCATCACAGGGTCCCGCTCAGCTGTCAGACGCACCAACGCTGCGCTCCCTTTAAAGACTGCGAGCTTGCCAGCCAGGGATAAGGCATGTAGGAATATCAAAGCCTATTTATTTGGCAACATCTGGGGACACTTTTTCTGGAGGATGACTGGAAGAGAAACTACGTCCTTAAAGCTGTCCTTAAAGTGGGAATTAGCAAGCCAAGAGAACTGTTTTGCTTTTTTTTTTTTTTCTTTATAAAGAGCTTGCAAAGCTGCCAGTCCCCATATATCACTGAGGACTGGCTTCTTATTTCACAACCACCCTGGTGTGTTTTCACTTCAGGAGAGAGAGCAGAGGCTTTAAGGCTGTGTTGGTGTGTTTGTGCAGAAGCTGAGGGCATATGGTGAGAGTTTCCACGTGTTTACACCCACAGCTCTTTGTCTTTTGCCTGGACCGCCGTGGAAAACTCTATATTTTTTTTCCCATTTGGATTCGGTCAGCTTAGACTGATGATAGAATGGTGTCAAAACAGTTGTGTTAATTCACCTGTGCATGATATTCCATGAGTTTATTGCGATTAATTCAACTTCCGCTGCACCATAAAAGCTGTGATTTGCAACATTGACTGTGAATCGCTGAACCAATCAAAACACATGCTATAGCTGCGGCCCGTGCATGAACGTGTGGGATTTAAGACTCCTAGACTGAACTGTTGATGGATTAGTTGGTTGAACGTTATTATGATTAGTTTTTAATGAGTGTTTTAGCTGTTTTCGCCTTGATTTTTATGAGATTCAGACCATTAATTGGATTGAAAATTGTGAGGCAAGTTCATTTGATCGATTTGGGCTGTTGTCCAACGCTGACCCATCCAGTTGTTGGAGGATGTTGAAGCTGCAACTCACTACTGTTTTTATTATTGAGTAATCGGTTAATCAGTTTGTCCATTAAAGGACAGTAAACAGTGAAAATACCTGTTGTCATATGTCTTGTTTTGTTGTTGTTTTGTTCGACCAACAGTCGAAAACACGACAATATTCAGTTTGATTTCGTGGGGGGGATGGGGGGGATGGGGGGGCCCTCAAATCCTCACAACTGTGGAGCTGGAAGAAGCTGAATTCAAATCTGAATCTCATTGCAGCTGAAGATGATATTGTGAAATTATCCTAGAGTCAAGCTGCTCTGCTAAAAATGTGAAGAATGTTTCTTAAAAATAAACTCTAGCTTCTGGTATTTCAGTAGTTCTGAGTAGGACTGAGAACGGCTGCTGTAGCTGATAAAAGGTGAGACATTATCTCTGTATTCACTTTGTTTGAAAGGACTCACTCGAGGAAAAGAAATCCATGTTTAAAATTCAAATTAACAGGTGGCCTTACAAGGACTGTGAGGTTGCCGCTACAGAAATGTAAATTAGCAGGAGGCTGACAGCTCCCCCACCTACAGTGTCAGTATGTGGTCCGTCCTGATGGATTTGTCAGAGGGAGACCTGACCCGTGACTCTGGAGCTACATGCCAATCAGCGCATCGACCCGTTTGTGTTTTCAGCGGCCGGAGGTGTCCGCGCTGACATCAGTCTCGGTGAAATATTCCTCTCCTTGGCTGAGTGTCAAACCCGTCCTCAGCCTCGGCGCTGTCTATCTCACTGAAAGAGATGAGCAGGGAGAAGGCGGGAGGGAGGAGGAGGAGGTGGAGGTTGGGGAGGGGAGGGGAGGGTGTTAAAATAGCCGATGGAAGACATCACGGCCATTTCTCAAACTCAGAGCTTGTAGTAGCAGGTGGGCCGGCAGCCGGCAGCCTCACTTCTTGGCTCTGCTCCTTACAGAAAGCTCAGAAGACGCTGCTGCTTACTTTACCTTGGTTTACAGCCTTTTATCATTAAGCTTGCCATTTAATCCTGCAGAAAAATAGCCTCTAATTGTGCCTGTGTAATGTGCATTATTTCAAGGTCCTTTTTTTAAATGTCTTTAGCAACACGTCCTCCATCCCCGTCTCCTTCCAGGGACACTACAGCTGTTACTGCATGATGTCTGCTATCTGTGCTGCTGTTTGCTCACTTTTCCTTGTTTTTAAGATTTCAATTTGCATGTTAAATAAAGGGATTAAATATTCCTAATTGGTTTATACTCAAAGGATTTAGGATTATAATAATGAAGTATTTTAACTTGCTTAAAAGTTGGAATTATCAGCGAAAAAAGTGAGCTTCCTTTTAAAGGACAGTCAAACTGGGACACGAGGAGCGTTTACCCCGCAACGCCTGCAGCCAGCTGCTGTTAAAAAAGCACCATTTATTAATAATGATGGAGCAGTCTATGGAGCGTTGATTCCTCATTGATAATTAAGAAAAATCAACGAGTCTCCGATGGATTGTGACTCTCCGTCTTTACAAATTCTGAATCAACGCACAAAAAAACGGCTATTGGTTTCTCCAAGTAGTTTTACAGGAGAGTGGAGTCGACCAATGATTTAACATTATTGGCTGATGTAATCAGGTCGAACCAATGGGCCGCTTGGCTTTATTTCATTTAATCAAGTTCAATCAATCAATCCCGACTAAAAGCATGTCTTCGCTTCCTGTTGTTTTAAAGCGTTGTCCTGTACGTCATAATAACTGATCTTTTTGGCCACTTGGGGGCAGCGTCAACAAGCTGTGAGCACAACATTGACATATCATCACCTTTTTTTAAGTGTTTATGGTCAACATGTTAGCAGGCAGGTTTGTATCTTACACAGCCGGCAGTTACAGAGCAACATCAACCTTCACTCGGGGGCGGTGTTCGTGTCAGGAGGGAAATATCTGTCTCTTTTGGCAAGACAGCTTTGTTTATACCAGAGTGTTTTACATAGGCAAAGAAAAGCAATAAAAACCAAAATTAAAATCGAACAGCCATACTGGGTTTCTGTTCTTCAAGATCAGAAATTTATTTTGACCTGAAACCAATTTATTATCTAGAAGCAGCACTTTAAAGTCTATAAGTAGTAATTGGAAGTCAGTGTAAAGACTTAAGAACAGGAGTGATGTGGCAGCAGCGTTCTGACCGATTCCTCATGGTTAACACCAGTGAGGAGACCATTAGAAAAGTCCACCCAGCTGGAGATGAAGGCATGAAGCAGCTGCTAAACGCTCCACTGTGTTCACCGGCCGGTCTCTAGCTGAGTCGTATCTGTTCTGCTGCTGAGCAGGTGGAGGACGGAGGGGTTTTGACGAGGTTTTCAGTTTCGGCATTTGATCTATTAGAAAACTTATAGTTCTGCTGCTGTTTTGTGCAGGTATAATGTATTACTTTGTAAGTAACTGTGCTCCTTTACTAATTACTTAACAGCAGAGGTCATTGGTAACATTCTTCACATAGACAGCCAGGTTCAGTCAAAAGGGGATTTAAACTACTCCAAAGCCCTAAAACCATCACATCATCTACTGTACGAACATGTTCAGAAAAAGAAAAAATGTCAGCTGACATGATGGAGAGGAGGTTGCGTTGCTCGATGTCCTCTCAGCTCCAGATTCCTCATAAGCAGCGATGACCGAAAACATGACGACCGCTCGCAGATGAAGCGAGTAGTGTTGATCATCTCCTAACGACTTACCAGTGGCTCAACTAGCAAAGTTGAATGAATATTCTCCTTCTTCTTCTTCTTTAAGGCAGAGAGGAGCAGCTTCCCCCCTCACCTCCAGCCCCTGCAACAAGCCAACACATCCTGGACCGGTCTACCCTCTGATCGCACAGAGAAGACCTCCATCAGACTCTGGTAAGACAGCGAACAAACCCAAATAGTCAAAGTATAATTATATAATATTGCAGGGAAATAGTATTTCTAAGAAATGTCTTCCTGTTGACACACTGACGCTGCAGCTCCTGTTTCTCCCGCTCTGATGAGATGATGTCAAAATTTAAATTAGTTAAACATTCAGAGCCCAGACTGCAGCTTTTTTTTTTCTTCTCCTGAGACTGAACTGTCATTTCGGATTTTCCGTCCGTCCAAATTGACACATTCTGGTTTTTACAAAGGAAACAGAGAGCGAGAGAGAGAGAGAAGAAAAGAAGCTGAGCTGGAAATCACATTACATGTCTCTGTGAGGATTTGGAGGCAAAACAACCTGTTGTTGTTCGTGTTGTTGTTGTTGTTGCCAAACCGAAAATCCTCGAGCAAGTGTCAAAGCGGCACATTTCTCTCCCATGCTGCATATTCAAAGTTCACACATCAATCTGTGAGTTATGTTGATAAATGACGGTGATGGAAAATTAATTTCACTTTTTTCATCACAGACGTGTGAAAGTCAAAAATTGGGATTAACATGAACCACCATCTAATCCAATCGTGAGGCTATAAAATATCCAGACATCTCTTCTGTCCTCAGATTGAGCTTGTGCCGCATACACCGGCCGTATTAATCATGTTTTGTGTTAGTGTCGTGTGCTCAGATAAAGTCTGCTTACACCGTCTTTATGCTGCTGATCCTAGATCGAAAAACTAAGCAGGGTAATTGTTTACTCTCTCTCTCTCTGCTGATTCCTGTGTCCCTTTAATGACTGCAGTCAGACTGTTTGCACGGTATGGATTACTGAACACACAGCCTCTCACTGATAGAGGATGCTGCACGTTTTCCAGTATCTGCTTTTAAATGTTACTATTGTTTTGATCGAAAGACAGATTTTTTTTTTTTTCTCAGCCTCCCATTGCCTGGCAACAGCACACACTCCATCAGCCTACAGCCTTGTTGTGGTACTCCAACCTCCTCATGTCCTTTCATGTAATTCAGAATGATACGCCCTGTTTAATTGGCATTTCAAATCTTGATTGCATTAAAAAGGGAAGTAGCTGTTATGGATAGGGTTTAGTGGGGTTCCGACATGATCAGAGCTAATGGGGGGGGAAAACGCCAGTCCAAAAGGGAAATAATCCGCCATTTAAATATGAGTCACACTGGAGAGGAAACTAATGCATGAAGGTTAAACTCCTTACTGAACAATATGGAAGCCATCATGTGCCTGTTAGTGAAGGGCCAGGGACGGTTGCACAGTGTGTAATGTAACATGTGAGAGTATAGTCGTGTGTTTTTATTGATATGAGGATGACCTTCACAGCAAAAGATTTGAGGAAGAAAACATGTTCACATCTGTTCAGTTTGTTTGCATGTATTTTCATATTTTTTTAATTGTAGTTCTTTGTCTTTTAATGCTTCATATGATATTTGAACCCCTCCCATGACAACCTTGTTAACATGTCCATATGGTGTTTTTTAACATAATACAAGACATATTATGAGTGAAATAAACAGTCAACGTGTATTTATGACTGATGTGCTTCCAGCCACAGTTTTCTGGTGGGAAAAATCACATTAAACAAACTGTTAATGATAGCAGAGTATTTTTTTTTTTACAGAGTTTAAAACATGTTTGTAGAGAAACTTTAATATTAAGCCAGTGCCAAACTGCCACAGTGTTGGAAGTTATTTAAAATATCATTTTATCATTTAGTATTCAAATTTCCATTCATTTGAACTAAGGGGCCTAAACTAAACCATGAAATTGTTTTAAATATTTACTCCTTTGCTTTGTGTTTTTTTTTTTTTTTTTTTTTTTTTTTTTTTTAATTTGGCCAAAGCAGAATATATAAAATAATACATTTCAAAATTCATTTTGTCTCCACTGACTCCCACTGTGGTTTCTCTGGTGTAAGAGTCTTCAGTTGGGGGGAGTTTACTGTGGTGTGTCCCACCCACCAACAGCACAGACGGGCTCTGTAACCTGCACCAAGTAAACAAGCTATAGGTGTGTCTGAGATTCTTCAGTAAAACACACGGACCAAACAGCTGAGAGGTTCATCAGTCTGCTCCAGAAAAACAGGTTACTGACTGTTTTACTGCCTCAGGCCACAGAGCAGAGAAAGGGGCGGGTCTGACTGTCGGTGGTGGACTTTGACATGATTCACTTTACTGTGTTGATTATATTTATGATTTGGGGCGTCACATCTGTTCTCCTCATCTGGGTGAGTTGCTGTTGTTTGTGGCGTTGAAGGATTTTAATCATATGTCATCACATTGTCTCCTGTTGTTCTGATTGGGAACATGCATTTTTTCGTGTTTTCTGCAGTAGTTGCAGTAGTTGCAGCAGAAGTTAAGAAGTTGGTACAACAACACAGTAGATTTTGTGTTTTCATGGGATTTTGGGGGTTTTTCTAGTGACCTGAATCTGTTGTCCTCAGTCATCCATTATGTGCTCCTTGCTGACTGTCCAGATTAAATTCTGATAGTTATAATGTTTGGTTTGTCTAGTCTGGGTTTCACCAATTGTTTGGTCTTTTCCCACCTTAACATTGTTTTTAGCAGTTGCTAAAAAACAGTTGACAACTGCGACCGTTCATGTTTTCCAAACTGCATATAGGACAGGTTTGAAGATTTCAGTGTCTGGTCAGAACTATACTGACTTACAAAGTCAGTCAGTCAGTTCAGTTTGTTACCACATAAATAAAAACTTAACACCAGATAAACTAGTCCTTCTAAAGGCTAACTAGGGTTGAACAGGTGTTTTCAGCCTCTGACTACAGAGATTAATGTAATTTCATGTGGTTAATTCACATATCTAAATGTATTTAATTGTAAATCAATTTATTAAACTTGCGTATTAGTTCAAATGGACCAACAATCTGAAAAATTAAAGATGAATAATCATAATAATAATAATAATGATAATAAACTTCAAACCTTTTTTGTTACTTCTCTCTGCTGTTGTAGAGTAGAACACATGCTTATATAAGAACTGTAAATAAATGCTCAACAATTAAGACTGTGCGTAAAATTAAGTTGTCAGAAAGTGCTAAAAGACACCCAAGCAGGCAGTTCATCAAAAAAAAAAAAAGCAAATTCTCTCAGGTAGGTTCATCCTTGGTTTCCTCAGGCTTGCCACTGATTCTCTTCGCCTGACAACTCCGTTTCCCTGTTGAGAACACACATCTGTGTGTGTGTGTGTGGGAGAGATTGCTTTGTGTTGTAGATGATGTCGCCTGCCTCATTTGTTTGGGTTTGCCCATAATTAACGTGTCAAAGCACCAGCGATGGCTTTGAGGTGTTAACGCTGACAAGGTGACATGAAACAGTTTGACAGCAACTCTAAAAATGTGCCGCGCCGTCGCCTCGTCACCTCGTCACCCTCTGGTCCCCCCCACCCCACCCACCCTGAGAATCACAGAGCAACGCTTTGACAAAATATGGCAACTTCTGTCTCCTAGCAACACGCTACATTTCCCGTCTTGTGGTTCAAATTGACTGAAAGACTCTTGAAGGTGTTAGCTCGCAGCGTTGCCGTAAGTGCGATACATGTGCGAGTCGCGGTGCAGGTTGAACAGAAGACAATAAATGTCGACGCAGGCAGTTTTAAGCATTTGAGTGAAGGGGTTTTTTGGGTTTTTTTTTTCCTGAACATTTACCTGCTGAGCTTCTGAAAAACTCAAGCTGTTTCCTATTACGCCCGTGTAATGGAAGTGCTGCAAACACACATTCAGAGAAAGGGGCAGGGCACACACACTCCTGGTGTGCTGCTTGCTGATGTGCGAATGATCTCGTACTCAGTCGCAAGAACAGGGGGTTAGGGTGCGTTCGCTACCTGCTGCGTGCCCTGTGTGCTGGGAGGTAAAAATCTGCCCTCCCGGGTAACACCTCACCAGGAATGACTCTTATTTACTACTTCCTATCAGACTTAAAAAGCATGAACCCAGACTTCCAGGTAGAGTCGTGAGATCGCAAGCTCTTTTCCATAAAACTTGGATTTTCAAACATGTTTTCAGAGCCATCTCCTCTGGAGGAACTGAGCCTAGAGGCCTGTCCTTAGCAGTAAATTTTTATCACCTTCCTCTGTGGTGAACTCTGTTATTTAATAAGTGAATCGAAGTGTTTCATTCCACAGCGAGATATACTCCATTTGAAGAAATGAGACCTGCTCTTACAAAATGATTTCTGGCTTGAGAGGAAAAAAGCACATTACGGCCCCCGGTAAAAGTTATGAGTCATCTAAAGACCACTTTCACTTATGAAATGTTTTTTCAAGAGAGTCATCTTTTGTTTTTGAAACATTGCTTGAAACTTTTCAGGATGTAATTTTTATTTCCAAAAAAAAAAAACCCAAACATTGACAGCGCCATTGTCCCACAGTTAATAGTTTTTAAATAATCCTCATTTACATAGTTTCCATAAGCAGCCTCGTCGCAGATTAGCTTAATTAAAAGTGTCAGCGCCGTTTGAAGTTTTGGCAGAGCCGCTGTGCTCCCCTTTATCTCAGACCTCCTGGATCTTTATTTGGATCTGTAGATGGAGATCAGGCCTCGGGGCTGCTGAAATCACAGCATTCACCTCTTTCATCTGCTTTGAAAATTGCTCAGTTTCTCAGTGTAGAGAGACGCCTTTCATCAAAGAGCGGCAGAAGGCCGGTGATTTGTTTTGCTGATGAGAGTTTTTTGGACTCTGTGTGACCTCGCTGAGGATTGATGGGAAATGGCGTAGGAGCATCAGCGATATGCCGCCAACCTGCCACTCACAGGCGTACGGGTTGGTGAGCTCAGGCCGACATGCATGCACGTGCACAAACACAGTCACAGATTAATTAAATAGTCCAACTTTATATTTACTGTGTGTGAAGACATTTTTTTTCTGTTGCAGCCATGTTTTCCAGCCACCTCAAATTTAATGAATAAATTAGCCCAAATCTTGCCAATGGGTGTGAATCTGGCTTTAAAGGTCAGGATTTTATAGTTCATCCATTTCTGAATCGGCGGTTTAAAAAGAAAAAAAAAAAAATTAAAGTGCATCCCTCACTCTATCAATCCCCCTATCTCCTCCGTTTTTCATGACAGAGCATCAAAAACAAATTACGGCTGACATTATTGCAATTTAAATTCTCACTGGCCTGGCTTTTTAATAATAGATGTGACAGAATCGCAAAAGACTTTGCAGGCAAATCTAACCTCAGATCATCTCAAAGCTGTATGTTTATCATTGGTTTGGTTTTTTTTTTTTTTTTGCTGATGGGTCATAGCTTAACAAACGTGCCTCTTTTTGTTCAGCTACTGGTGCTGAGCATGTTTTAAAGGAGAAGAGGAGTCGTAATGATTATGACAGGAGCAAAGGGAAAAGTGCAGTGATGTAGTATAAAGAGAAAGATGTCGGGGTGGATGGAGGAGTATGACACAGGAGCGCTGTGTTCGACTCCCATGCGGAAGTAGCAGTTTATGATGTTTCTATTATCCATGACCGTTCAACAAAGTTGAAACCACGTTGTTATTATTGTAACCATGACAACAATCATCATCTAATGTTGAGGAAATTCTTACTTTAACCCACATCACGAACTTTTCTAACCAAGCATTTTTAGTGCCTACACCTAGCCCCAAGCCATGACCATTATCATAGTATCCACGGCAACAAAAGTAGGTACACCGCTCTCGGCACAGTCCGCTTGTTTATTATTGTAACCATGACAGCCAAGGTCTTGGTACACTCATATGGGTCATATCAGAGGGTTGAAAACAGCGATCTATACGGTCATTCATGTCGGAGGACTTGTTGGTTTAAACATATCGTTTCATTTCCTTCTAGAAGTAGCTACTTCTATATTTTCTGATTTATTTTTCCTGGTTTTGAGATTTTTGCTTCCTCCACATCGGAGAAAAGAGACTGGACTCGTTTGAGCTCCACTCTGGATCATCCACAGACCTCAATGTCAGCCGTTTTTTGTTGGAACTACTTTTTCGAAAAGAAATTAAACCCCCCTAAAAGCGAGAGAGAGCAAGCTCTTTCAAGTAAAGTCACTCACCTGTCTCACTCGAAAACCCTTTTCGTTCTAGTCTGTGAAAGAGGAGACACTCCCTCGTGTTGTACCTCTGATGGATTTCTTGTTTATGATGGTTGACTCTAGAAAGAGTCTCCCAACTGTTTGAGGGACTGACTGATGGTGTTGTTTTGGATCGATGGCGCATTTTCTGCTGTGAAACTCCATTACGGCTGCAGAAGAAATACCTCAACATGACACCGCTGACATCGGGCCAGTTATATCTTTGGGAAACCTGACTGAAGCAAAGCTTTAACAGCTTTTCAACGCTCGGATCGTGTAACAGAACTGCTTTTTGTAAACAGTGGATCTGACTCTGCGTTCAGTACCAGCTTCACTTGTTAGGTTAACTTCTGTAAACTCATCCAGTTTCATACGTTTCCTCTCTCTTTTGGTAAAGGGAGTTATGTGCTTCTATGCGTTAATTCAGTTGTTACCTCATTATCAAGCCATGGAAAACATTTCTCTCAGTCACAGTAGTTGTCATTAATGTAATATGTGTTTGAGGACATTCTGACTACAGAGGTAATTCAATCAGCTCTGCCCCTCTATTTTCCTGGGTGCGTTTGTTGTTTAAGCCTGGAAAAGGTCGTCTGTAGTTAAATATTGGTTTTAGAGAATGAAACCAAATACCTGGAGAGATGTACTGGATGAACACTGCTGTCCTCTCGCACTCTGCCAGTCTTCTTTGGCTGGGCGACCTCCCAGCGGTGCGGGAGTTAGTGTGGCGCCCCGTCACGCTCGGGCGGATCTGTGGGGGCCAAGCCCATCCAGCAGCCCCTGCCAGCTCTGACGCTCGCTGGCTCCTCAGGCTGGAAATTGCCATAATGTGTCCTGCAGTGGTCGGCTGCACAGGCCTCTATCAGGGGCTCCATCTGTGCTGAGCCCACACACACACACACACACACACACACACACACACACACGCACAATGCAACACTCATTACACTTGGTGGTGGTGCATACAGCAGAGATGTCACATTATAACAAAAAGCTTAAACACTAATGTGGTCTTTCCACCACTCTTTAAAAAACCTGCTGCAGGGATTTGCTCCCATTCAGCCACAAGCGCATCAGTGAGGTCCAACACTGATGCTCGTGATGTGTCGGGTAGGGTCAAGGTCAGGGCTCTGACCATCAAACCGGGAAAACCATTTCTTTATGGAGCTGCTCATGTTGAAACAGGAAAGGGCCAAACACAAACTACTGGCACAGTATTTTCTAAAATATCGTCGTACACGTCAGGAGCTACTGTAGCTGACACGCTAACAAACCCAGCCAACCAGTAACAGGTCGTCCAGCGAGTTTGGTTGCTCACTGGACGACCATGACTCAGCGCTAAGCCGCAATACCCGACCCCACGTCGGATTATTTGCCTGCCGTTCCCTCGAGGTTCAGCAAATGTCGGGATGAGCTGCTGTTGGTCGGAGGTGCGAATTTGCATGTCAGAGAGTTCACCAAAGTTGAGACTCTGATTCTGAAAATCTGCAGATCTCTCTTACTGCAATGAATTGAAACCGGGGTCAGGACTTGTACACTTGCGAGGAGCCTCATTGTTATGCAGTAATTCCCTTGCATTAACCTCTAAGTCACGGCTGTGTTCGGCCTAATCCCAGTTGATTTTGCAAAAAATGTTGTCACTTTTTTTTTTCTTCCTCTAATTGGTCCTCACAAAAATAGACATAGATGTTTAAAAGACACATATCCATACTGTACGCTGCGACCTATTCTCAAGGACGCACTTCTTTGTCCTTCTCGCCTGTGCAGTTAACATGGGGACGTTTATGAAAAATGGGTTGCAGTTTAAGTTAATTGATGAGTTCTGGATTAACACACATGCACACACAGCATAAAAAGCCCCGAATTAGCTGCTGTTGCCCTTTAGCCTCAGCAGCTCCTGCGTGACTGCTATAGCTGCTAAATGTACTCTGGAGGAGATGTGTTGACTCCCATCCAAAGTTTTGATGTGTGGGCGAGGAAATCGACACACCAGCTATATGCAAATGGTGGCTGAGTACGCTGCCCACAGTCATGACTGCGGAGGAGAGCACGTTTGATTCGGTATGTTTTGTTTACACTGTAGAATATATGTTGCTGCAGAAAATCCCGTGTTTGAGATTAATCGACCGCTTTAGCTTTTATCCGCTGATGAACTGCTCTCATGTCAAGTGAAAAAAACAGAGAGATTAAGATTCATTTCGTACCTTGAAATACAGAAGTGACAGGCATAGAACCAACACGCGCAACACCTGTATCACAGCACAGCGCTTTTATCTGTCATTTGAATGAGTGAGTGGCCATTGAAGCATAATGGAATATATTAGAAATGTGATGCCACAAATTGCATGGACAGACTACAAATGGAGCTGTTCGGCTTTCATTTTCCTGCCATATTTAAAAGTGAGAAGAGTGTGTGTGTCTTTGCTCCTGTCAGTATTCAGTATCTGATGAAGGCTGGATAGATCAAAACATTTTTGGAAGGAAAGAAGAGGAGTCATGCAACTTTACAAATTCAGTCTTTCTCTGTTGATATCTATTCTCATGAGGGAACCGGTAAATATAAGCATCAGTGCAGATGTTATTCTCAGTGCGGCCTGGAGTTTTCAACCTTGTTTGTCTGAAACGGATTTAAATGAAATTTGGAAGTTCAGCCTTGGGCTCAGGGACAATTTCTTTAAAAATGATTTTGTAAAATTGCCAGATGGCGTGTTTTTTGTAGATGAAAGTGGGGAGAATTCTGCCACATTTGCTGCCACACAATTTATGCCTGTGTGATTGTTGAATGTAAATCCAGATCCAGATGCAAATAAATCACAGATGATACAGTATAATTGGAGGATATTGGCTTGTTACAGTCAGTATTATTGGTATTTATGTTGGCAGCAGGGCCGTAACAAAGGATCTAAGTCATGAGTGCCCTCCTATATCCTAATATATATATTTATTTGGATTTTTCCTATTAATTATTATTATCAGTCAATTTGATCAAGTTTCTAAAATTCCCAAATTCCACTCCAAAAACTATGACCACAACTACGAAAACAATTTGCGCCCATGTTGCAGTTTATTCGGTGTCACCTGAGTTGAGACGTCACAGCCTGAAAAGTCTTGATCAGTTCAACGTCTTTGCACGTGTTCGATGTGAACACACACTCTGTAGCAGACCAGCATTATATGAACAGTTCCATCACACTGTACATCATCATCATCATCGTCGTCGTCGTCATCATCTCGCTGACATTTCAGTGGTTCACACCACCTCAGGGTTTGCAGATTAACTAGCTTCTCCTCCTCCATGCTGCTCACAGCCCACCTCCTCCTGCTGCTGCTTCCAGGTAGTTTATTACATCGAGCTGTGTGTGTGTGTGTGTGTGTGTGTGTGTGTGTGTGTGTGTGTGTGTGTGTGTG
>NW_019525507.1:399894-420197 GCF_002814215.2 Seriola lalandi dorsalis
TATATATATATATATATATATATATATACACAGTGTGTGCGTGTTTGTTTGTGCATGTGTGTACTTCTGGCTGTGGCAGTTATTTTTAACTTCTGTCTGCTAGGACGGGTGCACTTGGCTTCTCCTCGGCTGATTGTGTGTGGAGGCCCTGAGGGAGTGTGTGTGTTCGTATAAGTGTGTATTCCCATTCAGTCCTCTTTGTGTGTGTGTTTTCTGTTGGTTACTCCCAGTGGACCACAGGCAATGTCGGGGTGGTGGAGGCCTCCGCCCGGTCACTCTGCATCATTACTAAATCATCAGTCCTTCCCTGCTCCCCTGATGATGCCACAGAAACACTGGTAGAATTATAAGGAGTCAAGTTTTTACCAAAATATATTGTATGGTTTATTTATATATTTGTGCATCTGTTAAATCGAATCAATTTGACTCTCACATTAATGGTTCTCCTGATTTGCGTCTTGTTCAGTACACTCTTGTTTAAACCAGCTCCTGCCCCCTTTCGTGTTCTTTTGTTGTGTTTCTATGTAGGTGTGAAAATGGGTCACAAACCAAGCTTTCGCCACTAAGCCAGGTTGCCCTGGTTACAGCTCAGCAGTTGAACCGATAAATCATTTTGTTAAGTAGCAGCTGTAGTTGCTCCTCGCCGTCGTTTCATGACCTCAGAGCGCACCTCCAGAGCAGACGTGTTATTTTCTTCAGCAGATTCAGAGAAAAATGTTACTGGATGTCCATGTTTCGATCTCCTTGGTCTGAGTGACGACTGTGTTTCAAGGCTGCGGAGAGTTGACTGAAAGCAACAGTCCAACCAAACCGGTAAATAAAATACCCAGATATGGCAGCTGAATGATACCAACATAAGTTTGTGCCATATATCCTGCTTAATAGAGCTGCAACAAGCCAAATACCTGACTATTTTATAGGCACAATATGGACCAACAACTATTTTCATAATCAAATAATCGTTTAGGTCAATTTATCCTAGAAAATATGATAAAAATTCAGATTTCTGCCTCTGAAAAGGGAAAGTTTCAAGTTCTGTGGCTTTCTTGGTCTTCCATGATATTAGACTTAAAAATTGGATTTATTGAGGGTTGGTTGGACAAAGCAAAAAAACAGCTTGGGCTTTTTGGAAATTATTACTTTATTAATTATGAAATTAGTATTATTTAGGGAATTATTTGCCAGTGTTGCTCATTTTGAGTAAAATCTAAAAAAAATAAATAATTTCTGAAAAAAAAACAAACATAACTAAAATTCTGATCCTTTGATTCTGCACAGCACAATATTATATTAATATATGCACAGGAAAATGCAGCCTCTTGTGATCTGATAACTGCAGTAGGTAATATTTCTGTTTGGATTTATTGTGCACCATTATTGTAAATATATAGAGAGTGGAAAGGCAGTTGATGGAGGAAAAAACTGAGGGGCAAAAAGGAAAGAAGGTACCTGGTGAAATGTATGACGCATTGGTATAAAGCAGGAAAGGCTTTACAGTCAGAAGGGGAGATGGAAGGAGGGCAAGAGAGAGCGACTGGGTGTATGGGAATATTGAGCCACAAAGCATTTATGTCAGATCAAAGCTAATCCTTATCTTTGGGAAAAGGATTCAGTAATACCCTGGGCTGTCTCGCCCCCTCAAGGGCAGGTCTCTTTCTCTGGCTCCGTCTCCCTCTGCTCGTCTTCCTCTCTCCTCACTTCTCTGTCAAAACGACCAGGATTTTTCCGCACTTTCCCTCGCCTTTTACTCGGTAACGGTGTGGAGAAACTAGGTCAGCTGGGGGAGTGCGGAGCGAGGAGGCAGGAGCAGGAGGGAGCGGAGGGTCTGGCCCCCGGACCCGGCTGGGGAGTGCAGAGCAGAGTAAGGAGATGCACATGAGGCTGAGTGGTGAAGTGGATGATGCTGACGAACACAGATAGGTTGACTTGACTGTAGAGTTTAGCAGTCTAACGAGGATTCGCTCAAGTGCTTATTCTGCTGAAGCATTTTACGGTGTGAGAAGTCCTGGTTTTCTTTACTGTCTGAGGCAACATGATTCAAACACATGTCCAATAAAATTGAGCATTACTGGGGCACTCCCTGCAGTATTACTGTTAACTTAAACTGTTGTTTAGTTTACCATAGTGCTGTAATGACTAGTTGATCGCCAGAAAATAGGTGAGGTAAGGTTGGTTGGTCAGGCAAAACAAGACATTTGAAGAAACCCAACAGTTCCCACAATGAACAAGCACTTGGCAACAGTGGGGAGGAAAATAGTGATTCTGGACAAAACCGATAATCAGGAAAATAATCAGCAGATTAATCAATAGTTAGAGTAATCATTATCGATTATCGGAATACCTCCATGACCAAAGTAGTGGAGTGATAACTGATAGATATTTCCACCTATAGAGCCGTGCTGCTACTGTGGCTGAAAATATGGTGTCTCCTTACCTTCAAAGCAGTCTGGCAGTCCACGATGTAATAAATCTTCGGAAACTTCTCGTCCAAAGTCATCGCAAAGGCCTAACAATCCAAAACAAAAAACTCAGTTCACCAAGACTCTTTCTGTCGCAATACTGATTCTGATACCCGAACTCCAGGCACCAGTTACAAGTCTGATACGAGTGTCGTCCTTTTCTGCAACCACACTGTGTCCAAGTAATTGGGATCATTTCTATGCAAGTCACATTAGGCGGTAGGTTTGTGGCCTGCTGTGACTTAATGAATGTACTTGCTGATAGCAGAGCGTGAAATAAAGACACATTTAATTTGGATTGTGTTTTGCCAAAACCTGATCCACTCAAAAGATTGTGTCGGTGCATCCTAAAAAACTAAATCAATAATGGTTTGAATAGTAGATTGAAGATTGAAGGCAGTGGGAAAGACTTTCGGAGTAGAAATGCTGCTTCTTTACCCTGAAAGAATTTGAATGAGGTGGCTCAGACATCTGATCAGGATTCCTCCTGGACATCTTCCTAAGGAGGTGTTCCCGGCAGAGCGACCTGGAGGAAACCCTGGGGCAGACCTTGAACGAACTGGAGGGATTATGTATCCCGTCTGGCCTGGGTATGCCTCAGGATCCCTCCAAGAAAGAGCTGAAGGACATGGCTCTGGGTGTCTAGACCACCTTGTTTATTCTGCTGTGATCACGTTTGTTACTTAGACACTCATGGATCCAATCAATGAAATTATTTTTCTAAAGGGTTCAGATTTGATATGCAGGTTCTATGTGGGATTTCAGTTCGGTAAAATGCTATCAAATTCTAAACCTTGTCTTGGTGCAGTTATTTACCACCGCCCAAGGTCGAATGTGATCAAACTCTCTTGTCCAAATGAACCAAACTAAAGGTCTCCAGAGTGAATAAATTGCTCCCAGCATGCTCGGTGTGAACATGCTCTAATCTGTCATTGCCACGTCGGTGTCCCCACAGGGCGCTATGAGGAGTTTAATTGCCTGAGATCTTGTTTCTGATAAGGGACTGAAATGTATGGTGTTGCAGGGCAATCCATGCTCACCTTTTTTCCATTTCTCTCACCACTTTTCTCTCCACCGCACCCACCTACCGCACCCACCTACCCCCCCCCACCCCCCAATCCATCTGTCTCACCCCTCACTCTAGCTGTCTAGCCACGGTCGTGCCCGGAGCAACACCGGCTCTGTTGAGATGGCTGCCAAGAGAAAGGGAAAGAAAAATCTAGTCGTCTTCCCTCCTCAGCAGTTTTCACACTTGACAATTTGGGCAAAAAGAATAAAATATAAAGTCGACAGGGCCCTGTTTGGTATTCATTGTTTCCTTGGTGCTATTTCGACAGGGTTTAATCATCTGTAAAAGCAAACTATCACAGCTTCCGCATGGATTAACACGGTAGACGTGATTATGCAAGAAGAGTAGGAGTAGTAGGAGGAGGAGGAGGAGGAGGAGGAAATTGTTTATGTAGTCTGTGGCCTGAAGGAGACAGTTAAAAGAATTAGCCATACTTAACATAGATACTGAGGCGAAGGGGTCTCATGAACTCGCCCCTGCTGTAGTCAGCTGCCGGCTGATATGTATGATGTGTGCCGTACATAATAATGACTCCCCGGCGTTCATGAAGCATTGTTGTCGTTTGACCTCTGCCTCTTCCTCACTCAGGGCTGAGTGTGAGTTGCCTGCTGTGAGAGCAGTCGTCTGTGAAGTGCCATTTGTTCCTCTAACTGAAACTTTGGGACCATTAAAACAAGTTTTATCTCTTTAAATAGAAACAGTGGTCGAAAGTAACCAAGTACATTTACTCAACTGCTTTGAGGTCGAGTTCCATTTCATGCTGCTTCACTACATTTTTAGGGAAAATATTGTTTTTTAATCCACTAAATTTAGTGGGCAGCTGTAGTAACTTTGCAGTAGGTTCTGGTTCTATAATAATAAGTGTTAAGTGCATAAAATCTCCTTCTTATCAAGACATTTTAGTATTTAATTGAGTCTAATTTTCCTTTTAATAAAAGGGAAAGTTCAATAGGAAAATTACTGTTTTCCTTACAGTTGCAAGTATTTTCTACAACAGTTTCATTTTTCATGATTCTTGTGCAGAGACCGGCCTCATTCTGTCTCGTTTCAAGCTGCAGTCTCTGCTTTTTTTAGAGCATTTTTAAACACATTGATATAAAACTAAAATCTCATTGAAGTATTCACTGACATATTTTTTCACTTGTTTGAAGAAAATAAGGTTTTAAGGACGCAGGAGAGATTTGGAGTTTTGCGCTGCTTCCTAACAGCAAACAGGATAGTTACAAATGTAATGTATCAGTAAAATTAATTATTTGTTTATATAAAATGAATATTACTTTGTATAATACAACAACATCAAAGGACGGTGTTTCCTGCGTAATGAGTACTTTTGCTATTTTAAGTACATTAATAAAATACATACACATACAATACTGATAAACACAATACTGGGTAGTTTGGGTAATACGAATTGTTGGGTACATTATGAATTCATGAAGACTGAAAATCTGTTTATTTGAGTAAGTTGACTGCAGAAATGAACCAGGGAGAAAAGGTCTTCAATGGTGAGGTCATCTTATAATCAAGGTCATCCTGTATGCTGTAGTGCAACATAAAATCACTGTGCATGTCAGGACATAAACTTCCTGTCAAAGTTAGAAATATTGGCCTCCACAGAAAGTAGTTTTTGTTGCTCTTTCTTGCATATTAACTCACATCAATGCTCAATTTCATGAGCACCAAGGCACATCATCCTGAATGCTTTCCATTCTCCTCTGTTGCAGATGGATGACCATGCTGCCACCAAAGGGCTGTGAAGTCGTGGACGGTGGTGAACCGTCAAGTATCGGAGCCAGCTGTACTTTCCTAACTTCACGCGGAGCCGTGCGACCTTTCTACTAGATCTGTTTGTTTTTGACTTTGACGATCTCTGAAAATATCCGCCAGTGAATACAAGAAGGGACCATCAACCCACCTTTCCAAAATGGAGACTCTTTCCCAGGATTCGATTCTGGAGTGCCAGATCTGCTTTAACTACTACAGCCCCCGCCGGCGGCCCAAACTCCTGGATTGCCGACACACGTGCTGCTCGGTGTGTTTGACCCAGATGCGCAGCAGCCAGAAGGAGATTCGTTGTCCTTGGTGCCGTGGCGTCACCAAGCTGCCGCCGGGCCTGTCCGTCTCCCAGCTCCCGGATGACCCGGACATCATCACTGTCATCGCCATCCCTCACGCCTCTGAGCACACGCCTGTCTTCATCCGCCTCCCCAGCAATGGCTGCTACATGCTGCCCCTGCCCGTTGCCAAGGAGCGGGCGCTCGGCCTGCCGGGAGAGCTGGGATGTCGCTTCCTGCCTGGCAGCCAGCAGAAAGGGGTTACCGTGGTGACCGTACCTGAGCAGCAGCCCCTGGGCCTGGCTATGGGTTTAGAGGGTGTGGGGGTCGGGCTGGAGGGAGGTGAGGGCGAGAGGAGAGTTACTGGCCCGGTGGGAGGAGGCGGGAAGGGCTCCACGTGGTCCGGCGTGTGCACGGTGATCCTGGTGGCCTGCGTGCTGCTCTTCCTCCTGGGCATCGTGCTGCACAACATGTCCTGCATCTCCAAACGCTTCACTGTCATCTCCTGCGGCTGAGGGAAGGGGGAGACTGCTCGGACTGCCGCAGACCCCCCCCCCCCCCCCCCCCCCCGGATTCCCCCACTAGCCCTGCCTCTCCTCAGGGCAGGACTCTGCTGAGGAGAGGACACTAAACTCACATCATGGGCATACAAGGAAACTACAGAGCAATGTAGAGAGACACAGATGAAGGGGGCGAGGGCAAGGAGGAGACTCACAAATGGTCTGCCATCATGTCCCATTTTTTTTTATTTGGGAGACTGAAATGAAAATAGAAATAGAAAAACAACCCTTCACTTTCCTCTTTGTTTTTTGCCAGCTGATATGTTTTTTGGCTGGGGACCAGTCAAGTCACTCACACTCACAGCGGTTGGAGTGCCTGTTTAGTCTGTGGTTTGTAGAAGTACATCAACTATCATAGTGTTGTTTAGATGAGTGTAGGTTCCAAGTGTGCCGTCTCCAGCTGGTGCTGCAGTACAGAGAGTCCGGACTTGGCTGCTCTCCATTCTCTGATGCTGCAGGAATTGACTGTGCAAGATGCACGCCTGGCCCCCATCTGCATCGTCTGGGAAACTCAAAATCAACACGGCTTTCATTTTCTCCTTTTGTTTCTTTGACACAACCTGTTCCTGTTCAGAACGAACTGTTGCTGTAATGGTTCCATTTAGTTAGTAAAGAGGTTGTCAAAAAATACAAAACACAGACTGTAATGTTCATACATGCCAGCATATTATTCAGCTCAGCTAAAATGGATACTGGGTTGCTTTAGGCTTAAGAATATAATTTAGTGCTTAAATTATGTGTTGATTGGTTAATTGGAAATACCTGATTAATCTTTAAGTCATTTATTAAGCAAAATTGCCAAATGTTTGATGGCTCCAGCTTCTTAAATGTGATGATTCAATGTTTTTTTTTCTGTTTTATATCGTTAAGTGAATATCTTTGGATTTTGTTTGCACAAAACGAGCAATTTGAAGACGTCACTTGGGTTCTCGAAACATGCAATGGTCACCGTTTTATGACATTGGCTTTACTAAACAATGTTTTTATTTACTAAGATGATTACAGATTTGTGCAGCCTTCTAGTAGGATGCTAAACAAAGATGCAATAAGTGGCTCAAATACTTGAATTAGCGAAAATGTAAAAGTTTGACATTTTGTTTATCAGCCTCCTTTCAGACTTGGATGAAAAGATTAATACCACCTTTTATACGTCAATTAGCTACGGAAAAGACAAACAAATAAACAAGATAAAAGGTGTTGGTAGATTTTTGAATTTTTTTTATTTCCAATCTAAGCTAATGGCCTCCTGGCGCCAGCTCTGCATTTACCACACATATATGACAGTGGTATGGATTTTCTCATCTAACTCTCTGCAAGAGAGCCAATAAGCCGAAATGTCAAAAATATTCCTTTAAATAAAAGCAAGAGGCTACAAAATTTGAAATTTAACAGAAGCCTTCATGAGGAAAACATTGTTGCTTTTAGTGTTTTTTTTTTTTTTGTTTTTTTTTGTGCTACTTCAGCAGTGCGTCCATTTTTGTGTTTTCCCATGGATGCTCCAGCGATTATTTACTCTGTTCATCTGCTTTTCATCCTGACCTCCTTCAGACCGATCGTCCTCTAAAGACGAACTCTCCAGGTCAGACCAAACCTTTGCCGGCAGCCCACACACTATCGACTTCTCATCTTAATACCTCCCTTAATTTAGAAACTGGTGGATATATGGGCTCAACAGTGCGATGGTGTGTGTTTGTGTGTGCGAGTAATGGGTCAGTAACGGGTCAGGAGTGGGTGGGCACTGCAGGGCTCCAGTTAATGACGACTGTATCGATTTATCTGCTTTTGAATATCTCTCGTATCCACAGAGATGGATGTTTCTCTTTTGTTTTTCACTTTTATATGTTGAGGCAAGCAGTTTGTCCGTTTACTGTATCGTTACAGCAATGGAGTGCACAGCACACACAAACAGGGTGAACTCTTTTGTATAGCAGCCTCGTCATGTACAGAACGATTGTAATTTTTGTCTTTTTCTGATCATTTTCTTTTGTTGACATGTTTAACTTCCGATCTCAGATTAGGGAGTGTCTATGTGTTTGCTCTTTAAATAACAAACATTACAAGTTATTCAGTTCACTTCAGGGCACTCGGAACATGAGGAAAAAAAGTAAAAAAACAAAAAAAAACAAAACAAGTTTGGTATTTAGCAATTTAGCATATAAAGAATTATAAACTGCACCGAAATGTTATATATAAATACATATATCCACTTGTTCACTTAAAAATAATTCCTTGATATTATTTAATATCTACATTATGGAGGATCCATTCACTCACAGTTAACAGAGTGAAATTACAGGAACTTTTCTTAGATGTTTTGTTCAAACTGCGGCTTTTTCAGTCTGCTTTGATCTTCCATATGAGCATGACCATACCACCTTAAACCAAAGTCTAAAGTTTCCTCGCTGCCAAACATAAGTATTTTATTTTCCTTCAAAATTAACAAATTTTCCTTCTTTTTTTTTTTTCATTGGGGCTTTTGTAAATTATTTGATTCACCATCTTCCCCCAAAGCAAAGTCTGAGATTTCCTGCTCCTTAAACAGAAAAAAATGAGTCTGGACACCATTTTGCAGCTCACGGCTTATTGCACATGAATATTCTTTTGAAAAGGCGTTAGGGTCACAATAGGGCAACTGTTTATTTTGCAGATGCAGCGAGAGGCTGTGTTAAGTTCAGCTGAACTGGTTCATGTGGGACATGTGGCTGCTGTTGCTATGAGACTACGTTGAGAGCCCTTTTGAAGTTCAGAGCTCCTTTGCTGAAAGTTGAAATATTTTTAGCTCCCAATGCTCAGCGCTCTGTGTAGGGTCTAAAAAAAAAATTGATTCCTCAGCACTTGAGTTTGAAGTTGTTTTTCTAGCATGGCTTCACCCAAGACAACTAATAAGAAATAACGGAAATTTTTGGCATCTCAACTATTAGTTACAAACCCCTTATAAGCAATATTAACATTAAATAACTGGTTTACAACACGTATATGTAGTTGTAAGCAGATATATGGACATTAAGTGTATATTAATGCAGAGTATACAATTATAACTTGAAGACATTTTATATTCACTATGTTATATATTCATTATACAGCAGCTTCCACTTAAGGGAGCATAATAACATCAATTGTTGGCAAATACAATATTAATCATTTATAACTGCTTACAATTACATTATATTGTTTTACAGACTGTTTATTAAAGTTGAACGTGAGGTTAAAAAAAATACATGTTTGATCTTACAATTTCTTGTCACAATTTTACTGTATTTCCATTGGGAAAGTGAATTTAAAAAAAAAAGTATAAAGACTTATTTGGCAGATACAGACTTAACTGTTCATCATGGGCTTTTACACTCACAAGTACAGTACATCACACGCAATGTGAGAGGCACAGTGTGGGATCTTTTGGGCTTTGTGGCAAAATCTGATCCACTGTGACACTGAGGGGGTGTTTATGGGCCAGTTCACAAAAAAAAAGAAGAAAAAAAAAGACGGATTTGAAGGAAACTACTTTTCTAACAAAAAGGTTGTCCCTTTGAAAACTCTTCACTGTGTGCAGAAAGTGCATTATAACCAGAGTAATGGGGACGCAGTTGTTGCTGCTGAAAGTCCATTCACCTCAACTGTAAAGACCAGAACAAATAAAACCAAAAGCTGTCAAGGCTGATAAATCAGACGATGTAAAAGAAACTCAAGATGTTTTGAAACTGTCACCTTTGTGTTACACCCACAACTATTTCTTGTTTGCAATCATTAAAGAAATAAGAAAATCTTTGTATGTCAGAAAATCTATCAGCTGGAGTTTTTTGAACTCTCAAATATCAACATCAGTATCAACCTCAGAAATCCTGAATGAGTCAGACTGAAATGGCGACATCACTAAATGCATAATTAAGTGGAAAAATATTTTGTAGGAATTTTGGTGAACCAGCTCTTCATTAAGCCCTCAAGCTTGGCACAAACTCTTAAGCAATCAGCTTGTTTGCCTCACAACCTAATCACTCTCATTTTTTTACACTATCAATACCAATAATAACATTGATTGCTATGCTAAATTATTCTAATTATTATTAATTGTTCTTGGATCCAAGCCCATACCACTTCCAATTCAAAGCAGTATAAACAGCTGTAACATGCCGTTGGTGATTATCCACACACAGGTCTCACTCTATGATAAATGAACCTGTTTGTAGGTCTTTTCCTTTTGCCAATCCAGCATGAATGAGGCACTAAACATGATGCAATGCAACCTTGTTTGTTCTAATAGATAATATGTGACAATTGATTTAAAAATGATAAATTCTTCCATCTTTTAACACAGCACTGTTCCTGCCATAATTCAAACTTTTCATCCTTTCAGTCACATGACATTTGTCTGTAACTTTGAAAGAATATCCTGCCTCTGAATCTCCTTCCTGCCCTCTGTTAATCATCGTTTTTTCAAATTCAGAAACTGCCCTCTACGACATTTTTACAGAAACTTAAAAAAAGAGTGAAGGCTAGAGACGCGTAGAAAGGAGGCTTTTCATTTCTGTGCCTGTGTGTTTGTAAAATGCTGTGAAGTTCCTGTTGTAGTTTCCTGTTTGCGTTGGGTCTGACGACGCAAGCAGCAGCTGTTTTTGGTGAACTATTAAAGCAAATGCTCTGAATCTGAACGACAAGGGCTCCTGTCTTTATTTTAAATTTAACCGTCCTAATAGCTTGTGTGTGTGTGCGTGCGTGCGTGCGTGTGTTTTCAGCTGTAACGTAAATGTCCTTGCTCTCTATTTTTAAAGAAATGAACTCCGCTAAAAGATTTAAAATAAAAAAAGCTTATTCCCTGTAGCTTCATTTATCAAAGTCCCATATTTCACAGTTGAGTGAACTTGGTAGAAGAACAGGCGCTCTTTGTTTACCCTCAGGAACCTCTTTTCTCCTCAAATATTTATTGATACAGTGTCAGGGAGGTAATTAACGCTCTCCGGGGGCCAATTGCAGCCGACTTTGCTGCAGAAAAAAACATCTATTCCTCACAGGCAGCAGCTGCTAATGATGACCACACTCATCATGGACTGCATTGACCGTAGGGGGACTAAAAGGTGACAAAACATTACGATCAAGCAAGGATGTAGGTTTGGTCTCAACATTGGTAACCCAGTGGCCCCTCCAAAACAAAGAGATTGGCTTTTTAATGCTGTCAACCAAATGGTTTATTAACATATAAGATCTGAATTTACATTCAGGAATACCCATATAAAAATGTTATATATGTACATGTATAGAAATTCCATAGGCTATGTGAAATATGTGTACCTATGAAGTAAAATAATATGTATTTAAAGAATAGCCAATATAGTAAAAATTATATATGAAACCTGATAAAAATTGGAAAACATCATAGTATAGTATGGCTTAAAAATGTCAAAAAATGTCATGGTATAGTATGGCATAAAAATGTTAAAAAACATCATAGTATAGTTTGGCTTAAAAACATAAAAAAATGTCATAGTATAGTATGGCACAAAAATGTCAAAAAATGACATGGTATAGTATGGAATAAAAATGTAAAAAAAACGTCATAGTATAGTATGGCATAAAAATGTCAAAACACGTCATACTAGAGTATGGAATAAAAATGTCAAAAACCGTCATAGTATAGCATGGCATAAAAATAAAAAAAAACATCATAGTATAGTATGGCATAAAAACGTCATAGTATAGTAAGACATAAAAACGTCAAAAAACATCATAGTATAGTATGGCATAAAAACATCAAAAAACGTCATAGTATAGTATGAAATAAAAACTTCATAGTATAGTACGGAATAAAAACGTCAAAAAACATCATAGTATAGAATAGCATAAAAATGTCTAAAACTGTCATAGTATAGTATGGCATAAATGTCATAGTACAATAAGACTGTCAAAAAATGTCATAGTACAGTAAGGCATAAAAATGTCAAAAAACATCATAGTATGGCATAAAAACGTCAAAAAACGTCATAGTATAGTATGGAATAAAAATGTAAAAAATATCATAGTGTAGTATGGCATAAAAATGTCAAAGAACGTCATAGTATAGTATGGCATAAAAATGACAAAAAACGTCATAGTATAGAATAGCATAAAAACGTCATAGTATAGTATGGTATAAAAACGTTAAAACCATCATAGTATTGTATGGGATAAAAATGTCTAAAATCGTCATATTATGGCATAAAAATTCAAAAAATGTCATAGTATAGTATGGCATAAAAATGTCAAAAAACTTCATAGTATAGTATGGCATAAAAATGTCAAAACATGTCATAGTATAGTATGGAATAAAAATGTCAAAAAACATCATAGTATAGTATGGCATAAAAACGTCATAGTATAGTACGGAATAAAAACGTGTAAAAACATCATATAGTATGGCATAAAAACGTGAAAAAACGTCATAGTATAGTATGAAATAAAAACGCCATTGTATAGTACAGAATAAAAACGTGAAAAAACATCATAGTATAGTATGGCATAAAAATGTCTAAAACCGTCATAGTATAGTATGGCATAAAAACGTCATAGTATAGTACTGAATAAAAATGTCAAAAATGTCATAGTATAGTATAGCATAAATGTCATAGTATAGTAAAACATGAAAATATAAAAAAAAAAAAAATCATAGTACAGTAAGGCATATGAAAATTAAAAAACACCATAGAATAATATGGCAGAAAAATGTCAAAAAAATATCATAGTTTAGTAGAATATAAAAATGTCAAAAGACCTCAAGGTATAGTAAGGACAGAAAATATCATAGTATAGTCAGGCATAAAAATGTAAAAAGACCTCATAAAATAGTAAGGACTGAAAATATCATAGTATAGTATAGCATAAAACACAAAAAATGTCATAGTATAGTAAAGTGTAAAAATGTTAAAAACCGTAATAGTATAGTAAGGACTGAAAACATAGTATTGTATGGCAGAGAAAAAGGCAAGAAACGTCATAGTATAGTATGGCATAAAAATGTCTAACACTATCATAGTACAGTAAGGCATAAAAATGTCAAAAAACATCATAGTATAGCATAAAAATGTCATCGTATAGTATGGCATAAAAATGTCTAAAACTATCATAGTATAGTATGGCATAAAAATGTCTAAATCCGTCATAGTATAGTATGGAATAAAAATGTAAAAAAACATCATCGTATAGTATGGCAAAAAAATTTCAAAAAATGACATAGTATAGTATGGAATAAAAATGTAAAAAAACATCATCGTATAGTATGGCAAAAAAATTTCAAAAAATGTCATAGTATAGTATGGAATAAAAATGTAAAAAAACATCATCGTATAGTATGGCATAAAAATGTCAAAAAACGTCATAGTATAGTATGGCATAAAAACGTCATAGTATAGTATGGCATAAAAATGTCTAAAACTATCATAGTATAGTATGGCACAAAAATGTCAAAACACGTCATAGTATACTATGGAATAAAAATGTCAAAAAACGTCATAGTTTAGTATGGCATAAAAACATCATAGTATAGTATGGCAAAAAAACGTCATAGTATAGTATGGCAAAAAAATGCCAAAAAACATCATAGTATAGTATGGCATAAAACCATCATAGTATAGTATGGCATAAAAAATCAAAAAATGTCATAGTACAGTAGGTCATAAACGTCACAGTATAGTATGGCATAAAAACATCAAAAACGGTCACAGTATAGTAAGGACTGAAAACATCATAGTATAGTATGGCATAAAAATGTAAAAAAATGTCATAGTATAGTATGGCATAAAAATGTTTAAATCCGTCATAGTATAGTATGGAATAAAAATGTAAAAAAATGACATGGTATAGTATGGAATAAAAATGTAAAAAAAAACGTCATAGTATAGTATGGCATAAAAATGTCTAAAACTATCATAGTATAGTATGGCACAAAAATGTCAAAACACGTCATAGTATACTATGGAATAAAAATGTCAAAAAACGTCATAGTTTAGTATGGCATAAAAACGTCAGAGTATAGTACGGAATAAAAACGTCAAAAACCATCATAGTATAGTATGGCACAAAAATGTCAAAACACATCATAGTATACTATGGAATTAAAATGTCAAAAACCGTCATAGTATAGTATGGCATAAAAACGTCAAAAAACATCATAGTATTGTATGAAATAAAAACGTCATAGTATAGTATGGAATAAAAATGTAAAAAAACGTCATTGTCTAGTATGGCATAAAAACGTCATAGTATAGTATGGCATAAAAATGTCTAAAACTATCATAGTATAGTATGGCATAAAAATGTCTAAAACTATCATAGTATAGTATGGCATAAAAATGTCTAAATCCGTCATAGTATAGTATGGCATAAAAACGTCATAGTATAGTATGGCAAAAAAACGTCATAGTATAGTATGGCAAAAAAATGTCAAAAAACATCATAGTATAGTATGGCATAAAAACGTCAAAAACGGTCACAGTATAGTAAGGACTGAAAACATCATAGTATAGTATGGCATAAAAATGTAAAAAAATGTCATAGTATAGTATGGCATAAAAATGTTTAAATCCGTCATAGTATAGTATGGAATAAAAATTAAAAAAAAAACGTCATAGTATAGTATGGCATAAAAACATCATAGTATAGTACAGAATAAAAATGTCAAAAAACGTCATCGTATAGTATGGCAAAAAAATGTAAAAAAATGTCATAGTATAGTATGGCATAAAAATGTCAAAAAACGTCATAGTATAGTATGGTATAAAAATGTCTAAATACATCATAGTATGGAATAAAAATGTAAAAAAACATTCATCGTATAGTATGGCAAAAAAATGTCAAAAAATGTCATAGTATAGTAAGGCATAAAAATGTCATAATATAGTATGGCATAAAAATGTCTAAAACCATCATAGTATAGTACAGAATAAAAATGTCAAAAAACGTCATAGTATAGTATGGAATAAAAAAGGCAAAAAACTTAATAGTATAGTATGGCATAAACGTGTCAAAAAATGTCATAGTACAGTAAGGCTTAAATGTCATAGTATAGTAAAACATGAAAATGTTTAAAAAACATCATAGTACAGTAAGGCATAAAAACGTCAAAAAACACCATAGTATAATATGGCAGAAAAATGTCAAAAAAATATCATAGTTTAGTAGCGTATAAAAATGTCAAAAGACCTCAAGGTATAGTAAGGACAGAAAATATCATAGTATAGTATGGCATAAAAATGTCTAAAACCATCATAGTATAGTATGGCATAAAAATGTCTAAATACATCATAGTATAGTATGGAATAAAAATGTAAAAAAACATCATCGTATAGTATGGCAAAAAAATGTAAAAAAATGTCATAGTATAGTATGGCAAAAAAATGTAAAAAAATGTCATAGTATAGTATGGCATAAAAATGTCAAAGAAACATATTATATTGAGGCATGAAAACGCCATCATATATTAAGGCATAAAAATGTTAAAAAACATCTTTATATACTGTGTCATAAAAATTGCCAATTAACCTAATGCACATGTCCTAGGAGTGTGGGACTATGATATAAAAATAACACAGAAAGACGCCAGGACCGGGATTCAAACCCACAACCTTTTCAACATGAGGCCACAATTCTAACCATTACACTATCAAGCCACTTATTAGTCTCGTAGTAATATATTTGGCATAGAAATGCCATAGTATAGTAAGGCATACAAAACGTCAAAGAACCTCATAGTATAGTAACTCAAAAAACATCATAGTATAGTATGGCATAAAAATGTCAAAAAACCTCATAGTATAGTATAGTATAAAAATGTCAAAGAAACTTATATTAACTTAAATTATGTTGAGGCATAAAAACGCTATCATATTTCAAAGGCATAAAAATGTTAGAAAACTTAATTGTATACTGTGTCATAAAAATTGCCAATTAACCTAATACACATGTCCTAGGAGTTTGGGACTATGATATAAAACACACACAGAAAGATGCCAGGACTGGGATTCGAACACACAACCTTTTCACCATGAGGCCACAATTCTAACCATTACACTACTAATCCACTTACTAGTCACATTGAAATATATTAGGCATAGAAACGCCATAGTATAGTAAGGCATAAACACGCCATTGGCATGAAAATGTCAAAAAATGTCATAGCATAAAAAAGGCATAAATGTCATAGTACAGTAAGGCATAAAAATGCCATACTATAATAAGGCATGAAAATGTCAAAAAATGTAATGGTATAGAAAGGCATAAAAATATCAAATAACCTCATAGTATAGTAAGGCATAACAATGTAATAGTACAGTAAGGTACAAAAATGTAATAGTATAGTAAGGAAAGAATATGTCAAAAAACCTCATTGTATAGTAAGGCATGAAAATGTCAAAAAATGTCATAGTATAGAAAGGCATAAAAACGCCATTGTATAGTAAGACATAAGATGGCAAAAAATGTCATAGTATAGAAAGGCATAAAAATATATTAGTATAGTAAGGCATGAAAATGTCAAAAAACCTCATAGTATAGTAAGGCATAGAAATAAAAAAAATATGTCATAGTATAGTAAGGCATAAAAACGCTGCAGTATAGTAAGGTATAAAATGTGAAAAAACCTCATAGTATAGTAAGGCATAAAAACGTAATAGTATAGTAAGGCATGAATATGTCAAAAAATTGTCATAGTAGAGTAAGGTCTAAAAACGCCATAGTATAGTAAGGCATAAAATGTCAAAAAACGTAACAGTATAGTAAGGCATAGAAATTTAAAAAAAAAATGTCATAGTATAGTAAGGCATAAAAACGCCGCAGTATAGTAAGGCATAAAATGTCAAAAAACGTAACAGTATAGTAAGGCATAGAAATTAAAAAAAAAAATGTAATAGTATAGTATGGCATAAAAACGTCAAAAAATGTCATAGTATAGAAAGGAATAAATGTCATAGTATAGTAAGGCATAAAAACGGAATAGTATAGTAAGGCATAAAATGTCAAAAAATGTCATAGTATAGAAAGGCATAAAAATATATTAGTATAGAAAGGCATAAAAATCTCAAAAAACCTCACAGTATAGTAAGGCACAGAAATTTAAAAAAAATGTCACAGTATAGTAAGACATAAAAACGTATAATATAGTAAGGCATGAAAATGCCAGAAAATGTCATAGTATAGAAAGGCATAAAAATATCAAAAAAATTCATAGTATATAGTATGGCATAAAAATGTCAAAAACCCTCATTGTATAGTAAGGCATGAAAATGCCAAAAAATGTCATAGTATAGAAAGGCATAAAAACGCCATTGTATAGTAAGACATAAAATGTCAAAAAATGTCATAGTATAGAAAGGCATAAAAATATATTAGTATAGTAAGGCATGAAAATGTCAAAAAACCTCATAGAACAGTAAGGCATAGAAATAAAAAAAAATGTCATAGTATAGTAAGGCATAAAAACGCTGCAGTATTGTAAGGTATAAAATGTGAAAAAACCTCATAGTATAGTAAGGCATAAAAACGTAATAGTACAGTAAGGCATGAATATGTCAAAAAATCGTCATAGTAGAGTAAGGCCTAAAAACACCATAGTATAGTAAGGCATAAAAACATAAAAAAATGTCATAGTATAGAAAGGCATAAATGTCATAGTATAGTAAGGAATAAAAACGTAATAATATAGTAAGGCATAGAAATTAAAAAAAAAATGTCACAGTATAGTAAGGCATAAAAACGTAATAATATAGTAAGGCATGAAAATGCCAGAAAAATGTCATAGTATAGAAAGGCATAAAAATATCAAAAAACTTCATAGTATATAGTAGGGCATAAAAACATCATAGTAAAGCAAGGCATGAAAATGTCAAAAAATGTCAAAGTATAGAAAGGCATAAACGTCACAGTACAGTATTGCATAAAAATGTAAAAAAAAAAACGTCATAGTATACTACGACATGAAAATGTTAAAAATAACATCATAGTACAGCAATGCATAAAAACGCCATAGTATAGTAAGGCATAAAAATGTCAAAAAGGCATAAAAGTGCTGTAGTGTAGTATGGTATAAAAACGTAAAAAAACATCCTAGCCTAGTATGCCAAAAAAACATCATAGTATAGTAATTGCATAAAAACGTAGTGTAAGTAATATATAAGTTATAATAGGGCATAAACTCCACACAGAATGGCTCCAGGCCCAGGGAGAGATATTATAGTAAGGCAGAAAAAGTAATCGCATAGTAAGCTAAGTGTACAATTATCCTAATGTGCATGTCTCTGGACTGCCAAAGGCAGCCAGATTACTCAGAGAAAATAATTCCTCAGAATTTAGATCTGAGGAATTTTTCCAGCAGCTTGTTTATATAAGAAAAAGATTGCAAAAAGTTGCACCTTTCTTTCTGATGCACTACTAGCTTCTGCATATTCACACATACAACTGCTACTTTCAGTAACAGATATTGTATTACTAGTTAACATGCAGAAATTGTAACTCTATTGCCCTATTTAAAAAAAATTGTATCTTCCTAAAATTCAGAAAAGTTCAGAGATTTCAAGTGTAAATCAAATCTAACTCACTAAAGTTCTCTAATTCACACCTGGATGGCTGCTCATATGCATTTTTTTTTTCAAACAGAAGTCATGCCAGGCTTGTCGCAGGAACTATTTTCTTGTATCACTGTATTATGTGAGCGCACTCGAGGATGTATCATGGATTCTTGGCATAAGCTTGTGAGACTGTCATCCGTTTAAGCCTGGGAGCAGATGAGACTTCTTTTCCTCCTGCTGGGAAAAAAAAGTTATGGTTCCCATTTGTAGGAGGCAGTGTTGGGTGACAGTGTGCAACGGAGTGAATAAAAGCAATATCAATTTTTCAGAGAACACTCCGACAGTGTGTCAGGCACCTGAAAACTTAAATATGTTAAAGGATTGGAGGAGGGTCTGTGTTACCCAGCATGCACAGGGAGGTTAAGGTTCATAAAAAGAGGTGTACAGTATGCACATGTCTTTGACCTGGAACCTTATTTTATTAGACATGCAGGGGACCAAGAGTAAAACTGTTATTTCAGCTTTTAGGGAGACAGATATGAACTACTCAAGCAACTACAACTATAGTCTGCACCAATCTGAGCTGTGTGTTCTTAATGGGATGCTATCCATGTGTGAAATACAGTCCATACACTTTACTGTGTAACCCCTCAACAACATGGCCTCAGTGTAGTGAGAATTGTTGGTATGAATGTTGGTACATAAATCAGTCAACCTGTAAATTAAGATTTTATTTATTGACTGATTTAGACGTTAACATGTTTGTTTCTGGGTTGGTTTTGTACAAGAGACAAATTTTAAGAAGTGTCTGGGTGGGATTTTAGCCATGTCAGCAACCAACCTTCATAAGTACACATAAATACTGAATGATGGTAATAAATAGATAAAATATTCACTGTTAATATGAATTTAAACATGGTGCTGAACATAGTGAACAAATGCCAACTTCCGAGACGTTTTGATTTGACCGTCACTCTTTAACAATCACCCGTCTTCCTCCTTTGCCTCCTTTACTTGAACGTAAAAACATACAGGTGGTGCCCTTGTCTCCATACTGTCTTACAAGTAATTGAAAATAGTATTCATGTCAGCATCTAAGTCTGTTCTGATAAAGTTGCTTGCCTGAAAAAGCAATCAAACATGGACGCCACATCGCAAAGAAAGATTTTGTTTTTAAGTTGGTATATTGATAAAAGCAAAATGCAACAAAGTGCAATTGAAACAGACTTATGGACTTGAAAACCTCAGAACCTGTGCGGAGACTGGTCTATAAATGAATAGTGGGTGGAAATGTGCTTTAATTCAGATTACTTGCACATTTTACAAATAAAAATAAAAAAATTCGCATTCATATATTTTCTTCTATTTCTTCAATGCCAGATTTTGCTAATTACACAATATCGCTACACATTTAAATTCCCCTGGTCGACCGTACTATAGACCCCACATGAAATCTAGACCAGCGAGAGAAAATGATCCCTAACAATTTGCACACTCACATCTGAGCTCTCGTTCCTGCTTCCACAACAGTCACAGCTGCAGGTTGGTTTGACCCGACGATGATCAGACAAATTGAAATATGACAGCCTCAGAAAATGACCCTCACTTAGCAGACAGATTCATTGCATGGGGGGGGG
>NW_019525507.1:420217-465513 GCF_002814215.2 Seriola lalandi dorsalis
GGGGGGGGGGGGGGGGGGGGGGGGGAATCAATTCTGTGACTCATATGGTAGTTCCTTTGGAGTGCAGGTGTGGGTAATGACAGGTTAATTAGGGTGTGTGTGTGTGTGTGTGTGTCTGCACTTGCATAAATGCGATTCACATTCTCTTCCAGTAACTGATGGCTGGTGGGATTTCAGGCCCTCATTTGCATTTTGACAGTGTCCAGCACACAGGAGAACATTACCAGTCAATCTGCACTCAGCGCCTATTGGAGGGCTTGATTGAGAGCTCTTCATGGAACGGTTTCGATTTCTGAACCTTGTGCTTGAAAAAGTCACTTCATTACAAAAGTAGAAAAAAAAAAAAAAAACACCAAGAATTGGAGACTAAATTTGAGGACGAGTTTTGAAAAAACGATTTACTTCTGAGGGCCTTCTTATATTTTACATTCTTAAAGCAAAGTCTGGAATGGCAGATTTTGACTCCGGCCAACATTTTGAAATTAATCACTTTTTTTTTTTACCTCACTAAAAAGTGAAGATAAACTAACGACAAGCCAAATGCAACCAAACTGAACAAATCAAAACGAAGTGGAAGCCACTGGGGGATGAGAAGAGACCTTCAGCTCCACCCTCACAACACACCATCCACAGGTAAGCACAATAAGAAATGGGGATATGATTGAACTTCGAGCAATATGGCTGTTGTTCAGGCCCTCATCTACTCACTCAGTTGATCATGAGATTAAGTGTATTCAGGATACACAGTGATTATCTGTAGAGTAAAGTGATGTATGTTTTTTGGTATGGTGCAAAACAAAGTGAGAGGATGAAGGAATAAGCTACAGAACTACTTCCTGACCTTAACCGGGTTATTATTAAGTATTCATGATGTTTTCAAGTGCTGAACAAAACTGAGTTACTTGGTAATGGGGTCAAGCTAAATTCTCTGTGCACTAAATTTGTGTATGCATGAACTGAGAAAAGCTCTGTCATGCATTTGAGATACTTCACGTACACTGTACACTGGTTTCATTCGGCTTCCAGCTCAGGAAATGGCGATCATCACTGCTTGTGGATTTCCCCTGCCAGCACGTCTACCATGGAAACACGCCGCCTGATTCGAGGCAAGACATCGGCGAACAGACCTTTAGCTCGGAGATACGATCGCTGTGACCTTTGCCACGTGCAGGGCAGACGGCCAAACAGATCCTGAACCGCTTCCAGCAGCTTACTCTCCCTCCACAGGCACATCTGGCGTGACAAACAATGGGAGAAGTTGAGATGGCTGCTGCCAAATGCACAACTGTGCACGAAAGTTCGAGAGGCAACCGAGAGCTCATCGGGGGGGGACAAAAAAACACAAAAAAATAGGGCTTATAATTGGACATACTGCCTCCCATGTGTTTGCCTCATTTTCTTCACGGAGGATGCCCACGAGGTAAGGATGGGGTATAAACAACAGATGGTATGGTTTATCAATGGCGAGCACCCAGCTCCTCCACTCAGCCCTTTCTGAACACGCTATTCTTTGAACGCGAGTATTGTTTGCTTGAAGTGTAGCCCGGACCTGCTTCCTTCCTCCCTGAGCTCCAGGACCTGAAGTGTGTACAGCCAGTCATTTCCCCATCCCTTCCCTCCTGCTTCACTCCTGGAAATCCCTCTCTGACGCTGACAATACCCCGATTCCCTTGTGCAATTACACTTCAAGGACTTAATCAAACCGGTTGACACTCGCCGCATTTTGTGCCCCAGGATTCTCCTCGATTTTACCTCTCCGATTGACTCGGCAGCTTTGACTTAATTACTGATTTAATAGACATGGGTTCTGTCTCTGTCTCTCCATGCCCATCAGTGTCTTCTTATCTTCAAGGAGGGGTGTCAAGGATAGCAGGGATTCCCGTAAGAGAAGGCTTAATTAGGAGTTTAGACAGCCGAGAGCGATGCTTGTGTAAGAGGAAGAAGAAGAAGAAGAAGCAGCTCTTTTCCTGGACGGCTCCGTCAGTCTTCGCAGGGATTGTTGGTGTGGTGGAGGTGAAGTTGGGGAGGGAAGGGATGAGATGGTGTCAGTGTGTAATCCGTCACTTTAGCTTTTACACTGCTGGGCCTCCTTATGTAACGTCCTTTTTGTACCGCAAAACGTACTCTGTTTAGAAGTAGACACATTTAAGAGTCTAAGAGTTTTTGTCATGAAACAAACGGTCACCATCTCAGCTAAAAGCTAATGCATTTGTGTTTTTATTAAGGAGGTATTAAGTGTTAAATACAGATATGTTATGGGATGTGTATACTACATGTGGAGGCTCCTTCCTCCTTGTTTAAATTTTCTGGCTGAGACTGTAAAAAACGAGCCCATAGGTCATTTGTGCAGCACAATCTGCCAAATGAACATCAGAGCTACATGAGAGAACCGTGGATACAGCCTGAAGAGTTTCCTTGATTCGCTCAAACATGAAAACAAACTGGCCTCTCAAAATAAATAAATTCTTTTACAGACTGTCTTTTGGGAAGGATGCCTGAAGACCGACATTTGTTAGATGCAATTTTGATGTTAAAATAATCAAAACTGACATGTTTATTAGAGAGACATTTTTTTCTCAGTAATGAATAAAACACAAGTATGTATAAATAAAATAGGTTAAAACTGACATTAACAATTACAGGATGGATTGCCATGAACTTCTCTATAGACATTCATGGTCTCCAGAAACAGTGACTTGCAATCATTTGTGTCACACACACACACACACACACACACACACACACACACACACACACACACACACACACACACACACACACACACCTTGGAGTCAGTCCATCAAACTGTTTTGATCTGCAGACCACAGCAAAGCTTGTTCCACTCTGCCCTCTGCGGTTCGGAGAGTAAACCGGTCGGACCACTCCTCCGTCATCGCTTCAGTACAAGTTCAATACATAATGTATAAATAATGTTATGGTGTGCCTGCATCAGTTCATTTAAATTTTCTCAACAGGATTAAGAACAATCCATCTTTTCCTTTGGTTTCAGCCAATGATGGACTGTTGGTCTGAAATATGGCCTCAACAACAACAACAACAACAACAACAACAACAACAACTGAATGGATTCCTGTGAAATTTTTGCACGGACACTCATGGAACCCACTTGATGAATCCTCATGACCTTGATGACAAGGTTGATATTTGTGGTTTAAAGCGAAATCCCTCAACTATGGTATAGTATTGGATTCAAACTTCCATGCCCCCCCATTTCCTGGAAACCAGAACAACCCGGTCCAAAGCCATCTACAGCCTCCCTCCTCTCCAATATGGCAGATTGATTTCCAGTGTGAATGGACAACACATCAATGTTGTATATGGTACATACAAGTATAACCTGGTCCTCGCGTAGCCAGTACCAAGTGTTTGGAAAAATGCAGTAATGCAAAATACCTGCTTTGTAGATAATAGAAAACCACCAACACGGCTCTTTAAATAGCAGTACCTAACAACCCATTTCCACTTGGCTCAACCTCCTCTGACTCACTGTTTTCCTACTCTTTTCTATTGAGTTGCTGCAGGGGCTCAATTATCCAAACCGGCGTCCTCACTTATTTCTGCCCGACTGTTTTCTCTCCTCAGCCCATGAAATGGCAGGTAACCTCCCCTGACACACGACATCCCAGCAAGCTTTTCATCCCTGCCCGGCAGTCCACTCAGAATGGCAAGCTGCTTTTCGCACTGCGCCTGTAATCACTCAAAAATCGCTGCTCCTCCACAGTGACCTGAGCGGCCCTCAGACAGGTCCACTTGTCCTCTTTGGTCTCTCTCACCCAGACGTCCCACTGGGCGTCAAATTTCAGCCATCTTTCTGCTCTTCTTGAACCTGTTTTGATGGGAAGACACAATCTGGCTATTATCTTTCCTGACATATGATATAGAATTTTTCTTACCCACACATCAACGACTATTTTTACCCCCAAAATTTCTTCCTCCTCGCTCTTGAATTCAGCAAAGTGTTGCAAACTCAATATTGATCCAGGTCCCAGGAGTGTGTTTAAAGGAATTTGTCTACCAGCAAAACACTTCATCCTCAATTAGATTGTTTCTTAATTAAATTTGTGGCACAGATTAATTGCCATCAGTTTTGACGGGGCTGTAAAAAAAAATCAGAGCTGATAGCAGGCGGCAGGATCGATGCTGTTGGGAGTCGACCTTTGCTGCAGGTGGTAGAAATCTACATTAGCATATTTTTTTTTTTACATCAGCAATGTGCTTCTGGATTTAGTTTGCGCTCTCTCCCACCCACACATTCTTAACTGCATGGTGTGTTTTGATAGTTCAAAGACACGTAAACTGTAATTAATTCTGTTGGTGCCGGCGGAGGAGCGAAGCGCTTGCTCTCTCCATTTCACTGACATTTTTGCCATTTGGCGATGCATTTTTCCCCGACTGTCCCATCGCCGCTTTAATTTATTTACCCACTTATTGATTCAGATAGTTCCCAGCGATGCATGGCCCTGTGCAAATTATTGGACTATACTGGAGTATTGACTGTAGAAACCTTTATTGTGCCATCATCACACAGGCCTGCGAGCCAAATTCTGCAAGCAGTGCATTTTTTATGCTCACAATCATAAAGGCAGACAAGCAAAATTATGCAGGCACACACATACACAGGCAAACACCTGCATCCCTCTATGCTGATACACACACACACACACACACACACACACACACACACACACACACACACACACACACACACACGCAACACACTTGTTTCTTTCATTCCCAGTTGAAATGAACCATGCAGTGAGGCTTGCTCAGTGTGAGACGGGCCGCTTTTCTTCGCAGCTCTGCTCCAGCTTGTCTAATCCATCAGTTGTGGAGAAAACGCTAGGCCAGCCATTTTCACTAAATCCCCCACCGTCAAAGTCATCAGCCCGCCTGTCTGTCCCCCACCTCAGGCCCCTGGAAAGATTTTAACACTGCACACGCACTTGTTTTCGCCACTTGTGAGGACATTGTTTTGACTTGTACTTAACTTTTCAAGTGTCATTTCCCCTGAATCACAAAGCACATTTTGATATCATCAGTGATGTCTGCTGCCATCCTATTACATCCATCTATGTATCCCTGCTTATTCAATGCAGGGTTGCAAAGTGGCTGGAGCCGATCCCAGACAGCCATCCAAACGCCCATCTGCATCTATGTGCAGCTTTTAGAGTCTCAAAGTCACCTAATCTGCATGTCTGAGGACTGTAGGAGGAAACTGGGGCATCATGCAAAGAGGAGTGGATTAATTGTAGATTGGAAGCCATGATGTTTGTAGTGTTCAAAGCATAAAAAAAACATTTAAATAAAGATATAAAAGCATAAAAATTAATGTCCCTTTTACTTTGGATAAACCACAGACAGCTTTTACTGGCACTACTCTAAAGAAAAACTGTTCCAGTAAAAATCATATTGAGGCCTGTGGATTATCCAGAGTAACCCACACAGTGTTTCTGGAAAAACAAGTTGAATTTGTCATAGCTTTAGAAACAACATACTAAATTCCCTTCACCCCTGTTAGGTGAACTGGAGACAGACATCAGAGGTGGATATCTTAAAACATGAGCACATAAAAGCTAAACTATTGTCAAACGTAGGTGCTGATATGGCTTAAGGAAAAGTTTGTTCTTGACCCTGGAAGGATAGTTTGATATAATTCTAATTACTCTATTCTGGGACTTTAAACCATATTACATGAGAGCTTTAAAAAGGTCCCATATTGTATCAAATGTATAAATATTAAATTATAAAGTAAATCTATGTTCTATATTAATACTGTTAAAGTATCAAAGCCTCAGTCCACAGAGAAATGCACACAGCCTGTATTCAGAAACTGAGCCTTAAAACAGACTTCTGGAACTTTGTGATGTCACAACAAAGCAGTCACTGCACTCAGCCATGCCCCAAGCCCCGCCCACCTGGACCCACCATTCAACTTTGTAGGATTTGGTTTCTCTGGAGTGTTTACCTGTAAACTGCTATATTTCTATTCAATCACTCAGAAAACAGTCAGCCAATCAGAAGAGAGACTCAGGATGGATGGATAACAAAACTTTAAATAAAAACACTGAAAAAGTGTAAAATATGGGACCTTTAATGCTGAATTTATTGCTCACACACATAAACCCAACTCCTGTTCATATTTGTGTTATGAGCCATAACTCCCATCTTGTCCTAATCATTGTTTATACCGACCTTAACCTCAGTGTACCTTTAATAGAGAAATAGTATAACCTAATGTGGACGAGTGTTTTATTCCCCGGAAGGGAGGTGATGGTTCCACACATGCAGCTAGATATTCGCGCTACACACAGCCCAGAGGCAAGTACATATATATGTACTTATACACACCTTGCACAGTCAGGTGGGCCCCGTCAGCTTTGATGTAATCAGACCCGACTGACTGAGAACGGACTGCTCTGACATTTACACCTCACCTGAACCACATTGGTGCCAACTGTCAGTCAGCGTGTGTGTGGAAGAGAAAATGCAAACAGAAGTTCTGTGTCTTCACAGCCTTAAAATAAATCATTTGGGAATTTTCAATGAGTTTTCCCTGCCGTTTTATATTTGTACGAGCGGCTCTGGTGGAATAGAACAACCCAATCATGTTGAAACCAGGGTCTGAAAATAACTGAGTGGCTCATCTATGGAATAAAATTCTGTTTTGAATATATGAACATAAAGAGACAAGAGCAGGATATGAACTCAACTGTTTATAATATATCCCCTATAGCACCAGGGCCATGACATCCTAACTTTTCATTTATCCATCAGAGGCAAGTTTTTAATGACATTTGAGACATGTCAGAATTCATTTAAGACTCTGGATCCTGTTATTGAGCTACAAAGCCCCCCAGGATAAAATATGATGTATGCATGTACTGATGTGGACGTCATTAATGAAAACGTACAATCGCAACTGGCCACCATCAGGAATGTCCAGCTGTCAAAGTCATACAGTACATTTTAAAAATATAAAGCAAAATGTCAGAGGGGTGAAGAGACAAGTGTGTCAAGTGTCTCTGCTTTGGTTTCTCTCTCTTCACTCCAACAAAAGACAGAAGTATGAGCACTTCCTTCCACTGGAATGCAGGAAATGTACATTTTACGAGTTTCCTCATTTAAAAAGACACGAATACTATTTCAAGACTGCCAGACAAAGCCTGTGATTATCCTTTCATCAGATGGCACAACAGGAGAGAACACAGATACAGCTGATAGCCATCATGCATGCCTTTAAAGATAAGAGTATCGACTAAAGAAAACAAAACCGGCTCAGAAACATTGGCTTTAGTTCAGCTTTTCTGTCCACAGACACAAACTCTGAATAAAATAATTCAGCAGTTACTATTTACTTTAAAACCACGACCATGAGAGGTTCAAAAGAGGCAAAGTAACTCATGAAATACAAGGTCATTTATGGACAATAAACTGTAAAAAGATAATAGTTGGAGAGTGAAATCCTCTCAAAAATGATTCATGTAAAACTTCTCAGAAAATCTCAGTCCGCTTCCAAGAGGATTGTGGTTCTGGTTTGAAAGCAAAACAGACCAACCACAGGATTTCATAATGTGGTTTCAGCATGAATTCAAAAGCTATAAACTACCAATAAATCCATCTGCTGCTTGTGAACTGTGCAGGAGCACTGCAGAAAAAACAAATTAGTGTATAATTAATTAAATCAAGGGGGCGGGGGTTCTTTCATTATAACCCATTCTTTCATTATTACAACAACTAAATGTAAATATTATACACTGTGCTTTCATGGGGGTTTAGGGATTTCTTATAGAAGTCATTTAAATGTAACAAAACAAGACTCCAGCTTTATGCACTGGCAGTTTGGAGGAACTATAAGTGCAGGTCAATTATAAAAATCAGCCCAAAAAACAACTTCAAATACTGTCTCAAGTTATCTTTAGTTATGTTTCTCATGTGTAGCCTGAGATAAAATACGATGTAATTTAACAGAGCTCGATGTCATTTCACTTCCTATTTGTGATCATTTCCAGTGTTCTCGCATGTAAACAGCGACTGCCTTTGACCCTATCTGAGGCTCCATTTCTACCTGTTCTGAGCCCATCGATCTGTTTACGCCTGTCGGCCTTAATAAATGCACCAGGGGAGGCTTGAGAGGCGGCATGACGGATTAAAGGAGGTCATACTCAACTCAAAACAAATGTGTCTAATCCTGGGAATATGCATCATGCTGCTGCTGCGTGTGTGTGTGTGTGTGTGTGTGTGTGTGTGTTTGTGCTGTGCTCTGACGAGATGCTTTTTCACAATGCGCTGAACTGTGTCCTTCCAAATCCACCTTCATCCTGGCATCCATCTGACACAAGCTTCAAGACTGGACTATTAAGGTTATTCAGCCATGTTGACTGCTGCGGTGCCCTTGAGCAAGATCCTTGAAGGCAGAAGAAAATAAGTTCAGTCTAGAATCGAAGCACACAAATTGCGTAATGCTCCTTTAAAATGGAAACACCACCGCAGGAACTACATCTAGCACATGCAGAGGACGTCTGTACCAGCTCCTCTGTTCACCCATCTGTCACTGGGGTTTGGTCAGAGAGGCCATGACACCAACAGGACTGCTCTCTCGCTGCCGGTGTTGGCAGGAGGGAAGCAGAGTCGGAGGTGAAAGCGAGACGCTTCGCTTCTCTCACTGGGAGAAGGCGTTCTCGGGAGGTCAAGGCGCAGGTCGTGAGTCTGTGTGTGTCGGACTGTAGCTACAGTGTGAGGCAGAGAAAGAGGGCGCGGGTCAGTGTGAGGGGCAAACTGCAGCAAAGTCACCAGGAGGAAACTCAACATGTAACAGTGACATTGCATCAGCCACGGATCCTAAAGTTCAAAACACACACACACACACACACACACACGAGTTGACCAAATGTAATAAGACTACTGAACTAATGTTTCCCTGTGAAATACAGAAACGAATACATGACAGATGTGTGTCTATACTGAGAGTGATGTTGCCACATATGTTCTCTGAAAAAGAGGTCTGAGTTGTGTTAGCTTAGCACCAGCTGATCTCACTGTGTTTCACCTGTAATTAGCACCACATTATACCCTTCTTTCCAGGAAACGTCTTGGGAGAATATTTTGAAAATAATTGGAATGTACAGACCCAGATGTGTGGACTCACACATCGAGATGGTGCTGGGAGGGGTGGGGCTTAAAATTTACACCTTATCAGACAGTACCCAGTGGATGAACTAGCCAGCAGGTGGGACCAAACGGAGGCAGCTGCTCCTCACTCACATGGCAGGATCTCCGTGAAGTGCGCCGATGAGTGATGTGCACTGTCAGCTTCTGTGACGTATCGAGCGCGGGCCGAGCTTTCTGAGGAGTAGTCCTGGCCTGAATATGAAAGCCCTTCCTCTCAGTCCCTGTCTCTCTCAGACGATGTAGCCCGAGGCACGCCCTTCGCTGTTTGCCCTTTAATGCCCCCGCCGGCTCTTCCCCTCACCTGAGGAGGCGGAAGTTGGAGTTTGTCACGACTGACCTCTGAAGCTCTGCGTCAAGGGGGAAAACAGCCCCTCAACTGCCCTCCAGCCTTCCTCTGGTAGTTTGTAAAATCTCCTTGGCTGTCACCAGTCTGATGATGCGCCTATCTAATCAAACAAAATGAGATACATGAACAAATAAAGTCAAATGAGCCGAGCGTGCCAAACACAATAAGAGTGGAAAATGTAAGATCATTCTCACCTTGCTTTATTCCTCCGTTTGTCATAACTCATCAGGAACTCAAGTTCAACTTCTAATTCAGCCTCGACTTTTAAAACTTCTTCATAGAGACACAGAGACGAGTGCTTCGAAATAAATATTCTTGCACAGATTTTTAACATTTTCTCAACATTTCCTCAACTCGCATCTAAAGAAAATTTCAACTTCCTCTTACACCTTCAAATGGACTGTACAGACATGTGCCACCTGTGAAGCTGTATGTTAAATAATCACCTGTAATCAGTAGATAAGTTAGGAAAGTTACTAGGAAGAAAAATAAAGTCACTTTCATTCACTGCAGAGACAAGAGATGTTCTTCCATCCAAATGTACAAATTTTAACCAAATTTTGGACAAAAAAGTGGAACAAAGGTTCATCCACTACTTTTGAGCAAATATCAGGAGTTGGTTTGTTGTGACACTAAATTTTCCTGTCGGGTGCCACTAAACACTTGCAGAAGAATGTGATGGAAAAACTGTATGACACATTAAAATTTGGCATTTGTTTGATTGCTGTATTAATCTGAGGAAGGTTACAGCTGCACACATCTTTTCAATGTACGTTAAAGTCTTACCCTTCAAGAATGTCGTGATTTATTCACCAAGTTTGTTTCATCCTCTTCCTGTTTTTTTGCTCCTTCATCCACTTTGCTGCTCTGCTGCGATTTAGTCGACACTCAAGTGCATTACAAGTGTGTGCACGCAAGCGCCCCCCCCCCCGCTACTAAATGCACCTGATGTGCCTGCACAGCTGGGTTTACATGTGTGCGTGACGGAGACAGCACACAAGCTGCCTGTCCTCTGCCCATCTTCAACCACGTGCGTGGTTGGTGGGGGTCTCTGGGGAGGGACAATCATGTGCCGAGGAGGGCTGAGAGCCTGCAGGACTAATTCAAACCAAAACACTCCACCTGCGGATTTCCCAGACTAGCACACACTCAAGTAGAAAGCACCGTCAGTGGAGTCGCCTGCTGAGGTGACGGGTTGAGATGGAAACCTGCGGACTTGTTGGCACATGGCCAAAGTAGGACACGACTGTCCCTCCCAGGTGCTTCGAGTTGGCCAAAAGAAGATTATTAGAGAAATTCATGTGGAATAACACAGCTGAAAAGAAGATGCTAACCTCTACATTATTAGGATTAATTGTTAGCTTTGCGCTACACATGACCAACCAGGCATTAAAGGATTTGGCAGTTTTCAGTCCAGGCCTTAATAAAGGTTTGGGTCCGTACACTCATAATGCTGCAGAACACAGATTCCCTCCGTGCAATCCATGCTTTAACAGATTCACTTTTACTTTCACAACTTTGTTGCCTCGGTTACATCTACTCTGGATGTGACAAGGTTGTTTATGCAGTGCAGTGGTTCCCAACCTCATCCAACTTACAGCCCACTTGAAATTCAAAAACGTTGGCGACCCACGTCCCACCCCGTAACAATACGGAGGCCAAATGATGTTCTCAGAACACTTTTTATCTCAATGAAAACATTCAGAATTAAAACTAAAAGCAGAGGAGGCTCCATTTTTCTTTTGTTTGACAGGGTGGAGTGGGTGGGTGGGGGCACTTACCGATTCTCCATCTGTCTCTTGACACTTTCTTCTTAACTCTTTCTGTTGCTAAGCAGCTATCCACTTTGATACTCCACTTTTTGCTGGAAATAATCTTCTATCATAGTAGTATACGTATACGTAGTATAGTCGGCAACAACATACAAGTTCCTATCAGTGACTTCTCACAGTGATTGGCCTTAATACAAGAAAATAAAACAAAGGAAAAGTTTTTAATCATTTCTAATGTTTTTAAAAATCACATTTATAAAACATTTTTTTTCATAAATGATCAAAACTGCAGCCGTATTCACAGCAATGACTCATTCATTTTGCTTTTGAATGAAAATCAGTTCTGAACCTGAACTGTAAGGTTTTGTTATTTAAAAAAAAGTCAACATGAGACTTGAATAGACGTGGGTTAAATAAACCGCACTATCTGCAGGAAGTCACATCCACACACTTCAATCTCTATGGTTTCACAAAATATAAAGAAAGCTGGTAAACACACGGTGCTGCTGGGATTTCCTGGATCGGTAGCTCAATAAGAGCACCATCACGGGCACAACAGCCAGCGCTGTGGCCATATCCCAATCCAGCTCTGATTTGACAAACACTTCATATTTACCCGCTCTCAACACTGCCATCACTTTCCCTTCAGTCCCCTTGGTCTTTTTCTATTTGTACTGAGTGGCATTCATCGTAAGGGCCCCGGATATCTAATACACTGTGTGCCAAGTCCAATTTGTCAGATAGAGTTTGTGCTATCATGCTTCACTTTTTTTTTTTTTTTTTTGCCAGAGCAGGAAGTGTGTTGGGGTTCTTCTCCTGGGATGGAGGAAACCACCAAACAAATTGGTCATCGCAAAGAGGATGAGGGAGGGGAAGTAGCAGGGATGGAGAAGAGCAGCAGGGGGATATTTTTCATTTAGCCCTCCTCCCTCTAATCCACTGCCTTTGACAACTGTGGTTAACACCTCCTGGATTATATCCCCCCCCCCCAATTCGTTTCAATTCGCATATGTAGGCCGTAAAATGAAGGTGTCTGTCGCTGCCATTAATAATAAAAATGTGCAGGCAGGACTGGATGCTCGAGGACAAATCTTACAGGATCATTTTGAAGAAGAATCCCTTTCTTGGATCATTTAAAAAAAAAAAAAACTAGTACAAGACAGAAAGTAGAACATGCTTTCATGTTCCTCTCATGTTTCTGCCATCTTTACCTGGAGAATACTTGACGGCCTCTCAGTGTCTCCAATATATATTTGTGTGCGAGGATGCTTCTTTTTTTCTCTTATTTTATCCCTGAAGTGGGAGGGATGCTTTGATGCGGCTTTTGATTTTTGGCTCTTCTGTTTTTATGTAGCTCCAGGCAAAAGCTGTTTGGTGCCAGTTGACGGGGATTCATAAAAAAGATATTTCAAGTATTTTAAATCTAAACAAATGTCAATTTGGTCACCTAACACGCAGTTTCAAGCATCAAGGTCTGGTAGGTCTCCTCTGGAAATTGTATTTAGACCAAAGGAAGGACAGTAATATTAAAGAAGAAACTATAGAAACTAGAATCCAAGGCAAACAATGTCACATATTACTGAAATCACACAGAGAAAGCCTGTGTTTATTTCTATTACAGTCCATGCTGTAAACAAAGGACTTCTTTTTAAAAAACGACTGAGGATGAAATGAGGAGGAAATCGACTGTAAAAAATTCAGCCTTCCTGGTTTCAGTGGTTACATTGAGACACTTAACGGGGGAAAGAAATGAGTTCTAGTGTAACTTGCAAACTTTAAGAATCAGACAGGACATGAAGGGCATGTGGCTGAAGACAGAAACACTTGAGTGTGAAGATGAATCAGGAGGTATTATATAAAACATTTGCTACAGGTGAGGTAAGAATAAGGTGAACATGTGACCGGTCCCTCTAAGATTCATGGCACCAGTGAAAAATGTTTTCCATGCGGTCTAAAATATCTTTCAAATAAAAAAAGAAAAGAAAAAGAAAAGGATGTGAGTGCGTATTGAGACAGTAAAGGTTAGTATTACTGCATGGTTGTGGAATTATGATACAGGCTCTCACTCACCCAGTCTCCCTCAGAAGCTGCTTCCTCGAGGCGCTCCGGCTCACACAGGTGTACGCCGTTTGGCTGATTAGACTTTAACTACAGCCAGCTTTCCTGTGGCTTGACTGAGCTGCTCTCACCATCACACCAAACCAGCTTTCCAACCAAATGTAGCTCAAATTTCAACTGAATGTCCAGGAAAAAAAAAAAAAAAAAAATCAGCAAAAGAAAAAGGGATTAAATTCAGGTGTTCACGCCCTGCTGTTTCTTGGTTTTTAGTTTTCATCTGCATGTATCGTCTCTCCAGTGGATATTTAAGTCACGTGATTCATATATGTCATCATTTATTTATTTTTTTGTATCTTTATTGATTTACTAACCTTTACCATTTCAGCCAAACAAAATTGTGTGATTTTTATTATTTATTTTAAGTCATATATTTCCTGGTTGTCCATCCATCCCATTGTCATGAATGTGATCACAGCAACCCTCAAGTTCTAAATGCAATATATCAGGAATACCCAGAGGGAATTTCATTATATCTGGCACAAACACTCACTTGGACTCAAAGATGAAATAATTCCAATTCGGTGGTCAAAGGTCAAAAGGTCACTGACCTCACAAAACATGTTTTTGGCCATATGAATTCACACGCCAATTACGACACAGTTTAATTCAAATATTTATAAGGATAAATTGAAGCAATGAAATTTCATATCCAAACGGTCAAAGGTCAACTTCCCTGTGACATTAAAAAGTTCTGCAAAAACACTTCTGGCCATCACTGTAACTAAGGAAGGGGAGGTTGTGACCATATTTCCTGTAACTTGGCTGGTCGGCGGAGGCAAACAAAAGCAAGGCAGCAATTGTAGTTTCTCTGGTTTCCTGTGTTTGCACCTAAAAACAAGTCCCTACTCATGATGGCCGGGTGGGTCAACGACTCACGTGAAATCAGCAGACGAGATTAAATGCCTGGGACTCCCCACCACTCACTTTAGTCCTGTTCAGACCTGGTATTAACACACACCTTGGGTGATTCATTCACAAGTGGACAGCTCTAAATACGGCAGTTCACACCTGGCATTGAAATGCATCTCGACTACATCCTTCCGCTTATGCAGAGGACATCAGTTGAGTAAATGACTAGGCGGTCCTTCAGTGTGGCCCAGGACACATTTGCATTCACAGTTCTAAAAGAATGTAGCCACCTTGCATACCGTGATCTGAATGACTGAGAATCTTCAGACAAAGTCAAGTGACGATTTTAACCCTCATCGGTCTTGATCCTGTGGGAAATGCTCTTTATATAGGCAGCTAAAAAAAAAAAAAGGGCAGAAATTTGTGCCACTTATGTCCAGGCAAATGGAATAATAAGATATTAGTCAAGGTTTTGCTGTAGGGCCTCAGTTTTATTTCTTACGAATGTCAATGTGAGAGAAGTTCAGTTTGACTGATGTGAATGTCATCACTGATTTAGGGCTGATAGGCTAGAAAACTAAACAAAATTAGCAGATTGTTGCGATAAAATAAAGCTATGGACGAACGTCTGCATCGGAGTGTGAAGTTGCTGTAAACCTCTGTGAGACTCCGATGATTGTTCCGCTCAGGAGACGCTCTGTTCTCACAGCACAGAGCCTGACGGCAAAAGCTCGTGTTCTGCTGCAGCTTAAAGAGATAAAGCGGAAATAACCCATCGCTGCACTCATGAGCCGGGCTGAGAGGAGGACGAGGTGGGAAAGACAAAGATGGAGAGGAGAAAGAAAACAGTGCAAAGTGAGGGAGAGAGAGAGAGAGAAGAGAATTAAAAGACATGGTGGGTACTTTGTACGGGAGAAAAAGCCGGAGTGAAAAAAGGTGGAGAAAAACAGAATTAGAGTTAAAATGCAGGGAGAAAAGAAAGAGGTAGAGAGACGGATGGAGATAAGAGGAGGATCAGAGAGGGAAAGCCCCGCAGCGATTTGGGTCTGTATGTGTTTTCACTCTCTAACTCCACATGTCAAATGGGTTGGACCTGCTCTTCTCTCCCAGGGCCTGGAGTTTGCCTTTCTTTCCGCCCCTCAATTTCCAGCAGAGCAGAGTGTGTTTTTCCACTTCGCATTAGGGGATGATTCACTGGGTCTGCTGCGGTTTACCCTCAGCAGGATTAGAGCTGGAAGGCTTCTTATTATCTTCTACCGTTTGAGCTCCTTCGTCTGTTAGAAAGAGCAGCGGAGCTTAAGACAAATTGCCCCCTCAGTGCCTTTCGGATGGCACTGCTCCGGCCTGGAAATGGCCCTGGGAGAGGCTGGCAAAGGGGGCAAAATGGGAAGGAGAGGGAGGCTGCAGTGTGGCGTTTGCACGCGAGGGGTTGTTAGGATTTAATTTATGTGTAGAGAAGGGCACTGAGGAGGAAAGAGACTGCAGGACATGAGCTCTATATGCTGACAAATGCTCTTGACGAGAGATTTATGGTGAGAGATGGGAATAAGGTCACAGCCAGCGCAGATCCTTCTTGTCTTTGTGACTGAAGGACTGCTTGAAGAGTTTTCTAACCTAGAGAATAACATTCACAGAATAATAAAACTCCCTAAAGTCTGTTCGAAAACTAGAAGCTGAAACAAGAAGTTTCTTCCACACAGAGACTCACGGCCGAGTTAGATAGTTCATTAATCTTTTAGTGGATCAACAGACAAAGTAAACAATTTTAATAAGCAATTAATCCTTTCAGATCAAATAAAAACCAGCAAACATTTGTTTGCATCACCATTGTGAGGATTTGCAGCTTTGAACTGAAACCCTTTTGGTCTATAAAGTTTTTGTTGAAAATAAATGGATGAAAATGAAATGGATGATGGGAAACTGATGGACTTGAGTTTATACCTGGACATTTTTAGTGATTATTGTCTGTGCTTCGCTTATTGGTTTGAAATGAATGAGTCTCAGTTGGAAAGAAAAGGCACTGTCATGAATTTCTATGCACCAAGTAATCCTTTAAGTCATTTCCATCAAATAAAAATGACAAAAAAATGGCAAGTTCTGGCTTTTCAAAAGTGAGGACTCGCAGCTCGTCTTAGGACCTGAAACACCAGTCTGGATTTTCAAACTTTAAAAATCACACTCTGGTTCATTTTCCCCCTTGGTGCTTCCAGAACAACTGCACTGAGCCCCTTAATGGGAGGTGGTCTCAGTTTGGCCGGGTTCGTTTATGGTGGGAACGTGATCCAACCTCGAGTCCACCCAACTACCAGGTGTACTCTGCAGTTTGAGTTCAAAGGCTCTTGTAGCCAGGTGTGCTTTGCCTCATCTTAGTGTGATGCACAGTTCATGAATGATGATGAAGTATTCTGTAGCCAACTACCCTACAGGTAGATTCAAACAGATGGCGAGAAGAGACATGTTAACAGTTAGCATGTTGCTGTGCGTGCCTAATATTAGCTCCCTTGTTCAGCTTGAGCAGACGCCAACCCTGCTGCTGCTCCATGTTAAACTGCAGCAATGCACTAGTCCAGAGCAGGACCCTCTTTCTGTATTTACTATCTTATTCCCGCCCCAGACACATCCAGCCAATCAAAAGAGTGAACGTTCTGATGTGGTTTGTAGTGATGCAGTTTGGTCTGTTTGGATGTGTCTTTGTGTGAAAAGAAACTGAACTAAGGGGAAATCCTCTAAGTTTACAAACTCATCATCTTCGGGGTCGGACCAGAGTAAAACAAACTAAACGAAAACCACTGAAAACGCCCTTGAGAGGGACACAGCTGGGCTGAGACGAAGCGAAGACCCCACCCTCTGTCTCTGAGGGGTGTCACAACAGAAAAAAAAAAATCAAGAATTAACCGATAAATAAAATAATCATTACTTACAGCCCCATTCGCATAATGCATATATCTCCAATTTTTGTAAACTGAACTTTAACAGATTTCTCAGGTTTTGTCTGTGCTACACTTACAAACACAGACTGACATGCACAAATAAAAAAGCACAAGTTGTGGTTTCTTGAAGAAATACTGTGTTTCTCAAGAAACAGTCACAGTGTCACTTTTACATTCCTGTTTTTGTACCAATTAAGATTTAGCCAGATTGAACCAGCGGTCTTGCTTGCTAGCTCCGCTAAGCAGCTACCGTTAGCATTTTTAGCAAACACAAGTTATAGTCTGTACTATTACATTGTTGGACATATACAAACATAGAGTTATAAGTGAAACGCTGTACATCAGTGCTGTCGAATCCATTTATAAGTTTGCAAATATTTTAAATAGTAACACTGAAAGCTGTACATAGCCATTTTTGACCACTAGAGGGCAGAAAGACAACAGAAAATGGCCGACAGAGCCGGTCCGAACACATGGAGTTGACTGATAAGATGAGTGGAGGTTACAGTGTTAGTTTTAAAATAGGAAATGCAGAAACATGAAGATTTCTAAGGCCTTTGTGGACTGTTAAGACAAAGAGAGACAAATGAGAGAAAAAATCTCCAGTGTGTAATTGAAGTGTGCTGCTCAGCGAGCACAGGAGGCGTGTGAGGGCATTTAAGTGAACATTTAAATCTGAGGAATATTATGGGCTCATCTTCTGTGCAATTTCACTGCTGAATGCCACCCAGCAGGTAAGCCAGGGCCACTGATTTCAGAGTTATTTCTTGCCTATTTGTTTTGACACCGTTAATGGAAATTCAGAGTAGTAGAAAATAACATGCGGGGTAGATTATCACTTTGATTCTCCTTTCGTTTTATACATTACCAAAACTTTTTCTTTTCATTGCATCTTTACTTCACTTTTCTTGCCTCCTTTCTCCTTCCCTTTCATTTAGCCTTTCCTGTCCTTCATTTGTATCGTTTTGATTGACACTAGCAATTAAGTCGAGACTGTTGTTTATAATTGATCGGTTCCCATTGGCAAATATTCCGCTCGTTCCTATAAATGTTATAGTGAAAGCAATCAGATGGAACAATTTTACGAGGTGCTACCGGGGCTCGAGGCTCAGGTACTGCAGGCATTGTGGGGGATGAGTTTTAATCAATGCTAAACATTATCGTTGCAAAACAAAATAAGTCATGCAAATTATGTACTTTTAAGGGAAACTGTGATGAAAACTGAATCATCTGCAATAACACTTTGGAGGACAATTTAGCATGTGATTGCAAATTTAAATAACTACTTCATCTTTTGAAGGACTTACATTTCTGTCATGCTTCAGGGGATTGCATAATGTTCTCTCGTGCCAAAAGAAGCAGTTTATCCCAAACTAGTGACATTTTTGCCACCAAGATGCTCAGGAAGGCTACTTTCTGTTATTGCATCAGTGCAGTCTTTCACCAATTTCCTCAACTCCAGGTGGTTTAAAGACAGAGAAGTAATGTCATTTTTGAACTTTTTATTACCAAGAATACAAAAAATATCTACATTCACATACCACTTACTGTAGCATGACTGACCACATAGATTTCAAGTAAACTCCACCCAATCGAATTATCAAAATGCACCATCAATTCTCTCCCAGTTCGGAAAATCCTTTGTTGTCTTTTGGTGTTTGTGTTTTATCATTTTTTGTTTGTTTTTTTTCTCCCAAAATGTCTTTTTTGTCCTTTTTACATTTGGCACTTAATGCAGATTATCAGTGTCTCTGTAGTCCACAGGATTGGAGGATTAAGCCACATTTGTGTGGTGGCAGAGAAACAACACAGTATCTCTAACAGGACAGATCAAGCCTTGCTGCTGTCGGACTCTTGTTGGCACGGCGGTGGATCCGTAATGAAAGGCGAAGCGGTCATGTGCACATCCAGGTACAGGGATGCATCTTGTGTAAAGTGTGACCGTCTGCTGAGATATGTCCAGTTCCATCAAAAGATTTTTTAAAAATGACTTCCCTCTTCTGCTCATGAATGTGTAACTGCTTTGCGTTTTTGGGACAAAAAAACAAAACAAAACAAAAAAAACACAGTTACAATACAAATAGCTACAAATGATACAAAAACAATAATACAATAAACATCTCAACCTGGAAAACCCACATGGGTTTACAGCATCACCATCTCCTGTGCATATTACATGACATTTGGAGATGCATGGACATTTTTTTTTTATTCTCACATAGACTGAAAACAAGGGCAGTTACATCATGTATGTTACAACAAATATGTGATCTTTAAAGATTTGCTCACGGAGCGGCAGTTTAAGTACAGTGTCGGTTTTAAAGTACCCAAATAATTTAGCAAAAATATAAATACAGCACATGAAACAAAGAAATAAATTAAGACCTGCCACAGATGAAACAAAAAAAAAAAAAAAAAAAACAACAACACACCCCCGATTGCAGCAATGACTCCTCACTCACTTCGTGGTCCGTCAGTGTATATAAAAGCACAAACTCAGAACAGTGGATCAGCATTTCAGAGTTCGTCTCCTGTGCTGCTGTGAGTAAGGTAGCCCCGCTCTCTCGTTTTCATCTCTGGCATAAATCGCTCAACACTTTGAACCAAAGGGGCTCTGCCTGTGGCTGGGTCAGGCGGGGGAGTTAACATGTGCTTTGAAGCCGTTCCTTTGTGGGGCCCCATGAGGCTACCAATCCAGCCCGTCTCTGAAGCCCCACCTCTGGGGGAGATTTAAAAACCAGCTCACATTGCTGCTACTGCTGCTGCTGCTGCTGCTGCTGCTGCTGCTGCTGCGGGCATCTCAGGCCTCCAAAGCTGTGGAGAATCGAAGCTTCGGCAGGAATTCAAGTGCTAACAGTCATGGATGTGGACGTAAGCAGATCTTGGCTTTATTGTGTCTTCCTCACACACGGTTTGTCTGTTTATGTCACTTCTCTGATGTGTTTTTGTCTCTCTTTTTCTCTTTTTGTTGCTGTAGTGTGTTTAAGAATAAAAAGGCAAAGGTTCAGGAGGTCTACCACATTGGAGCACTGTTTGTCTCCAGCACGCCGTACATCTCAGCGAGCTTTTTGAAACGAGGCCCCCACTCATTGAGATAGTCGTACTCGTGGTCGGTGTTGGAGGTTCCCGACTGGAGCGAGCTGAGCGACTCAGCCACCGAACCTTCCCCCTCGTAGGCGTAGGTCTGCAGGGAGTCGTAAGGCGGGGCGCACGGGTCCATGTCAGCCTCCAGGAGCTTCGCCAGCACGTATCCGTGAACGTTACTGTCCCCGCCGCCACCCATTACGCACGCTTGAGGGACGTAGCGCGACAAGCTTTCAATCTCCGGCAGCATGTCCTGTCTCATCTTACCCAGGTGGTGGTGCGCCTCACGTGGGTTCCACATGGCGGCAATGTCGAAGGCCTCGGTGTCCTCCTCGCCACCGCCTTCATCATCGTAGCGCACAATGTTCTCATGGACATTCTCCTCCTCATCACACAGGTAGGGCTTCTTACGATGAGTCCGCAGGGAAAGCATGAGCAGAATCATCACTGTTGAAGAACAACAAACAAAAACGGTCAGCATACAGCAGAGACAGACGTGAAAGTTTAATGTATGTCAAGCTACTAAATTATTTTCAGTCAAATACATGAGATTTATGAAATCCAAGAAGTAATTTGTAAAGTCTGAAAGCTGTTTTATTGTATATTGTTTATCACTTAATGTTTTAAAGGTCCCATATTGTATAAAGTCAGATTTAAAAATGAGCCGTCAGGACTGCTTTAACTTTGTGATGTCACAACAAAGCAGACTGCTCTCAGCCATGCCCCAAGCCCCGCCCACCTGCACCCACTGTCCAGCCTTTCAGAAAACGGCACCATGACCTAATTTCAGGGGTTGAAGTTGTTTATGTCCCACACAGAGCCAACTTATGATTACTGCTTTAAACTTCTTTCCTGATTTGAGGCTGCCAACTGGCCGGGGACTATGGATGAAAACTAGCCTTTTGGCTAATACTGGTATATTAATAATAATGTGCAAAGTGCCTCAGAAATAAACAAATAAACCAAACACTAAACACAACAGGACAGCTGGCAGGAGAACAGCCTTGCTTGTACAAATGGCATTTTGTGATTTATCTCACTTGGGACAAATGCCTCATTGACAGAACAAACGTATGATACTAAATAAATAAATACATACGTAACATGAATGCATAAAAAACATCATGCAGTTGCCTTTAAGTGGAATATGTGGCTAGAAAACATTTTCCTAGTCAGACCGCATATTCAACTGTTGACTAGTAGAATGTAAAAACGCTGACGGAGGGCCAGCCTCCGGGCAGCAGTAGGCCTTGATTTAAATCACTCCAGCATTTTGTTTTACACTCTGACCTTTCAGCCAGTGCGTGTGCTACTTTCAGGTATTTGTGACACATCCTCTAGTGGGAAATGATCGACTTTCAAACTGAAAATAAACACCAAATCTTCTGGACTGATGAATATGCATGTTATCAAGATATTATTTGACCGATTTTATCATCTCAGCCGTGACTGACTTATTGCTGCACACTTGTTCACAACATGAGAACGAGATATGATATGAAACACGGAGAGTAGTGAAAAAAGAGACTCCGCGGGAGCATGAGAAGCAGCCAGCTATAAGGCATCTCCCAGTGTGACATGGTTTGTGCAGGATTAAATATGGCTTTCCTTCTGCATCCTCGCAAAAGTCTAGTGTTCGTTAGCACCAGCTGCCCTGTAGCATCACACTCTCTTTTCCCCTGGATGCTGATATGAACCCACTTTATCTCTCCCTGCAGACCAGTAACTGTGAGCAGGACGGCTCAGCAGGTTGACTCACTCTGCTCCACTGGGAGGGAGTAATAAATTTAGTTAAAACATCTTTGCCTGCCTGGAGCCTGAGCTCGCTGTTTTGAGTAGACATAATAATTCGGATTTCAAAGGAAGGTGGGGGTATCCATTTTTATATTTTATATGTGTTTTTTAGTGGTTATGAGCCCATCAGTTTCACTAAAAACCTCACACATATCACTGGTTAGTTGTGCTGCTGTCATAATCGTCAAATTGTCATAAGTCACATAAAAAATATCTTCAATTTCAAGTCTGGCTCATTCTGAAAACAGGAATTTTACAATATAATCATATCTGAGGCTATAAGGCGACTTTCAGCTTTTCTAGACCTGCAGGTACCCAGGAGGCTGTATGAGCTTTTGCCTGACACTGTATCCGATTAAATACCATTACATGACAAAAGGCCACTGGTTCCTCTCTGCACACCATCACAGCAGCAGATCATAACTCACCCAGCAGGACGAAGATACAGGCCAGGATGGCGATGAGGGCTCCTCTGCTGAGGCTGGCAGGCAGGCTGTAGGCCTCGGCGTTGCATGACATGACGTTGCCCTCATGGTCACAGCTGCACACTCGGATGGTCAGCGTGCTGGTGCTGGTCTGGACCGGCGGCTCGCCGTCAGAGATAAAGATAGGCAAGTAGAACACGGTCTGGTCCTGCTGTGTCCAGCCTCCACGCCGAGTCAGGATCCACGCTGTGTTGTCTGGAAAGAGACAAAGAGGTCAGGGAAAGGCTGAGTGATCATACAGACACACAGAGACGAGACATTTGGAGTCTGCTGAGCTCAGATCGCTTATTCTGCAATGGCTGCTTTTCACAGATAGCAGGGTACAGGGCATGAACAGTATACATTAAAGATTACAGGTAATGGTGGATGAGCACAGACTCATGGGAGATGGGGGTGATGCTGTGAATTGAAGATTTGTGCAGCTGTGAAGATGAAGTGAAGATTGAAGATGTTATAGATGTTATATGCAGCAATGTAACACCAATTACTCACTGCTTGTTATTTTGAGACACCATGATCATTAATGTCAACTTATAAAACTAGCTCTGAGAAATCAGCTGACTTGTAGTAGAGAGTATATATAATTTGTCAATGCTGAAGTCAGGGGTCCAAATGCCCAAGTGCGACATTTCTAATTAGCTACCAAAACAAAACCCTGTGAAATGTTCTCATTACTTTAACAGCTGGCTTATGGTTTCTTTAAGTTTTATCTTTCTACATGATGCAGTTTGAAAGCCTTCCTCACACTCTTCTGTACCGAATCCCTTAAAATATTTATACCAGAGTCTAACTTAAACTCAGATTATTACATTAATAGCAGAATGTAAACCTGTCTTTGGCCTTTGTGGCCTCCTTCATATCATATCCCCCCGGATTAATGCTAAATTGGTTAAGAAGTCAGTCTCAGGAGTATTTGCAGAGGTTAAAGAGTAGTTCCCATACCGGGAGTCGAACCCGGGCCGCCTGGGTGAAAACCAGGAATCCTAACCGCTAGACCATATGGGACATACAGCTTTAACATTAAGTTATTGACTCATATTTGGAGGGAAGAGGAAGCTGATGTTTTATCTTTGATCTTTTACAGTTTGTAGCCACACTAGCACAGAGTTACAAGAGGTACATGATTAAACACACTTTGTGTAGCATTTTAGCACTGTTTCCTTCACTACAGTATCTATATACTGGCCTTGTGTACTTGTTGCTACTGTACTTTACATACAGGGCTTTGGTGTGATTGGTACTTTCCTATGCAAGTACTGCTAAGAGCACGAACGTAAATATTGGATGTGTAATGAAATGCATAATTGTCATGACTATACAATGGCAAGACTACAGTTCCCACACCGGGAGTTGAACCCGGGCCGCCTGGGTGAAAACCAGGAATCCTAACCGCTAGACCATATGGGATTATGCTGCCCAGCAAACGTGCTGTTCTCCCCTACTAACTAAGCTGAAGCTACAGTTTTTATCTACTACCACAGACTTGTGAGAAATAAAATGATGATTAAATATGCTTTATGTAATGTTTTAACACTAGTTATAAAAGTGTTCGACAATGGATAGAAATTTTGAACGGGAAATGAAATGTTTCTCTTTATATAAACAGAAATGAAACTACTACTGAATTGTTTTTTTATATTTTACCTTGTGTTTCTTCTTCTATCTTGTCTTAATCCCTTTGAATTGCATTGATGTTGCAAGGCTGTTTCCATACTGGGAGTTTAACCCAGGCCACCTGAGTAATAATCAAGGATCCCAAGCTCCAGAATTTATAGATTATGACCCAGTGAGCTGGATTTTGAGGGAACATCTGTTCACGTCAAGATTCTGTAAACAGGTAGCCTATAGTAAACTCAATACATAAAGCAACAAATCAGTAGTTCCCATACCGGGAGTTGAACCCGGGCCGCCTGGGTGAAAACCAGGAATCCTAACCGCTAGACCATATGGGATTATGTTGCCCACTAGAGGTGCAGTTGGTCCAGAGCAAGTGGGCTGAAACTACAGTTTTTATCCACTAGCACAGAGTTGAGAAATTACACTTCTACCATGTTGTTTGTATTGTTTTATATTACCTTTGTTTTTAAATTGTCAAGCTGCTTTCATGTATTGACCGCTGTTGTGATTGCTAGCTAGACCATATGGGAACCCTTGCTGTTGCTGACATTCACTTCACTCTGTAACCCAGTCGGACTTGGCGGAAATCTATTGGGTAGTTTAAGTTAAAAGTTTAAAGTGCAAAACAGAAAAAAAGCGGTGCTATTCTGCCAATAAAAATGGAGCTAAAGCTTTCAGGGTATCTGATGATAGAAGATGATGCAGGGACTCTGCATTGCCCCTCAGGCATCACCCTCCATATGGAGAAAGCAGTGAAGACAGTGGCTTTATAGCAATGCTACAATCCCACAAACAATGCAAACAAAATACAAAATTTTGACTAAAACCGTCAACCTACCTTGGTTGTCTCTCAGGGTGAAGTTGGGGTTGTTCGCGGCCTCTGGAGCCAAGCTGTAGTAGAAGTGCTGTCCACCCAGCGGCTCATCTGGATCCACCGCCGTCACTGTCTGGATCAGCTGGGATTACATCAACACACAGTTAGAGCCCAGTGGGAGAAAGTCACTGACTCATCTTTAGCTGTGGTGGTGTAAGCAATACATTATGTAACATAAGCTTTTTCATCAGTTTACTATATATTTACATCCCTTTTCTTATTGCGGTAAACATATTTCATTATACAGATTAGAGCAGCTGCAGCTCCCAGGAGGCTTTACAGTCATAGTTCTGTATCTGTTACTGTGAAATTCAGATTTTTGTATGCAAGCAAACTACAGGTGGTCACGATGCAGCATGCTCTTTAAGATAATAATATATTTTGTATGTAAAACATTAGCTGTAGCTGTAAAAATGTAGTGGAGTAAAAAGTTTTGTATTTTCCATATGGAGTCTGGTGGAGGAGAAGTAAAAAGCAGCATGAAATGTGTCTCAAATCTGAGTTTAAGAGCTGCACTTGAGTACATGTCGTTACTATCTATTACTAATGAACAATTTTTCAGATGACTCTCAGATGATTCGTGTTTTCATACCTGCCCGGCTTTGGCGTTTTCACACACATAAGCCTCCAAGTAGTGTGTCAGCAAGGGAGGATTATCATTCACATCCATGACCTTCACAGCCAAGGACACACTTGAGATCTGTGTTGGGTTATCTGCAGGAACACACACACGTGTGCACACACACACACACACACACACACACACACACACACACAGATACAGTAAACACACATTGGTCAGAAGCTGTAAGATGCATTGATGGACTCAGATTAATGACTCTTTGGGGATCCTGCTTAGCTCACTTTGTGCCTCTCTTAATCTTCCCCTCATTTACAGCGAGCCTGCGGCATATTACGGCCTCTCACGCTTAGATCACAATTCTATTATTCTCCATTACCAATCAGCAATTTGCATACCTTAACCAGCTGTGTAATAGGCAATAGAAACGCAATTAGAGGGCAGTAACTACTTTCTCAGGCTTCATCACATGATCGATCAATCATTGGTGTGACTTTGGCTCTGGAGGTCGAAGCTCAAGCGGCCTCGTGTTAACGTGCGTGTCTATGTGTGAGTTTGAGGGTCGCAGAGGAGTAATTTAATGTCCAGCTCCAGTGAAAGTGCCGTAGCTGTGCTGAGGTTTTTACCCATGTGAAGTGAAATCAGTGATGTTAAAATCTATTTGAGATAAAGTACAGTACAAAGCAAATGTGAATATTGATTGACTGGCTTCAACAAATGGAGATTTTGTTCCAAATGAAAGAAAAAGGATTATAAAATCAAGTTTTAAAAACTTCCAAGACATGTTCTTGTTTAATCATCAGTTTTACTTTGTTCCAGCTAATTTTAAACTTCTTTGCTGTTTTGTTTTCTTCATCTCTTCCTATCTGTGCCCTCCCTCGCCCTCTTCATCTCCATCACATCTTTAATTAGCCACCATGCGGGACGTTATTTAATTAGTCATTAATTCAATTACCGTTTCCCTTTTGGTGTGTCTACCAAACAAAGAGACACACAGACAAACAAAGCAAAGGGAGGGAGCATGAAGGTGACTTTCGGTGCTACCAGCTGTGTGCAGATCTGTAGGGCATCTCCCGCGCTACATTACATAACTCTGCAGGAGTTGTTTTCCAAAATCACTGGTTCTGCATTTGTGCAACTATGTTCACCCATCTGGTTGTTTTCTGTGTAAACACACAGCATGAATCTCCTTATCAGATAATGCTGTCTGGAGTTAAAGTCCTAAAAGCCAAACTAACTAATGCTAGGTCTTTTTTGCTTAAATTTTGCTTCATTTTGCTTAAATAATTTCTAAAATTTTGTGAGGATTTGAGGTTTGTCTCAGTTTTAAATAACTGTAAACTTAATATCTTTGGGTTTTCAGACTGTTGATTGAACAAAACAAGGCATTTGAAGACGTCACCTTGGACTTGGGCGGAATACAAATTTACTAGCACAATGTGTTCGCCCAAATATTGAATGTAGTCAAGGGAAAAATCATCTTTAATTCAGTTTGTTTCAGAGGATTTAGAGGGCTATACCGGTGCACCTGTTTCTACAAATACGTCCAAAAAACCATTCTGTTCTCAACTGAAAAATGAGAAAATAATAATAATACTATCATCTTATATTTCTGTACACAAAAGTGAGAGTTTTCACTTCTACTTGAAAGCCTTTCTTTCAAAATCAAGTGTATTTTTCTTGATTCCAGCGCAGCTATGTTTATTATTCCTTGTTTCTGTAAAGATACAGACTCTCATTTCTAGAAATAACAACATGATCGGAAACAGGAGGAAATATTCACGAAATATTCACATTATAGACAGCAATGACTTGGTAAGGTGGAGATCATGTCTGTGTTTGTGTGTCCCTGCATGTGACGTACTCATTTCCATAGAAAGGACAGTGATGTTGTGCCAGCCGATCTCCTCTCGGTCCAGGAAACGCACCGTCATCAGCGACCCGGAAGTGGGCTCGATGTAGAAGTACTTCTCGGGGTCGCTGGAACTCTCGATGGAATACCTGGCGGCACAAAAAGAAACATGTGAATATCAGCGTTGAATAAAATACACCTTTGTGCGTGTTTGGGATCTTGTAATCCTATCTGAAGGCAAGACGTGTGCACATACACAATACAGCATGTGCGGCGTGTGTGTATCTGTGCGATAAGGCGGAAGGCTGGCAGATTCTGGGGGCACAATGAGAAGGAGAGGCTCCAGATAAGGCTTAATCAGAGTATCTGCCTCTTCTGCCAAACTGACGCCGGGGATACACAGACCTGCAGCGTGCCGCCCTGGCTCATCTCCTGCCACCGCGGGCCGATTTCCAAAACACTCTTCTGAGAGCGACATGCAACAACAGCCACACACACACACACACACACAGAAGGGGAGGAGAAACAGCAGAATGTAGAGCACATCCTCTTCCAGGCTGTGGAGCAGAAACCTGTTTATGTAACCACGAAGTGTTCACACATGGGCTGAGGTCACCTGTAGCTGCTCTCACCTGGAAGAGGTAACGGTGTGTATGTGGAGCTGAATCAGACTAAATCAGGTCCAAACTTATAACCTCTTAACCACCCATAAATCCAACACAAGTGCCCAAGCCTTCTGAAACAACACTTCAATAAGAACATTTATTAAAAATATAAAAATGTAATCAATATAAAAATAAACTGATTCAAAGGGAGGGTTAGCGAACCAAAAACACCACCTAAGTGGCATCTATCAACATATAATCAGCAGATTTAATTTTTCAAACTTTTCCAACGACGTAATGTTTTGTTTGTAGACGGATTAAACAATTTTGGTGAGAATTAGCGAGACAGACACAATCATTAATTTATTCTTTAGAAAATTAGTAAATGTTGAAATCCTATTAATTGTGGCTTTAATGGTAACAGAGTAATTGGAAGAGCGAATGAAGGTTCTTTACAGAGGAAAATTCTTTACTAAAGTAATGTGCACATAATTTGTTATTTTGCATGTACAAGATCCATCACATCCATTCTGTGTGCTCACGATAAAAAAAAAAGTCATCTTCCAGGACTTTGAGGGCTCTGTAAGATATAGTAAAGATGTCCAGTAAAACTCTTCAACAGGACTCTATAATCTGTGTTTTCTTGTGTTTCATGGGTGGAATAATCTTAAACGGCATTAAATGCATCATGAAACAACCTTAACCACCCTGTTTTTGGGGGTTAGCAGGCAGCTCCTTAACCTGCTGCCTTTAAATGACTAATTGACATATAAAACCTCCATCTCCATCACATCTGCTGAAGTGTTTTATAAAAGACTGGTACTGTCAAACTGATATACTACAGTCACTTTGGCAGCCGTGTTTATGTGTGTGTTCATGTCTGTAGGGTTGTTTGCAGTGTGTGTGTTGGACTGTGTGCTGACAGGGAACAGTCGTGACTTGCACATCCACGGCTGGCAAGGATCTCCCTGAAGGATCTCTATTAATATCACTCCTCCACAGTCATGAGGAGGGGCTGCTGTCTGTGTGTGTGTGTGTGTGTGTGTGTGTGTGTGTGAGTGTGTGTGTGTGGGTTCTGATATATCTGCCAGTCATGCTACAGTCTGTAAAGGAAAGAAAGATGTAAAATGGAAATGAGACAGACAGAGACTGAAGGTCACCTGCTGCTTTTTGTCCTCATTTGTCCTGTGATGTTGTTGTTGTTGTTGTTGTTGCTGCTGCAGTATCCGGCCCCAGCTCTTCACCCTCACCCTCAACTGATTCCTCAGCTTTCTGCCACTTGTGCCGTAACTCTGCTCACACTCCAAACTGGCTTTTTGAAAATCTCTTACTGATGCACCGCCAGCACACGGTGCCAGCTCTGGGGATTTCAGTGAAACATGATATTCAGATTGGAGCTTTAGCTGCATCAATGCTTCACTGCTCTGATCCCCCCCCCCCTCTCCAGCAGAGTTTCTTAGTTAATTGTCATCAGTGGAGTTCCTAAAGCATCAAAGCAGAGCAGTACTGTACTTAGAGCAGTACAGGAGGGCTGGTCTGTCTATGAATCTAAGGGTTGGAAAGACAATCACTATGGCAGGAAATAGTGGAGGGAAATATATAAAATCCTGTCTTGTTTTATGTGATTTTAGATTCAAAAATGAAATGTGATATAGGGAAATTGTATACATTAAGTAACCAGATTAAAATATCTGTTTTAGCAGAATTAAATAAATCACAGAGCTTCATCACAGTGAAGTCAAGATCATTGGTTTATAACATTTCTAACTGATGGCCATCACTGGCAAACTACAGTATAAGAGAAAGACATACTGTAGAGGGAACACATAACTTTATATAAGCATATAAGCGTATGGTGGTTGTCAAATTTCTCACTGAGTGTATCTTCATATTACCCAAACCTAGTAGGAGATAAAAACAATTTTTGCCAACTTTTCTTAATAATCTTCTTGCCCCTCACTTTTACCAAGGTGCTTTTGTTGTCTTGGTCACGGGCAGAGCTGTAGGTGTGAGCCCTGGTCTCTGGTGTGACAGTTGTGTGCTTTGTGTGCCTGCTAGCCACCCCAACCACTGTCTAGAGACTCTGATGCAGTTTATAAATGTAAGCCTTCATTCATTCATTCAAAAAAAGAAAAAAAAAAAAAAGGAAAAGAAAAGAAAAACACTGCCTCTGAACATAATCCAGTCAGTGATGAAAAACAAAAGCTTCACACAGCTTCACCTCCTCAGTTAGATTTGAGCGAAAAGCTGATACCTACTCTCACAGCACATGGCTGGCTTGCTTGCCATTTCCTGACAGTTTTGTTGTCCAAAAATCAGCGACTGGATCAGAAGACAAACTATCATAGTCCTTTAACTCCACACACATTATGATTATATATCCTGATAGTCAACACCAACTGAAACTGACCGGAACAGATTCAGTCCAACTTGGTCTGATCAACCTCAGAAACTCTGAAAGGAGTCAGTTGAGTTGGTTTGGGCTTTCGTGCTTTGGATTCATCTGCCTCTTGTAGGTCTCTGGGTATATTCCAGGCATGTCCGACTGGAGGGAAGCTCTAGCGGAAAAACCCAGAACAAGTTGGAGTGATTAAACATCCCATCTGGCCTGGGTATGACCCAGGATCCCCCATGAAGAGCTGGAGGACTTGGCTGAGGAGAGAGACCTCTGGGATACCTTGCTTAAGCTGCAGCACAAGCAATCCAGTAGCAGCAGCAGAAAATGAGTGAATGAGTGCCGTATATTTAGTTTCCAGCATTTCAGTTTATTGAAGTGTTGAACTTTGTAAGTGTATTGCCCTCAAAATGTCCAACAATGGGATAAAAAAGACATAAAAGGACACAGCATTTAATTGCTGAGTGTGAATTTAGCAGACACGCACACAAGCAGCCACCATGTCATCTACATCCATTTCCTGTGAGCTTCTTTTAGCCACTAACCGAGGTTGTAAAAGGGCTGAGGCGGGACGGGGTGCAGCTTTTGCCATGTGAAATGATTAATAGCCTAATTAAAGGCTTTATGTCTAATTAGTTTATGAGAGGTGCAGTCTGGACAGTCAACCCACCGCACAACATCTGTTCTGTCAGAGCATAAAACGTACTCGCCAATGACTGACAGAAGTGAAAGTCCTCGGCTTCTAGTCTCTCTGTGTTGACTCATTGTTGGATATTGAAACTTGTCTCATTTGTTATTATTATTATTACGTTTGTCCTCCTCATCCTCAGTTTTGTCAGTATCCGTCAGTGGAGCTCTCAAACACACATGACATGTTGCTTTACTACAGAGCCTGAAGCTGTGGCCTGCTCTGAGAAATCATGTTGTGATGCTGCCCCCTGCTGGTGGTCAGGTAATGTTACACCAGCAGGGCCAGAAAACATGAGTTTGACCCCCACTTTGAGCAAGAAAATCCCGTCTGCAAACTCACAGTAAGTTGTGCTGCATTCATATTAAAAGCTTTCAGAGTGAAATACTGTATTTCAGTAAATCTCCCCCTGAATTAGTCACTTCAGTTTGGAATTGGGTTGAATTTTTTGTAAAACGTGTAAAAAAAAAAAAAAAAAAAAAAAATGCAACACACAATAAGATTTTTACAACCCAGTTATGGACAGAAATGTGTTAAGAAGACACACAAAATGCAGCTCACCCATTAATGACATATTTTACTGTTAATACATCTGTACTTTTACAGTTGTTGAGTGTATGACTTTTGCTTGTAATGGCGTATTTTTGATGTAATGCATTGGTACTTCTACTGAAGTAAAGGATTTGAATACTTCTTCCACTACTACAAAGCATGCACTGCGAGAAAAAGAAGGAATACACCACAACAACCGACTCAAAGGACTCACTCTCATGCAGTGAGGTTCTTAAATGTCTCTGTTCCACCTGACTTTTATGTATGAATCACATTGATATTAATGAAACATATTCTGCAATTAGCAGCCCCGTTTTGTTAAAGTTTCTTCCTCGTTATTGACATCTTATTTTGAAGGGGTTGTCAAATCTATATGACCCCTCTCTGATGTCAGTACTTACTGTTTGTTTTTCTCAGTTTGATTTTCTGACAAGCACATGAAGCCAGGACAGGGTTGTTTCACAGCGTTTTCCTCACCTCACAGTGTTGTTGGCGGCATCGGGATCCCTCGCCCTCACCGTCTTCACCAAGGTCCCGATCTCTGCGTCCTCCGGAAGCTCGATATAGTACGCTGGCAAGTCGAACAGTGGCGGCTCGTCCACGTCCTCCACGCTTACGTGCACGATGGTGACGTCCTTGAAGGGCACACGTTGGCGAAAGGCCGGGTCCAGGTGGGTGTTGGCGCCCTCCACCTTCAGAGTGTAACTGGGTTTGTTCTCAAAGTTCAGCGGCTGGAGGGTGAACATACACAAAGCCATTAAACAGATGACACGACTCTGTTCATGGTTTCTGAGCTTCTGCTGCACTTTGGCTGAAGATTTCAACACAAGTTGACCATACAGATTAAGTGAAGAGATGTTTCTTCAAAAAAAGTGAAACTTAAAGCATTTATTTTAGTGCCGAATTTACCAAAAGACACTTAAAATCAAGAGTGGGTTGTGGACAAGGTGTGTAATGCTTGCCTTATTCAAGGCAAAATTAAATTGCCATATTTTTGAATGGAGTTTTGTGACTTTCTCCCTGTGTGACGACGAAGCATTTCGGGTGTTTGTATCAGGACTGTACACAAATAAAATGTACAGATCCAAGTCACTTTGTCTACTTTTATGAAATTTATCATAAATCCTATGTTATATTATTTAAACATACAACTTTACAGCATCAAAGTGATGTACATGTGTGAACAAATATCACAGAATCTGTAAAAGCCTGTGGTAAAATAAGTTTTCTCAATGGTGAAATTGTTTATATTATGTATTACCTGTAACTGTGTGATTTGATAAAAACTGATCAATTTCCCTGTGTACCTTTTTCACCATGATGATGCCAAAAAGGTTGGTGGGGTCAGTGCTGATGTCAAAGGTGTCTCTTCCATCTCCATCAATGATACTGTACTTCATCTCAGCGTTGACCCCGATGTCCCTGTCCTTCGCCCAGATGCGACCCACCACTGAACCCACTGGAGCAGACTCTGGGATGCTCATCTGATACAACCCTGAGGATATACATTAACAGAGTGATCATTCTGTCATACCTTTCTCCATCTGTTTTACTCTTCTATCCTCTAGAGGGAGCCAAACATCTTCCATCACCTCTACTGCCGTTCTCTCCTCTCAACATCATTTCTGAGGCAGCCTGAAATAAATGGCTTCATAAACGCCTCACACATGGGTTATACACAGTCTCGCGGGTCGGCTTGAATTTCATCTACTGTTTAACCTCAAAGAAGAGGTGGCAGCTGCCCAATTTGTGGTGCTCCCTGCAGTCCAAAGTGAAATGCCTGCACATTGTGCTTGACAGAGGGGAATCCCTGAAGCTCTTCACAACCGATCAAAGTTCCATTGAAGTGATGGCGTTAATTGGTGGGAGACGAGTGGTGGAAGTGGAAGTGGGGCGGCAACGGCGGCGGGTGTTTTCTTTGTCTAGGAGTGAAGCCACCCGCTGGCCAGGCTGAGATGACCACGGACAGCTAGACAACCCCTGACCTCAGGAGGACGGTAATGAGAGGAGCAGAAATGGGGATAATCAAAGAGACAGCATGGGGGCGACTGGTGGCTGAGAGGAGGAGGGGAGGCAGGAGGCCAGGGGGTAAATGACTGTGGATTGATTGCCAGAAGTGGACAGAGGGAAAAGGGCAGAGGGGGCTAACGGCTTGGATGCTCAAGAGAAATAACGTGGATAGATAAGGAGATCTGTGGTTTTGTCTGGGGGGCTGATCCTCTCAAAAAAACCTGTAAACTCTCTCATTGATGTGTTCTAAGTGTTCGTACTTGGCGTTGAGATGCTGCAGTCCCATGTTATTGCCCGCATACAACACTGCTGCTTCTCTAACTCAGTGAAATGCACTGGAAACCGTAACTCAAAAGCATCAAGCATCAACCCTGAAGCAAAACAGTGTGCTGTTTTTGAAATTCAATCGAACGTCAGGGTCATTCGAGCGCTTTGAGTTAGGGTCACAAACATCTCCATATAGGGTTGGATGGTAAGTAAGATACTCAACACACACTCGTGATTTTTTTTCACAAAGATGGCGGCATACAAACACACTGTGACAAATGTACCTATTTATTCTGTCCATTGATGTGATGGGGGTTGATATGGTTGGTGCAAAATGCAAATATAAGAATCTCCATTAAAAATAAAGATGCTAGTTTACATTCAGAACTTCATCTGCTTCATACTAAATTGAAAAATAAATAAAAATACAATACATGAGAATTAATTACTTATCAATCATTTTTAACCAAACATTCAACAGTTCCAACTCCCCTAACGTGAGGATTTGTTGTTTTTCTTTGTTATTCATCATCGTAAACAAGATATCTTTGGTTTCTCGACTGTGAATTTTTTTTTGTATTTTTTGACATTTTATAGATAATAGATTAATCAATAATGAAATAATGCTTTGCTGCAGCCCCAATACAAGGAATAATTAGTAACTTGGGAAGGTTTATGTAATAATATGATCCATTTTAAAGGTGCACAATGCATATATAGCGTTTTTGTATTGTGCCACAATGTATTCCAACACACCTTGCTGCACTGTTTCTCTACCTTTGAGAGAAAACTGTCCAGAACATTTACATTTTGCTCCGTTTTCAGCTCTGAGAGCATCAGACGGGGTTAGAAAAGGCTGCTGTGGGTTGAGGTAGTGCTGGGGAGTAAAGTAAAGGATAAAAGACAGGAGAGGAGAAGTATAGACTGTCCCTTACTCTGGTCAAACATGGGCGGGTTGTCGTTTATGTCGCTGAGCGTGATGTTGATGGTGGTGGTGCCGGCGAGCCCCCCCAGCTGGCCGCCCATGTCCTTGGCCTGGATGACCACAGTGTAGTTTTCTCTGGTCTCCCGGTCCATGTCTGCCAGGGACACACGGACCACGCCTGAGGAGGGAAAACCAAGAGAAAGAGAAAGGTCAAACGGAGACACAGGAGGTGAATTAAAGGTTGGTGACAGAAAACCGGTGACACAGATTAGGGTCATGTGTCTAAGCAATGTTTTCCTGGAATGTCAATGCTCTCCATGGGCCAGACAAGAGGCTGCACAAGAGTTTTATAATGGAACTTTTTTTTTTCCAATGAGAGATTCCTTTCTCTTTTTTTTGACTCTTCAACTCTTAAATAAATCACACCTTATATTTTTTTTCAAACTCTAACTGTGACAAATATTTCAATTTTTAAAGTTGCACCAGTAAATATAGTATCTACTGAATGTAAAAATTACAATAACTACATGTAAAGCAGATGCATGTCGGAGCTTTAGCTGCACTAGGTAACATTAAATGTTTTTCATCTCTTGTACCTTCGGTTTAGCTGGGTGTAGGATTTCTTAAACATCATGTTTACCATATTTTCCTCACATACACAGATATAGGGCAGTTATCTTGCTCAAAGACACTTCCACATGTAGACAAGAGGAGATGGGAATCAAACCACTGACCCCACAATTAATGCTCAACCAAAGCACCCCAATTTCCTTGAAAGGGATTTGGAGATTTCTGCAGGTAAAAACTTGGTCTCATATATATCTAATCAAGTTTCTACCATAGCTTTATAGGTGCATTACAAAGACTTAAGATGGGGAAAGGATCACTGTGATGGCAGCAAGGCAGGATAAAAGGAAAAATCAATACTTGTGGCAGTGCATCCTTGCATCCAAAATAAGCAAATCCAAACTTTGACTTAAACTGAAACTGAGGTAAAGGATTGTTGCTTCTAGAAGTTAAGTTTTTTTTTTTCAGGTATATTCGCGCTGTAAGAGAAAAACTGCACACTCTGTCCTGGTATCTAACTGCTCTGTCAGCACAGAAAAATAATAATTTAACACATTCGAGAGAGCAGTGTCCATTGTCACGAGTAAGCCTTAAGGTAACCATCCTTATTGGTTCAGGCTGTGGGCAGAGGAGAAACCTTATTACTGACCTCATCCAGGTAAATGCAGTTTTTACAGTAACAGATGACTGCAGTACATTAAACCTGCCCTAACCGGTACATAACCTTCAAGGATGTTTGATTCTATCAGTAAATGTGTACTATTACCAAAGAAATCCACACATAGCTAGTATACATGCAGCATAATCCAACCAAGGTCGATTGGTGAGACTTTGAGCTGTATGTGTTAAAGTTTTACATTGTGTTCCACACCAATAAAACCCTGACTGCCGTGCTTATGCCGAGGCAGGGAGGCTGACTGATAGCTGTAGAGCCACTTGTGTTTCAGTGATGGATGAACCTACAGCAGCAGCACTCTGACTGGCAGCTGATGGGCAGAGTAGCCTGAGAGGTTTGGCAACAGATTTCAGTGCTGACAAACAACGAAATGAGGCAGCTGTGGTAAACAATGGCCAGTGACTCTCTGCTTTTAGGAAGCTAATGGATTTTTGGATGTGGTGGCTTCAGTTGTAACGGCTGTTACCATGAGCTGCAATGCTGTAGTTAGATATTAAAGTTAAAGGGGTTTTAGCTGCATATTTACATGTTTTGAATAATTAGTTTTTTTATTGCTACTGCTTTGCTTTATTTGTTAGACTATGTGGCCAAAAGTATCTGGACACTGGAAAAAACGTATGTAAACGCCTGAGCAATACACCTATTTGCAATTGTTTAACACCAAACCGTGGCCATTTATGCGCTGCTATATCAGCCTCCACTACTCTGCTTTGAGACTTTCCACCACATATTGAACCTTGCTGCAAGGATTTGTTCCCATTCTGGCACAAAAGCATTAATGAAGTGATGCTGGCTTAAAAGGTCTGGCTCACAGTCTATGTTCCAGTGCATCCCAAACATGCTGGATGTGACAGAGGTCAGGGTTCTGTGCAAGCCAGTCACAGTCTTCCACACCAAACTGTAATGCAAGTCAATTTACTTTGCAATTCTTTGCTAAAACCAGCTGTAATTATATGTATTTATATACATTATTTGCCATCTTCTAGCTAGCATCTTTTGTTGGTTAACTTTGTAGAAATAAAGGTTTCAGTTAATCTGTAGAGAATAAGACGAGGAGAATGATACCACTCTTATACCAGTAAGCATGGAGCTAGATCCAGGAGGCAATTAGATTAGCTTAGCTTAGCTTAAAGACTGGACACATTTTCTGTGGACAGAGCCAGGGTAGCTGTTTCCTGTCTTTATGTTAAGCTAAGCTAACTGCATCCTGGCTCTAGCTTTGTACTTGATGCACAGGCATGAGGCTGATATTGACATTCTCACCTTAATTTTCTTGAAGAAAGCAAAATGTCAAACTATTCCTTTAATGAGGATGTGACTTAAATGCAGATTCTATGTTCACAATGATAGATTACTTATTGGTTTTCATAAAATACTGAATTTAATGGGTGTCAATGCTGCCTGGAAGGTTACATTAAAAAATTGAAATTACATTGGCATTGTTTGATTAATGATTCGCAGCAATGTAAATTATGTCTGATGTACAATAAACAGACAAAAAAACCCCCAGTAAAATCACAATCATGGCCCTTTAAAGCCAGATGGAAACTGATGTGAATCTTTTTGAAGCTGTGGGAAAGTTTCTAAAACCACTCGATCACTTTAGCGCGAAGGGGGCTGCCTGTCTTATTCTGTCCTCATTTTCAACAGAGAAGTCACACTTTGAGCTTAGCGCGTCTTTTTTGTTGAGTGCCAGGAGTTTGAAATACTGCAAGTTGCAACATAAGAGCATGCAGTGTTCCAGACAAGTGTTTGGCAGTCTCATAGCAACAACAGGAGCCATGCTGAGCTTCCCACATTCAAAGCTGGTTGCTATAGTCAGGGGCTTAAAGTGTGGACAGCTAAAATCAGACTGTGGTGCTATTACAGTGAGATAGGCTATTAGAAACAAGGTGGGGAATTAATGGCAGTTGTCAGGTGTTAGCAAATGCTGGCAAGTTTGTCGACTATATCACATCATATAACATCATTCCTACTCATTACAAATTGATATGGAGCTCATAAAATAGTTAAAGTATGTGGTGAAGTTTGAAATCCATCACACTCAACATGTAATGGATAAAAATACTGGTTATCGTTTTAGAATGTGTTTTAAAAAGAGTTGCGCGGCATGTGTGCAGTCGTACCGCTCTTAGCGTCCACTGAGAAGTAAGGCTGGCCCTCCAGGATGCTGTAAACCACGCGAGCACTGTTGCCATACGTGGGGTCGTCCGCATCTGTGGCGGTCAGCTGGATCACAGATGTTCCTGCGTACAAATAGAGGCAAAGGTGACGAGGAGTAGGAAAAATGAGAATTGGAGGAGAAGGGAAGATAGTGATCAGCTACATCAAAATTAACATTTTAATCAAAGAAATAATTTTGAATTGAGTTTTTTTTTATTTATTTTTTTTTATCTGTGGCTGGAGCAGCTCCAGGAATGAACTATGCTTATTTACTTCAAAGTAACCACAAAAGCAGGTTTATGAATAGTGAATGAAGCAGATGGAGACGATCCTGTAAGAACAAGCGACAGCGATAACTCTGCAGGGCTGTTATGTACTTTGCTATTGTTCACCACGGCTGCAAACTTCCAGCAGCCGCTCCCTTCAAAACAAACACCGCAAACATGCACAGGCAACAGTTTAGTCCATCTGTCTGCCTTTCTGTCTCCTACTCACCTATTTTGGACATTTCAGGTACGGTTGCCTGGTAGGGTCCGTCAAGGAACTTCGGCTCGTTGTCGTTGATGTCCTGGATCTTGACGATGAACTCGGACTCAGGCTCCAGAGGCCTGTCCGTCAGGCGGTTGCGGGCCTGGGCGCGGAGGATGTACTGGGCCTTCACCTCCCGGTCGAGCCTCTGGATGGCGTGGATGTCCCCCGTGCCGTCATCAATGGTGAAGGTGGTGCCAGCTCCCTCACCCGTCAGGATGTACTTAATGGAGCCGTCGCCTTTATCCATGTCTGAGTGAAGCTGTAGGGAAGTCAAAAGGTTTTATCCCACAACGCAAATACTCAAAAGTAAACTATTTAAACTATTTTGGGGACATCTAAAGGGTTTCAGGAGTAGCGTGGGACAACAACAACAGCGTTCCCATATGGTCAAATCTGAGCCCAAACTGTCTCAAAAATCATAAACACATATTCGAAACAGATAAAATGGCATCAAAAAAGTGTGCTCACAAGTTGAAACTAACAGGAATCTAACCAGCATATGGCGCAGTCCAAAGTATTAGGACAGTGAAGTGTTTTTGAGGACGTTTAATTGGGTCACAGTCCTCTGGTTTTAGAACAATGCAGCAGCACAGTGATCCTAAAACATACAAACAACACAATCAAAGCACTTTTTGGGGCCAAAACAGTGGAAAGTTATTGTCTGTCCAAGTCAGCCACATGATCTCGGTCCAAATGAACATGTGTTTCACTTGATGAGGAGCAGACCATAAGCAAAAAAGCCAATATGGAAAGAAATGAGAATGAGCTTAAATGGAGCTTCACCACAGGCCTGGTAGAGCGTATTATCTATTATTTCAACAGGAAATTGATCACTTATTATTCAGTATTCAAAGCATTTTGTGGTTCCAGCTTCTCCAGTGCAAAGATTGGATACTTTTTTTAATACTCTTTTATATCTTCGTAAATTGACTACCTTCAGGTTTTGGATTGCTTCTCTGACAAAACAAGCAATGTGAAATCACCATTTTGGGCCCTGACATTATTTTTTGACACTTAATAGATTAAACAATGAATTAATAAAGTAAGAAAATAATGAAACAGATTTATCTGATAATGAAAATCATATTTAGGAGCTGCCTTACTTGAGAGTTGAGTCATTCATTTCAAAGGATTTGAAACCAAATATTAAATATTTAGGTTTATTTGTTAAATTACCTTCTGTCTCTTTATGTAAAACTGGCTTAAACTCCTACACTGTTCATTTGATGTGGATGTAAACACCCTCAAATTAAAGCCGTGAGTCTGCACTTTAAGCTCCATAGACACTGGTTCATTTTGAATTCAGGACTGCTTTAAATTACGAAAAAACGTGACACATTCAGTCCATATGCTACATTGCATAAAAGTATATATACATGACAATATTGTCAACATATTCCCCCCTAATTGTAGCAGTGGGTACATTAACTCCAGACCTCCAGGGATGGCACGCAGTTATAAGCATACCTTAATACTGTAGCTCTGAGTTGGTCTCTAATCACAGCTTACAGCCTGTTTGTTGCCATGGACCCTGCAGTGCAATCAGAAGTCTTTTGTGGCCTGTAAGTGCAAATGCCAGCCTGCAATCACTTACTTTGTACTTAAAGGGTCTCTGCTGTATGATGGCACTGGCAGAACGCAATTAAATGCCCCCATTGAGGTCTGTCTCGTACATAATCAACAGGCGTGCACAACATGGTACAAAAATACCCCCACCCCCCCTCCACAGCTGAAAACACACTCATTTAAAGTTACTTGCGTTGGCCGTTTGTAGTCTGGGGTCACTAAGTGGAATGACCACGCCGAGGCTGTCGAACTGCTGAAAGCTTGCAGCTACAGCACTTGTCATTATTCTGGCGATAGTTTGGCAGCAATCTTCACAATACCTTCCATTCCCGAGTAGCAGACAATACAGCTTTCCCTATCTCTTTGGACAGCGCGCCCACCTGAACTCTCTCCTCTAAAGCGACATGCGGCCCAGCTCGGCCCAGAATAGATTTTTTTAATCAACACCCCATTCAGGGCTTCAACCCTGTGTCTCGTGGTGATATATCTCAGGCCGATGCCGTTCCCTCGCCTCATCCGCCTTCTTCTGCTCTGATCCCTCCTTTCCACCCAAGCCAATGAAAAGAAGGAGTCTGACACTCAGGCTATCAATTACCTGCTCCATCTCAGCCCCAGCCTAAAGCCCAAATACTCTAACATCCCAACGGCTCTGAATACTAAGTTCCTCAACAGAGGACAGGCAAAGTAGGCTGAAAAAAACCTAAGGGGGAAGGCTACATTACATCTTTCTCCTGCTTTGTCATATTCTACAATGCCTTTCTGCCTTGAGTGGCTCTCTAGGTAGTAGCCTGGCCTGTCAAAATCACTTCATCCAGCTTAGAAAAAATTAGGATGGGTGGCTTGAAAAGAATCAGTGAAAAAATGCTAAATGGGAAAGAAGAGAAGGTTAGATGGGAGTGAATATGCTACAGCGACTGTAAGGAATTTCACATTGTCACATAAGCAGATACAGTACTTCATTCTACAGCTCTCTCAGGACTTGTTACTCTTCTACCCTTTCAGACCACGTGACTTTTCAGAATCCAACATTTTCCTCGGTATTCCCGAACGGTGGTGGTGAAATTATTCCATAACACTAATTAGGTAGGTTTGCATCATTCCCAAAGGGAAATTTCAGAGGATGAGTGGTTAGTGCTCCGGTGTTGTTAAAAGCCAATGAGGAATACTGATGAAAATTCAATCAAAGGTTTGGAATCAGAGTTTTCAGATCAGGGCAGTATATCTTTTTAGGAATCTGGAAAAGTTTCACAGTTTACATGCAAAACAATATAGTGTTTGATCCAGGACTGTCTAAAATTGTGTCAAAAAGGCCCATTGATATTTTATTCTCATTCAAGGGGCAAAATTAGAAATACAGCAAAAACTGTATACCTGTTGAGTGCTACAATTAAAATGATGGGAATTGATGTTTGATATGTTAAATTCAATTACACTAAAGAAACTTGTATGTTTAGGAAAGAAAAACAAAAAACAAATGGATAAAAAAATAGGGCGATCAATAAATTACCTGTTTATATCAAAGTGAAAATTTACTAAACTTGTGAATCAGCTGGATTTCTCGGGAATCCATCTTGCCGAAGCTTCTGGCCCAACATATGCCTGGGTAAGTGGCCAGAGTCTGGAAAATATACTTCCCAATCTGGGCAGATTTCGGCTATTATCCTACGCTATTGGCTGACAGCCAGAAGATTTTGTGAGTGCGAGCCAGAATTGATCCAGATTCGCGCTGTGGAACAGGGCATATACAGGGCCAGAAGCAAAGAAGAAGAAGGACAGCCTATGCTATCTAGCCTCCACAGCTCCTCAGACTGCAGGGTGTTGTTGTGCTGCGTTTCCTCTTTGGTGCTGTCCTACGACATCATATGATAGACAGATGGTTCATCCTATTACCTGCCAAAATTTTGATCACCTCCAACAAAGTCGTCCCAGATGGTTCTGTGTAACGTCTGGCGCATCAGGTTAGAAATGTCCCACTGACAAAACTTTTACCTACTTTTTTAATTCAAGTCAACTGTGGGGCTATAAAACCAGACTAATTAACTACTCACATTGTCTGACAACAGCTGTGGTTCCGAAAATTACTCAATCATTATTCTTAAAAATAATTATCACACTAAGATCCGCCATAATTAACACACTTATGGTAATAATTGCTGGTGAGTCAAAACTGACAATCAAAGCTGAAAGTATCATCTGAATTTATCCTTTTGACACCTTTAGCTGCTGAGCTAATGTTACGCTAGCTAATGTTACAGTTTCACAGACTGATGGGACATGCTACTGCTTAGCCCCGAACGTATAGAGATCTTAATAAAACGTGATTAAAATATTTATTTCATTGTGATGAAAAGTATAACTGTAGATTCTGACGACTGTTGGAAATGGTCAGTTCATAATATCTGCTAGCGTTATCGGTCAGTTAGCATCTGCTATCTAATTAAAATATAGTGGAAAATGACATGCACCGGCAGCTAATGCTAGATTTGCTATTGTTTGAGCATCCTCACTTTAATTTACAAGTTGATAACAATACATTGATACACACAACAGCCATTTTTGCAATGGAACTCTGGCTCAAGCACAGTTGGACTACTTATCATGAAAAGCTTCACCAAAAATGTAGCGGCAATTTTTGTTTCAGTTTGCAAGATTGTTGTGTCTCTCCACTGATGATGACTGCCCTCCCTATTGATCAAATGTTCAATTCACTTCAGCAACTAAACGATCAAAGTGCTCCTTTGTGAGTATCCGTCGTCTGCTCTTTTCAGAGCATGTCAGCTGTGTTGCAGACGTGCCGTCCACTTCTGTGGAACGAAGCCGACTGAGTGAAGCCTTGGTTCAGGTCAATTAACTCAATCACTGCTGTCTGGCTCTGGTTCAAAGTGGACAGAAGAGAGGGTGTCCTAGTATGGACGCGGTGTATTGAGGGATTAAATTGGGTTTTTTTTTTTCTAGTTGTTGAAGCTTCCTTCTGCCCACCCATGATCTTCTCTTTAGCTCAGCTCTGGCCGAGCTGCAGCTCACCTCGAGGCTGCTGAGTTTACCTACAGGTTTTTAGTTTGCACAGTTTGCAACACCTACACCGAGGCAGCTCAAGCATCAGGTGCAGCAGGTGGAAAGGTCATGCAGAAAAGTTGCTCCCTTCCTAGATCCAGAAAACTGTATGCTTAGCATTTCCCCAGGTTATACCTCCATTGTATGTGCATATACTGTATGTGTGGATGTTCAGGATACAGTAGCGCATTTATTTAACACTGACCTTTCCAATATAAAGTGGTTCCAGTCCAGTGTACTCCTCCAGGACAAAGAACTGGTTCCACACCCAGCCTCGTTTCACCCTCTGGAGCAGTGCTGAGCTGCCTGCGTTGTCCTCCTCTGCAGGCTTACCCAGAAGGCTGTGAGGCAGAAGGGTCAAAATGCAGAGGGTCACAGGGAGCAAGGTGCTGGCAACTGCTGGAAGATGCAATTCCACTCCCATTGTGAAGCACAGAGTAGTATTTGATTTCTGCGTTACTGCAGTGGCTTTCCGGTTCCCTTCTTTCTGGCTGCTGTTTGTCTCCTGGAAGAGAAGAAAGGAAAAGAACAGATGAGTCTCGGATTCATGTCCTGTTTGGACACCTTCATCCTTTTGTTGCATACTGAGCCCTGGTCTGTGTTGCACTAGAGACCTGTGCATGACACATTTTTGGTTTCCTGTCTCCTGCCTTCAGATTAGCCTTCTACTACTGAGTTTTTGTTGAGTTGTAATGAGGGGCTCCTCTTATGCTGTGGAAGAGGTCACATGGAGGAGGGGAGGATGTTATATGAGAGGAGAAGAAGACAAGGACAATAGGTACATTTTCACCTGCTTTCATTCAGCATTATGAGTTTCCACATAAAAGAAACTAAGTGGAAAATCTAGAAACTGGTAAAAAGAAAAAAAAAAAAGATGAAATTGTGGGCTTGTAACTTCCTTTTCAACCACAAATTTAGCTTTAGAGGTGGTTGTAGGCTTATTTTTTAATATTGGAGAAAGCTTTTGCCCCATCTCCAGTCTTCATGCTAAGCTAAGTTACCCACAGACAAACATTAGCCCCAAACTTTACAAACAGATAAGGAAGATTATGTTTATTTCCCAAATCGTTATTGTTCTTCACAAACTCTGAGGCACCAATTCACTTTTCCTTTCACTGCAGTTCCATATATTTGCTTTAAAACCTTTATGGAAACATAACTAACGCCACTTTCGTTGGAGCCTGGAGGAGAAAGCCAAAATGATACCACCAGCTCCAGCTCATTTCCCTCCAGCTCGGGACAATCAGGCTTTTCACATTGGCAAAAAAAAAAAGAAAAAAGAAAAATGTGTAACCACACTCTTTCCTCTTCCTGTCATGAGGAGAGGTGAGCTCCTTCACACCTCCTGTAAAAGGCCTGGGGGTGTGATGTTCTGATATTTTAGTGTTTCTGTTAACAGCACTGCCCAGCTTTACTCACACTGTGTTCTGTAACTTCCCCTCAGCACTGCAGACCACTCATTACAAGTCTACTGTTTTTTTTTGTCTGTTTTTTTTTCCATATCTCAGGTTTTGAAGGCCCCTATGGTATTGCCAGGATGCTGGATTTCATGCCTCTAAATACCATCTCCCTCTGCCTTGCTCTTTTTTGATTTGAGCATCATAGGAATCTTTAAGATCAGCGAGGTCAAATCTGTGAATTTCTTGCAGGAGATGCTTTTTAAAGTTATGCATTGATTCAAGCTAATCAATACATTTTCACATGCAGCTCATGGTACCTACGCTGCCTCTTTCCATCTGGATCTTGTTTCTATGTATTAGGAGGATGGCAGCATTTACCCGCTCTTCCTGCATTAACAAGTTTGGGG
>NW_019525507.1:466981-502058 GCF_002814215.2 Seriola lalandi dorsalis
GCTGCTAATGTGATAGCAAACTGAATAACTTTGGGTTTTGGACTGTTGGTCAGACAAAATAACATGCCACTTTGGGCTTTATGTTATTTCAATGGAAATTTTAAAAATATTTTCTTAATTTTTAAATTGATTCATAAGAAAATAACCATTAGTTCCACTTATCAGAAACTCTTTGCCCCACCAAACTCCTATTCACTGAGCAAGGTTACCAAGGGCCAACTCAGTGTGTGGTACATTAGTATGAGTTTGCCCCGTGTTTAAGTGCTATGTGAAGCATTATTAAGTGTTGATTTCACAGTGGCCATGTCTGTGCTCCACTCACCTCAGCTCTAAAAAGAGGCCTCCCAGACTGTGGAAAAGGTCCTTTTAAAAACTGGGAGGACCCATGAAGAAGTGTTCCACCCACCCCGGCAGGGCAAGACGTCACGGCCAATTTGTTAACCACAATTGATTTTGCATGGTGGAAAGCAACGCCACCGCGAAGGCTCTGTATATCTCCGACCCAGGCGAGGGGCTGCATCGTTGCACTTTTCTTTTTCTTTTTTTTTTTTTTTTTTTTGAGATTCAGAAGCTCTAGCATGAGAAAGCGTCTCTCAGTAAGCTGAGTGGGTGCTCTTGCAAAATGTAGAAGGGTTTTTCTTAAATACAGCCGCTGAATCTAATTTCACTTCCCGGGCCGAGCCGTACTCCTCAATGAAGCGTAGTTTTTTAATTTCTGAATGCTAATGTTTACTCACTTATTTACACATAATTAAATTCAGACTCTGCTGCTACACTAAATTTTAATAAACAGGCCCTCCTGGCAGTATGGCCTCTGGTATGTTTTGTATGTGTGCGTGTGTGTGGGTACATAGACTGAATAAAATGACCAGGTCTGCTTTTCTAAAGCAAAGGGTCTATACCGACACTGCCTGCAGCAAGGACCCAGTTTCCTTAGCTGGCTCACAGGGAGAGATGGCAGTCTTCAAAGGCAGAGTCAGGCTAAGGGAGGTGTGTATTCTGGCCAAACTCTCTCAAGATCACACAGTTGTTTGTGTGTGGGTATGAATATGAGCTCTCTGTGGATGCACAGCATGCCTATGTGTGTGTGTGTGTGTGTGTGTGTTGTGCGTTGTGCTGCTACCCTCTATTCGTCCTCATTCCTCTAACCCTGCCACCCCTCAGGACAGAGACGCTGGCATGGGGCAGGCTTTGAACCTGCCTTTGCCGTGCTCTCTAATTGTGGGGAGCTCCCCGGGCCTCGGTCTGTGCAGCTGTGTGCGCTGCCACCGCTGTGCCGTGACGAGCGTCTCCCTCCCTGTGGCTCGTTTACTGTAAGGTGTGTTTAATTAATCGTCTCTCCCTGCACTCTCTATGCGCTTTTGTGTGCCGGCTGAGCTTCAGAAGTTTGCTCAACCCTCTGCTACTCCTGTTTCTGTTCCCAACAATAACACATGATAAAAAAATCATTCAATTTTTTCCCCCTCATTTCACCCCCCCTCTATTTACTTCGCGTCTTTTTCAACCTCTGTGTTACATCTCTGTTCATTTATCATTTGAACTCTGCACTTCATTTTAGTTTTCTCTCCAATTCCTTAATCCTTTCTCTGGTTTTGGACTCGCTCCCTCTCCTCCTCCCCAATGCACATTTAGTTCATTCATCGCTCGGTGGAGCCGTAAAAGGAGCCTTGTCATTTATGGAGAAATTAAATCACACAAACTGGCATTCATCCCAGCCACTGGTGCATGGAAATGATGTCACCATGCATAAGCGTCATCTGGAAAAGTTTGCAATCAGTGTCACTCCGTTGCAAATTAAACAGCGGCGACTTGGAGACAGATCCTTTCAAATTAATATCGAACTCATAATCTATTTTGAATTTTGTGGTTTTGTCTAGAAGGAGAATCTCTTGTACAGTCTTCATCCACCACATGGCTGCAGCTGGAGAATCCTCCTCTCTATTAGACCATTTCCTGTGCTGGAATGTCATGTAAGGAATCTCAACCACAAACGCCATACCAGAAACCTCAATGTGCTGTTAATAATTAAGGCCCGAGCACAATGCTCACCTTTCAGAGGATTCTTCATCGCCTCTCACCGACACTGATAATAGCAAGAAAAGTCTTTCTGCCCCGGCAAGAGCGCATACGCCAATCTCGTGTCTTATTTGTCGGCCCGAGGTTACAAGACAGGCGATAGCTTAATGGGTTTGATAGAAAAAAAAAATGAATCTGTCCTCATCTTGAGAAACCTTGGCTCAGGCTGAAGAATGAGGTCTGAATGCCAAACAGAAGTCCGTAAAGCAGATAGGCATTCCTCTCCTTCAGCATGACTTGTTTGAAGTAGCGACAGTGCAGACGTGCTGAGAATTGGAGCCACGCTTTGAGCCAGAGCTCGTGTTCACAAAAGTTTTTTAATGTGCCACCAAACCCTCCTCTTGGCTGAGGCAAGGCTCTCCAAACATTCAACGTGACCTACTTCTGACAGCCACACACACACGCACACGATACATTTGTCTCTGCAAACATTGTTTATCAATTAACACACACACACACACACACCCCCACACACAAACAACAAAAAAACAAACGTGATCTATTCATCAGGTGCAGTAATGATACAGTGTTCCCATCATCTCTCCATCGCCACTGTGCTTCAGCACTCAGTTACAGCTGAAAAATCCCCTGTCACCCTTAAATCAGCGTCACCATTCCCTGTTTACAGCTTGAAAGTATCATTGGCACTGTTGTGTTTCAAAACCTGACTGGTGAAAGTCAAGAATTATTCTATTTTAGCAAAAAATTCAACACCTTACCTTATTCCTTTTCAACTCTACTCCTTTTTCTCAGTCCTTCTTCTGTGAAAAATAGTCGTTTTTCTTCTTCTCTCACCTCTTTGTTCTTCCTCTCCCTGCACGCTCACTAAATTTCCCTTGTAAAAGTTGTGAAAGCTGCTGCCTGCAGTGCATCAGTTTCCCTAAAGTCACCTTGGGTCCACGCTCTCGCTCACTGTCCTCTTTGTAAAGTTTCCCCTCTTTCCATCTATATATCCATATATATATAGATACATATATACTGTATCTATATATATATATATATATATAGATACAGTATCTTCTCGTACTGCCTCCACTCTGTCACCACAGCGTTCTGCCTCTCATAGCTGTCTGCACACTCTCATCCCCAGTGTTGCCTATCTGGGGACCCAATCAGACTACAAGACCAAATGTCCCTCTCTTTACAATCAGTGGGACGGCCTCCCCCGGCTCCAGTGTAATCCAGCAATCTACAACCTCGGGAATGGGAAGGAGCAGTGGACGGAGGGGTGAAATTATCGCGAGGGGAGGGGGCTGGAATCAAAGAAGTGGGGGTGAAACCAGGAAAGGAAGGGATGGAGGAATGAGAAGAGGGAGACATGCGGTGGTAGATAGTGAGCAGCGGAGGGAAATTCTCCTGCATGCGCCACAAAGGCAACTCGTTTCAGTTTAGGGTATATTTGCAAGTGAATAAAGTGATGGAAGGGGGACTCAGGAGGAAAACTCAGGAGTGTGTGTGATGATTGCCAGGGGGTGCAGGGTCCTTGGATCACTGACCAGCTAAGTAGAAAGCGCAAAAGATGAGGGAGGGGGGACCCACCTTCCCCTCTCATGCCGGTGAACCTGCCCCAATGCATTTTAATAAGGCGGTGTTGTACACCGCTGGATCTGTAGAGGGATTTATGGGCATAGAAGATGAAGCTTTAAACTGCATTATATTCCGCTGCTTGCCCAGTCAGAGTCAAAGCAATTAGTTTTCCAAATTGGCAAAAAGATCCTGAAAAATTAGGTGCACGCCAATACACACAAAAAGTGCGGCGGAAGATTAGACATGGTCACGGAGATCTGATCCCTGTTTAGCACTGAGCGAGAAAATAGCAAGTGTTTCATTTAAGCAATCATGGAATTAATGCAGCAAAAAGAGGTTTTCCGAGTTGAGTCCTCAGGAGTAGAGGGACTGGGAAAATGAAATCATATTGGAGATGTACTCAACCATGTTTAAACAGAAATGAGAATATATTACACTGAAACAAGAAGTGTTCTAGGCTGATGCTCAGATTCTTGTTTTGTATTTTTTTCATTACATCGTCTGAGCTGCTTCCATAATATATTTATGGTCAGAATAACGTGATGGAGCAGCAGATGTAAGCTAGCAAACTTCTGAATTTGTCCAGTATTCATAGCCCACTGGGACGACTTTGCTCTTTTTTTTTTTCCACTCGACAGCCCTTTGACTCTCCTTAATCTTCCTGACAGAGTAATTTGGTGTGTTGTACAGCTCTAAAAATACAGATGAAGGCTGTTGTCACCCACCAAGCCAGATGGTCAAAAGGTTGTACTTCTCTATCGGTTCAATATGTTTTTTCTCTTTCCCTCTCTGTCCCTTTCAATATGTCTTCTTTCTCATTTGGCAGGTCATTCTTCTTCACCACTTGCCCCCCCCCCCTCGCCGCTGCCGTCCCCATCGTCTTTGTCTCTTTGAAGACCTGACTGGTTAGCACCCCAGCCAATCTGTCAGCAAATGCTTGAGTGGACCCCCAGAAAAAAGGCAGGGGCTCCTTCTTTATAGGGGCGGGCCATAGGGAGGGTGGCATTCAGGCCCATTGAACAACACCTTCCATCACTGTGGCAGAGTAGAGGACAATAATTGGCAGAACAAATTGAACCTATAGGGCTTATGGAAGGGTCTCTCTCTGTCTCTGAAGTCTGTTAAGGTGGTAGACGTCGGGAAAACAAATCCTCCGGCCCCCTCACAATGGCCCAGATCCGCCGTAGAAATAGATTGGATACAGTTATGTTCTGCATGTTGCTGGACTTTGGTTCTGTGGTAATATGCAGGATGTTGTAGGGACACGGTGCTTTCACGGATCAGATCAAGTACGCCTACTCTTAAGTTTACAGCTGTAGGTTTATAAAGGCCATGACTTGAGTGTCTCCTCAGAGAACCTTTAACTAAGACTTACAACAGACTCTTAAGGAAGGCAGGTTTCATGATTGTTAGAGTTTCATATCCTCTATGGACAATTAGCTACCTTCTCAATTACCAGTCCATTAACCAGTCTTACATTGTCATTTTTATACATACTTTTTATACTCATTTTCTATACGTTTGTGGGCTAAACGTCTGTAATAACAGGACACAGTTGACAACAGAGATTACGCTACTGTGCTTGTAGTTTATTTTCTCTGCTCACAAACACTGTTTAACTTGACTAAAATCATGATGGTTTCAGTTGCTTATAGCAACAGCTGGAGTGGAAGTGATTTTTCTCAGAATATGCAAAGTAAATCTCGGGAAAACGTTTCATTTTTTTTCATAAAGACAGATGAAAGATGTTAAATGAAAAATTGCATTGGGTTACAAGTGGAACAGAGGCTAGCCTGGACGCGATGTCATGGCTTTAGCTCGTCTAACGCTATATTTCAGATGACCCACTCTGTTTGAATCTACACTCCTTCATAACGACACCAACGTTTAGCTCGGTATCACTAACTGAGCAGTCAGCCATTCACCAGAGTAATGGGCCACATTTCAAGGGCCTGGAACTGGAGGAAGCAGAAAATCCTCCACTGAATAAACATTCATGACCTGCACTCCCAAGATTGAAAGTTAAATAAGCTCTTAATAGTGTTGTGCATCCAATAGGCAATTAAAAATAATGACAACAGTTACGTGCAGCAGACTTGATGCACACACCCCAGGACGGTAATACCCTACTTGCCGCCTAGCCTACTTCACCCTCGCAGCCTTCATATGGAATAACCTAAACAAAATTCAGCCAGTCTCATTCAATGTATCACTTTGCCACCACATCCACCACTAGGGGAAAGCATGAAAGAGGGTTAGGTTTCAGAAGAACGAGATGAGAGAGCGCCAGAGAGAGGGAGCAAAGCCTCCATGTCATCTAAGATAAGAGGAGCAGCTCTCTTTCCTTCTGCCCGAGATTAAAAATGGCATGGAGCAGAACAAGCCTGAGTACAAAGAGCTCTTCTGTGTCTTTGGGGTGCGCAGTCAAGCCTTTTCATGTCTGATTTTGGCTACAGGTCGAAACAAAGGGAAATTAGACGAGGAAGCCATTGTGTCTTTGTTGAAGAGAGATGCACATGTAAGAGGGGGATTTTGTAAACACAAGCCAAGTTCACAACTGAAACTGTAACCTTTACAGTAATTGGTGTAAAAGCCAAAAATAAGATGTTTGGCCATAATTGTGAGACATCAGAATTGGCACAGGGTCGAAAGAGTGAACCGTGACATTAACTGCCTGCCTGGCATCATCTGGCTTCCTGCTTTGTGTGCTCTTGTCTTAGACAAGCTGTGTCTTTCAAGATCCCATTTTCCTGGTGACCTTTTCACCGTCCCCCTCCCACCCCCCCACCCCTCTCGTGTCTGAGCTACGCTACCTCGGCAGGGTATTGACTTTCACTCCGCCGTGTTAAACTTTGCCATCCGTGTGCGGCTTGTTGCAGAGCCTCCGCTGTGACAAGAGGCGGCATTCAGTTTGGGATAAAAGGCTCCCCGGGCTGTTTGATGCGTATTCCAGCGGGGATAGGCAGGGACTTGGCCTTGATGAGCTGACAGAAGCTGAGGAGACGTGGGGCCTCGGAGCAGCAGGACCACAAACCTCAGGAACAGTGTGCCTCACCCTGATATTTACCCCTCCCTGTTCTGTCATTCCCCATAACCCCTACTCTTCTGTACTGTCCCTGTGACCCTGTCTGTTCTGCTGAATCTGACATGAAAGACTAAAGTAACTTTTGAAGTAGAAATTAAGGGGGAGCACACACGTTGTGACTGATGCAAGAAACAAACACAAATGCACACAGAACATGAAATGCCTGCATTATGAATGTATTCTGTCTGCTATGTTATTCCTGCTAAATTATTTACATGTAGCCAACAAAAATGAGCGTAGAAAGAATAAAGGAAAACATGTTTCTCCAAATGAAAAATAACGTCCCAGTCCAGAGTATTTTAACTCACTCTGTGGCAGCATATGGGAAGTTGTTTTGTTTTTTTTATAAACTCGAGCATAAAAACATTTTTTTCTCTTCTAAATGAACCTAAACTAATGGACACAATATCTCCAGTTCTAAAGGGCTCATACCCGGGTAGAAAGTGCACGCGTCTCATATCAGCAGGTTTGACTGAGACTATCTCCCTACCCCCACTTCCCAGAGTCAATAGAATAACAATTAGGGGGGGAGTGTGCGCGCTCCATTACACGTTTGGTATGCGGGGGGTGTACGCACAGGCAGCCACGTCTAACCAGAAACAAACACACACAGGATAAATGTCTCCTTTGTTGGTTTCTGTGTGTTTGTAGCTCCACACTGATCCAGTGATCAGAGGAAGAAATAGTTCAGCAGGGGTTTGAACAACACCATCCGCCACACTCCCTGCACCTCGGAACAAACCTGGCTTATCACAGTGGAAAAACCAGTGGCTCCTTTCAAACATACGTGGGTGAAAAGTTTCGGTTTTCTTTTCCTTTTTTCCACCTACATAAACATGATAGATCCAAACACAGGAAGGGAACAGCAGTTATAGCAGGAGGAGAGGATGCTTTATTTGTTCCATTTTAATCATCCCATAAGAAGTCGAACTTGTGCAACACTGTAGATTAAGCTGTCATCCAATCTTGGCTAACTACTCATTAACTACTGGTGCATGAAAAATAAAATCAATTAGGATAGTCATGAAGTCCTCCCTCCACCTGAAGTTTTGCTCCCAAAGTCTGTAACAACATGCTCAGTCAAATTGTACGAGGGAAAATACTTTTTTTTTTTAACTACTTTTTTTTTTCTCTGTCACCTGGCAACTAAAAGCTTCAAAGTACCTGTTCATCTCAGAAGGTGTTAGATCTGCAGAACCTTTGCTTTGCCACAGGCTTTATTCTTATAAATGTACAATCTGGAGGGTCAGAGAAGGACTGAAGACGATGAACCCTTTTACCAAAGAACATGACTCTCTCCCCTGTGCACTTACAGTGATTATTTTGAAGACCTCCATGTTGGTGACTTTACAACAGCCCGTCTCTGTGCGTCCACCAGGACAAAGAGGAGAGTATTAACATTAAACATCGTGCATGGCCACAACATAAAGTAAATATACCACAATAAACAACAGTCAGTTGAAATGTCCTTGAAGACAATTCATCCTAAGGGGAATCAATGCTTGCTCCAAATCTTATGGTAATCCATAGGGTTCTCGAGAAATTTCACTCAGAACCACAAATTTCAACTTCATGGTTGCACTAAAGGAAAAGTCAGGGGACCACCAAAGTCATAAGGATTCATCCTCTTGGGATCCTCAATATCTGTGTCAACCCATCCAATACTGCTGAGATATTTGAGTCTGGACTTAAGTGGTGATTGACAGTTTTTACAGGGACACACTAACCCATATATTATTCATTGTTCGTTTTAGTTACACATAAGTAGATCTGCTACTTAATAAAGCTGCTGTAGTATCAAAAAGCTGCTGTATTTCTATTTAATGTTTGCATATTGAACACATTCCACCTAAGAAGGAATTTAGAAAGGATTTCATCTAGCCACTGTTTGTTTTCATTCCAACTTTGTTGAAAATATCACACATATTGATCTATGAACTCTGTATCTTATATCTTATTAAATGATCAGCTGATTGTATTGTTACACTGCTACAGGAGAGAGACGCATCAAGAGGAAAAGAAACAGAGAAAGTAAACAGAGAGCAGTGGTTTAAGTGGCTGCTTGATTCAGAGTAAAATCTGGCACCTGTTTTTCTAGCTGATATAATAATGTTCCCTTAGCGCTATGCTGGGGTTGCAACCCAGGGGTTGGTGACAGACTGCTCTGAAATCATCTCTCTCTGACTGCTCTAATGACTCTACTGCTGTGCTCAGTCCCACGGTGAAGCAGGATTCTGAGCTGCTGGATCCGGAGGCGCCTGAGAAACATTGTCGTCAGTTATTTCTAAAAGAGAGTCATTTGTGTGCTGGATAGACAGCCACAGAAAGCAAAGGAAAATTTTAACACCTCATTTACAGAGCTGACAAAAACCATCCCAAGAATGTGGAAACATTTGGTATTGACGAAAGTAAAAGAAAACAGGCCGGCGCACCCAAAGTTGGAATTAATTGCCATCACCGCTGCTGCTGCTAAGAATGAGCTTTTGAAGATGTGACACTTCTGGGACTGATCTGGGCATTATGTGGGGGAAAATTAAACCAGAATTCATTCCCCCATGCACAAAATGGGATAATATGACACATTCACATTCACCAAATTGACATCTGCAAATTTAGTGGAGACGCCGTAGCCAGGAAATCAGAGTGATATGAAATATTGGGGGAAGAATATCAGTTAATGTCAGGGTGTTTTAAAGTTCATGGCTGGAAAAAGTGACCCAGTAACTTGTAGTGCATGCTACAAACCCGCAAAAAGTCTGCTTTTCCTATTTCAGTATCAGTAAGTTACATTATGAATGAAGCAGCTAGTAGTATTGATGAAAGAAACATCAAAGACAGCAGATTAAAGTTTCAGTTTTGCACCTATTCCTTAAAAAGCGACGTAGTTACAGCTTGTTTTTGCTGACCTCCAGCTGTTTAACTCCTCGCCTTGCTGCAGTGATGTAGAAGTGTACTCCAGGGCATGGTCAATACACTGTGATCTCACCGTTAAAGGCAAATTCCACTTTACCACAACTTGGCTCTTATTTCAACAGGTTTAGTCATCACATCAATCAGTTTTGATAAGAATTGGGAACCGTCTGGTCATCCTGCTGCTTGTGTTTTAGACTCCTCAATCTCAGCATTTAAAAGGTACCCAATCATGTTTTTGATGAGTAGTAGCACAATAGAGCAATGTTTAGCGATTATCACAACACATTGCACATTCCTGCCACCTCAAGTTGGTGCCAGTGATGTGATAACAAACATAGCAATGCGTCTTCAAAGGCAGTGTAGAAGAAAACTGCTAGCTTGCAAATATGGATCTGAAAAAGGATTTAAAAATATATTTAAATTATATTTGCAAATGTTTTATGAGGAAGAATTAATTAATTCAACACATTTGTTAGCACTCGAGGGTATATGTGAAAAAAATAAAAAATAAACATAAATTAGTTTGTTTACAAGAAAACTCCACATGGTGCCTTTAAGATAGAAAGGCATATAGAAAAACGGGATCATAGTTGTAATAAATTGCAATAATTCTTTTGGTGTGAATGTATAAATAAAAGTTTAACTACTATGGCCCTGAGAGCTCACTGCAACTTATCAAAACATCTTCATCACTTTGACAACACATGCGCTGCAAATACAACACAACGGAAGTGTTTCCTCGTACCATGACAGCGTAGTAATAACCACAGTGGCCCGAGCTCAACTCTAATCTATGGCCCTTTTCTGCATATTTAGCCAAGCGGTCTGTTCCCAACTGGAAAAAATGCAAGTTATCCTTAACAAATCAGATTTTGACCGGAGTTACCTCAACACACTCTGAAACACTGAGGTTCTTTGGCTCTGCCCACTGAGGTTTAACTAAATAAATGAGATTATTTGCACCACTAAAGAAGCTCCGTCTCCGAGAAATATTTGTAGCGATAGTAGTGTTGTGTCCTCTCTTGGAGGGGCAAGGGAATTTTTTAGCCGAGTGGATATGAGGACAGCTGAACCTTAGCTAGCAGGCTTGTGTGTGGAGCACGCCAGACTAAGCTCTTTGCCATAATGGAAGGCGACGCGCTGGTGGAGATGTGAGGAGAAACAATTGACAGAGCTTTTGTTACATCTTTAATTACAGGCCTTGTATTTGTCTTGTTCATATGAGGATCCATGGGGAGAGGCAGCTCTCTCAGTCTGATCTGTTCTTGTCTCTGTGAAATGAATGGTCTGACCTCCCATCTCCCCGCGAGTTATCCTCCTCTAACAAAATGCATGGATGGAGAGTAGGTGCTGAATATTAGAGCGATCGTATATGCTGTAGCTGATGATAAGCGTGTGTGAACACCTGCTTCAGTGCATTTTGCATGAAACAAACCTGCCATCCATCACGTGCATAGAGTGAGAATGTCTTTGAAGGCAAGCACTGCACCGAGAGTCCGCGAGGCGTGAAGTGTACCTGGAGAAGTGAGGAGGGAAAAGGCGCTCCGCTCACTGCCCGCTGCTTAAACACCCCCCACCCCCACCCCCCATCTCTGAAGTGAGTACAGATATGCCTGGCAGGTACAGGTACGGTCTCTGTGCCGCTGCCGCCAGTGAGATCAACGGTTGTGTCAAAGGAGATGATCCACAGTTAATATGTAGCTGTCTGACCCTATTACCTTTAGTGGCAGGGCCAGGCTGTTGCATCCCAGGAGTGCTCCCCCAGTCCTTCAGAATAAATTTAGTCAGGCTTTAAACCGTTCTGCATCTCTGCAGACGCACTCTGCCTTCTGCAGTCTGTTTGTACGTACATGTGGACTTGATAGTAAGAAATTGAGAGTATGGATTTGATCTACGTGTTGAGTCAAGTTACGTTAATAAGCTGACATGTTGCACCTCGGCCTGTCAACCTTCATAAGTAGATGAGGCTTTTTTACTCGTCTGCTATGTTCATTCATTCCATTGCTTGCAAGTGATTAGAAGAAAATGTCCCTACAATTTAGCATAGAGATGCAGTAAGGGAGAAAAAGCAGCTGCCCACACATATTCTCTAAAGGGTTGGTTTACCCAAGTTACCAAAAGTCCTTACCCATGTGTCTAACAGTACAAAGATAGTGATTATCTTTACCTGGTCTGGAGAGATTTTTGTGACCAACCCAACACAGCAGAGATGAATTTTGCTCACAGAACTTAAAGATCCAATATTGTATAAAATTAGATTTCCATGATTTTTTTTATCATAAAGCAGGTCTATGTTCTTCATTAATATTGCGAAAGTATTCAAAGCGCTCAGTCCACAGCAAAATGCACACAGCCCATATTCAGAAAGTGATCCTTGAAACGAAACATCAGAACTTCTGTAACTTTGTGATGTCACAACAAAGCCATCAGCCATGCCCCAAGCCCAACCCACCTGGATCCACCATCCAACATCTCAGGATTTGGATTCTCTCAGTGTTTACCTGAAACCTGCTGCATTTTTATTAGATCACTCAAAAAACAGTAAGCCATCAGTCAGGCTAAAAGCCTCTCTTCTGATTGGCTGTTGTTGCCGGAGCTCCAGAGAGAAGCTAGAAGATGTAAAACTATATTGAGGTGGTTTTTGGTACTTAATACCATAAATATATCCTTCATATGGATATCAAAACTTGAAATTAAACACTATGAAAGTGTAAAATATGGGACCTTTGAAAATTACATTAAAAAATTTAACCGCAACATGCCTTTCTGCAAAGCATTGCCTTATTAATCTGCTACAGTGCCCCAGGGCAAAAATGAGCTGCTGGTCTTACTATTAGGCCCTTCATTTCTCCCACTCGCTGTGCAATGTGTACAATTTCTCAAAGATGAATAACACGATCCAGGGTTTTTAATATAATGGTTTTTATATTAGATTTTATCATAGGGACTGTTTTCAAGATTATGTAACAGGACCCACTCTTAAATTCTTACTGCATTAGTTTATGTTTTTGGCCACTTGAGGGCAGCACAATCACCTATAAGCACAACACTGACCTAGTATCGCCCTATAAAGTCGATAAGGTGAACGTTTCAGCAAATAGAGGGGTATTTCACATTGTGTGAAAAATTTGCTCGAACATTTGCGCTAAGTTGGAGTTGTAACTCTGGGCAACGGGAAAATGTAAGTACAATATTCACTCTTCTTTTAGCTTTGTAGCTTTGTCATGGTTTCAAACTGTGGCAGGTAGAATACAGTCGGTTTTTCACAGCCTTTTCATAGAAACAAAGCAAAACACGAAAACATGTTGGCAACTGCTAGCAACACCTTTCACGTTACACTAAACATATAATCCATTGTTGATATAAAGTTATTGATGAGAGCAGCATTAAAATGTGGATATTCTGAAACATATTTCAAATTAAATATGTATAAACTTGTTTGGATTGGTAAACCAGCATTTCCAAAAACAATGACCCAGTTACTATGGATAATCCATAGAACAAGCCATCAACAGTTTTCATTTCAACTACTGTACCATATTTCTTTAGAAGAAAGTAGCTCCATACAATTTTCCAATGCTGTGAGCAGAAAACAAAACTCCACTCACCTGTATTGTGCGGATGGTGACAGAAATCCCAGGGATGAATATAAAAACCTCAGAACTAACACCAACCTATTGAATCTGCATGACTGGATAGTACAATAGAAAAGTGGAAAAAGAATTCTTTCGTACTTTGGTTGAACCAGCCCTTTTAAGTGCTATGTTCGTTGGCTTTGAAAGTTCACCAGTTGAAAACATGAAAACAATGTCCGAACAAAGTGTGAAGATGCAGAAATAGGTTAATAGAGAGCAGATGGAATAAAAGATATATTCTTGGAAATATCTGTTTTCCGTGCCACAGTGCTTCGTCTCCTTCTTTTACAATCTTTCCGTTGGGTCATTGTCTACCTTGTCTCCTCTCACTCCTGTTAGAATTCGTTACGTTGCCTTTTCACTGAGCCACGCTGAACATTGGCGACATACAAAAGAGCATTGTCAGAAGTCCTGCCCTCATTCCGTGTCAAGCCTTTATCCTGCCTGATGGAACACAAGGTGTCTATGCAGAGATCTCGTTACGAGAGTTATGATCTATTCATAACAGCCTTCGCTCTGATGTGCTACTCAGGTAAGTTTTCTGCTGGTGGTGACAGAGAAGTGGTTTCTGCCTTTGAGTGCAAGTAACCACATACAGAGCCCCGAGTCAGGGAGATACTTAAGAGTCGCCACACAACAGACGTGTAGAGTGAGATAATAGGATACTTCTTAAAAGAGAGAGGAGGAGGTTATAATGGATTACTACGCCTGCTCTCGGGTGGAATTTTAAGAGTTACATACTTGGTTCAACTCTAGTGTTATCAGTTGCTTCACCACATGGTCTACATCAAACCCATCTCAGCTGCGGTTTGATCCAGTTATCTATAGCTATCAGTAACTGTAAACTGAAGCGTAGACAAAGTCTATTTGATTTCAAATACTGTATGTGTGTAATTAGATGACCGTATATTAGAGGTGTGAGCTCTGTGAAAAGGCTTCAGAGTGCAGCTGACATTCTGCTTTGTCTGGACATATCACTGCACATGTTGTTTGCAGAAAATCCCTGGGACTGATACAATAAATTAAATCATTAAAACTGAGTCGCCCTAACCATTCGCCCTAGCTGAGGGCCTGGAGTCTCCGAGTGCACTCCAGGCCGGCTGAACATTTGCTCCATGTCATTCCGGACTGTGTCTACCGGTCTTATACATAAAGGTGGGGGGGAGTTAGCTACTTCTTCTACTGTGTGTTTTTTGTCCGTCTCACGAAACAGATGAGCTCCTGTTTACACAGGTTGGATAACAGCTCGTGTTTTACTCATGCTGTGTGCCTGTGGACACAACCTGAAGCATATTTTCCTCCCCCAAGCCTTCATTATTTCATGATTTTGTTCAGGCTAAGTTCAGTTGCCTCGTGTTTAGTTGACATTTAATATTTCAAAAACGTTGGCTTCTTTTGTTAAATTGAAAGTAATGGTTTGTTTTATGATTCATTCACCTTGCTGCTGTACTGCTGCAATTTTACATGGGGATTAATAACATATTCTATCTATCTAACTTAAAAAAGGAGCGTTTTGTAGAAAACATGTTTATATTTTAAGGACCTTTGAAAAAAGTAGTCAATCTGGGTTTTGTTCATATAAGGAAATCGTATCAGTAGAAAAAGTATCAAACGATTACTCATCCCCAATCATGAAATGACCCTAGGCAAATATATACAAGTTGAACAATATTGATAAATAATATTGATGAGTTCATACAGTGCAACTGGGCCAGTGGTCACTCTAGAAGTTCTCAAATAACACAAAGCGTGTCTTTTTCAATTCACTGATTATTCTGCTTTCAGTAATGAGAAAGATGTTGAGAAGATTTCAGAGAGAATTAATTGGTGTGATGGAAAAAAAGAGCCATGCCTGAGTGTTGAGCTGTTAATACCCCATAAAGTTATCTATGAAGGATCAGGTGAAAATTGTCATAGTAACCAACTTTACACACTAGCTAATTATTGGACAGATGTTGGCGAACCAATGTTGTGGCCAGAAGGCTACTGATATGAGTCCATTTGGTTAATTATCTGTATGAAACTTCTGATAAACAGCAGCCGCTGAGGTCCCCTTTAGCAGGGCATGTAACTGTGCAGTGAAAATGGTTTCAGACTGTCAAAAAAAAAAATAAAATAACGGGACAGCAATGCTCTGATAACCTTCCCAAAAATAGTGCAAGTGGACAAAAGCCTCAAGGACTTGGGTGAGTTTGAAGAAACGGAACACATTTGTTGTACTGAGAATGAATTTGTAAACACTGGTTTCTTGTATAACTGGCCATTTAAAATTTATTTTGAAGGTCTTTTTGGCAAACAGTCTTAAAAAATACAAATGAAATGAGGATAATAGCATGAAAACAACAGAGACAGAACAAATGGAGCAGGGGCATTACAAAGCATTACAAGCTGATCCACAGTGTCCAGCACACAGTAAAAGATGTATTCGACAAATGAAAACAAGCGACGGCAATAACAACAGTGGGTTTTGAATTTTAGCTAAAGGTGATTGGATATTTTCTAATTCGTTGGCTTTAGTATAATCTAATGCGGGCTCTGAGAGTAATAAGCAATTACCGTGTGTTTATCCCCACAACTCAGAGAGAACTAATCTGCACTCAACAGCCAGGGCCAAAAATAATGAAATTAATTACAAGCATTAAGGCTATGCTACTGCCAGAGAAAGGTAAAAAATGTAATTATCCACATTGAGACAGAAACCTCTCTGTGTTTCCGCTCACTCTCTGTCTCATTGTGTGTTTCTGTCTAACTATTATGCTCCCTTTCTTTCTTGGTCTTTTAGCTCTTTCTTGATGGGTAACATCACCCACTGGTGCACAAAAAAGGAACAAGAACTTATATCTCTGCTTTGGAAAACATCTAAATCATAATTTTAATTGTTTCTAAAAAGAAATTTAAGGTGATTTTTGTGGTGTGACCTGCCTCAATTTCGGATATTACATCTTAGAAATTCAGGCATAACAACTTTTTATTCAATATATCACCCCACAGGCAGATGTTTTTGACCAGGTTTTAGGAAAACAAGATTAAAAGACTCAATATTAACTAAATGTCTTGTTTATAATGAGATTATAATTTACTGTTCTATGCTACATTGCACTATGATGTGGTAATCTGTCATCAGTTGGAGAGCAAAGCCACTGAAAATAAGTTTACATTTTCTCTTAGTTGCACAAAAAAAGAACTCCAAAATCTTTTTTTTTGGTCAGTCTGTGTCAAGTCAGATTGCTGATCTAGGATTTTAATCAGCTGTGACATAAAATCAATCTGCTTAAGATGCAATTAAATTTTTATATTTTCTTTTTCATCTTACTGCTCAGTAATGTTTTGTTTGCTGTAAGTTCTTTTATCAAAGTCAGAGTTCCCTGCTGTTGACCCAACATAATAGGTCTTCAACTTTAAGAAGCAAAAAAAGCACAAGCTAATTCAGAGTTAAATCTGGATGGTTTAGTATTTCTGACCATGACAATTTTTGTTCTGGGGGAAAAACACTGAATACATGTGATTATTTTTGCTTAAAGCTTCTTTTGTGGTTCTTGGCTATTAGATGTCAAAACAACCTTGTAGCCCTAACATATAATATCACCTTGTAAACTTGTTTCGGCTAATGAGCTCGCAAAAAAGTTATCTTATTACAAATACATAAAACACGGGGCAGAATCATCATACAAATACTGATGCAGGGAAGTTTTAAAGACGTTGCACCTCTTCTTTGTTGTTATCATAGTCGGTGGAAGAAATGGTCGAATTGTCAACAGTTGTGAGCTAAATGTTGCTAACACGTTTAAACTAATGTGTTGACAAAAAGTTTATTTACCAGCAGACATGTAGCAATATTAGCAAACATTTGGAGTCCCATTTCTAGAGAGCTGAGGAAAGTAAGTCCAGTATTAACTCTTTTCTTTAGCTTTGGTTTCAACCAACTCTTGAGAAAACTGACTCCTTAGCCACGGGATGTTCCACTTTCTTTGCTAGCTTATTGTGAGCTTTGTCTGACATTTAGCATGCAGTTGGTTTACCTGAGCTGTTTGTTAAACTCTTTAATGAGCGTGATGCGAGTTAAAGATGCTGATAATGTGAAATACAACTAAAAATAAACAGTCTAAAAAGCTTTGTTGAGGTGGGTGATAGCCTAAATTCACTGCAGGTTTATCAGCTGCAAGCAACCCCTTTCACACTATATGTAGTAATTTCATGTTCATTGATCATAACAGTTTATTGATTAGCGCAGCTTTAAAAATAGATCAAAAGATACTCATATAACAGCTGCAACATTAGGCCTGTAAAAACCCAAATTGACTAAAATGTGATTGAAAGTAGTGTCAGACTGATGGCAGCTATGTGATTAGAGTCTCGGGGAAAAAGAGCCTTAATTAATGCCTTTTCTTGTACTAGCTTGTTTGCCTTATTAAGAGGAGCTTGTTGTTTTCCTCCTTGGTACTATTTTACCACAACATCTCCAGTGGCAACTGCCCACTGGTCAGGTAACACCAGAGAGGAAAAACCTTCTCCTATGTTACCAATCAGTCCCTGGAGCGAAGGGCTTGGTTGTCATGGGAGACAGGATGTAGTGGCCTTGTATTACAGCGGGCAGGAATTGTGCTGAAACATGACTCTGCCTTCAACAGCTATTGTTCTCATTCCTCACACCTTGCGCTAGTGGGACACGAGCGCCTTGGGGAAGTGGATTCTGCTTTCACCGGTGCACCAGTTCTCAGGGATATACGGCCTGCACGGTCTGAAATGAACATCCACTCTCCCACTCACACTCACTCATACATTTTACCTGCTCACTAACTCATTTTGACTCACAAGAAAAAATATGTGCACACACAGTAATCACACACTGCTTTGATCCCTTCCACATGTACCTTCAGGCCATTGTGATCTTCACAGACAAACAGCTAATTTTACCAGCGTACATTTCACACCAGCCTGACAAGAAATCTGATGCTAACTCATTTTCAGAGGCTACACCCCCTGTCTCACCCTTCGCAGCCTCCCAGCCTTTTCCTCTTTTCCGAGATGTGGAGCGTGGCATAGAGGTGTAATCATGCCCAACTTGACCCTGATGGACGAAGGGTGGGCTAGTTGAAGTGTTAATGGCCTCTCTGACAGTGTGAAGGCACCAAGCTGCACTAATGGCGCTTGGTCACTGCTTTACTTTGCATTGGGCTTATCAGATGTATGAGTGCACACACATGCATATACACTTGCTCATTCGACAGTCTATCACCTGTCAGTCATTTATCATTTTGCAGGTCTTGCAGTTAATGACTGGAGGCAAAAGTGTAAAGAGGGTCTCAACATGCTGTGTATGAAGAATGATCTCTCTTTGTATCTGTGTGCACAGGTAATGGTGGGTGTGTGAGTGTGTGTTTAATGGCATGGAGTGTATTGTTAGCCATCTTGTGAAACCACAAAGAATCAGTTGCAAACTTGTTATTGAGTTCTGGATAAATAGGGAGAAAGGGCAGGCTTCTTTGAAAGAAACTGTGAATGCAGTTTCCCATTAACTTGCTGGTGTGAATGCATCTCCACAAGAGGAAAAGCTCATTGCTGTTTTTTTTTTTTTCCATTGCTTTTCTCTCAGAGGACAGAGGGAGAGGGGGGAGAGAAAGAGAGAGAAGGTGAGTGGGTGATTGAATTAATTATGTTTTATCACCTTTTAGCTGATTGAAGTCTACCTTACTCCCTTTAGACAGCTTGTGTTTGTGTCTTCGCCGGCGCCAAATGGATCGGGCCTGTCACCCAATGCAGGCGCTGCCATCGCTGTTGTCAGAGACTTGGACTTTCAGATCTGAGTGCTGAGGCTGTGTTGTCAGTCAGTGTCTGGGCTGCTTTTGTGTTGTCTTCTATTCTTTTCTTTCTTTCTTGGTAATTCATCTCCATCAAAAAATGAGTCCTGGGCCCGCTGTTCATTACACACAATGATTTGTGGGAACTATTTGAGGTTTCTTAAGCCCTGTAAGTGTGTCTGTTGCATCTGGTATTGTCTACAGAATGAGGCTTTTTACATAAACCTGAAATACAATAGGACTTCTGTACTAGGGCTCATGTTTATTTCCATTAAAGATTAATCTATAAATTACTTTTGTGTTTAATCGATTGATTATTTACTGTAATGTAATGAAATAGTACAAACATGCTTGCATAAGTTTTCTGAGGCGTTGCCTTCACATTGAATATATTTGGGTTTTGAACTGTTGGTCAAACAAAACAATCAGTTTATATTGATGTAAAACTGAGAAAAGCAGCAAATCACCATAACTGAGAAGCTAAAACAAGCAAATGTTGACATTTTTGTAGAAAATAGTGATATTGTCTTAATAACGATATTGCGAGGGTAGATGTTTGGCCCTGTGGATCTTTTTGTTCATCAGTTCATCTGGTTGCCTTTTCTCTATCTCTATGTAATCTTTCACTTTTGTACAGTTATGGTTACAGACTCTGTCTTACGGTGACCAAGACGGGTCAACACGAATGCAAAAGCAGGCAAAGGCTTTTGCATTTGTGTTATGGATTTTGCATTGTGCTGATCTGTCTGGGACACCGTACTCTCCACCTCCTTACACTTATATCTGAGTCTGAATCATTTACCAAAAAAAAGAGAAAAAAAAAAACCACACAAACAAAGTCAAAGAAGAATTTGATTATTATTTTCTTTCAAATTTTCTATCAATATTGTGATAATATTTTTATCATGAAAACTCTCGGATACAATTACTGTGTAGTGAAAATCTGATATCATTACCGCTCTAATATCCGGCTGAACAAAGTAAAGTTCATGCATAGATGTATAGGATGAATGGATTGAAAGAAACTGAAACAGCGAGATAGAAATATAAACATATAAAGTACATAAACAGATACATATCTAGATAAATACAGTAGAGTTGAGCATTAAAGTTCATGCTTGATCTTGCAAACTGAAGATTTCAGAGCTTTTCAAAGCCTTAAGCTCCAAAAAGCTAGTAAGTGGACCTGAAGTAAAGATTTTTGTTTGTTAAACTACATAGTAGTGCTTTATCGGGCACAACCAAGATGATAAGGATACTCAAGGCAGTAGATAAGAAATATCTTTTTTCAAATGGTGACAAATACTAATAATACATTAAAAATGAACTTAGAAATTATATCATATTGAGTATGACCAATAATCATGTTGACTTTTGGCTTGCTAGAGTGAATTGTTCCATATTCATCAGCATGACAAACATCCATCAACCCCTCTCTGCATGTGTTCTCCACGGCACTGTGATAAACACATGTCGAGATGTGGAGACTTCTGCGCGTCAATACGATCGATCGGTTGATGGATCACGCCCGGGGATGAATTACACACCGTTCACAATTGCCAACAATTAGCTAAACAGGCAGGAGGATTGATCTATGAACAGAGAGACGGGGAGGATCTTCTGTCCAAGGAAGTCTAAGTAAAGAAAACAAGATATGTGGCTGGGAGTCAAAGAAAGAAAGAGAAGAAGAAAAGTCAGCAAAATAAAGGAGTTATAGATGTATTGAATGCAGTGGAGGGTGATGGGGAAGCAGGAAGCCACCCTCATGGCTGACATATTCTTAACTCAGGATGACACTTCCCAGGTCCCAAACAACAGAATTTCTCTGTGCATTCGTCACTAGCTCTGCATGCTAATGTTTGACATATAGGTTCCCAGAAGATATTGTTTACAAAAAGCTGCTGGGAGCTGGTTTTTCTGCACGCTGCAGAATGCAAACTTATTTCTCTTTGCATACAGCTCCTATGATTTGCCTTTTTCATGTGTCACACTGCACTTAAGCAAATAACAGCTTTTTCAGCAATTACCTATGGTACCATAGCACATACTAATTCTAAGCAGAGAATGGTGTGACAGAATTAGATGATTAAAAGATGATCAGACTGTTCTCTAGCACTGCTTGACTGTTGTCATTGGACAATATTGTCCCACAATGCAGTGCACAGAGCTACTCACAGCTGAAAACAAATCAAGCTGTTGATGGTGGTGTAACAGCTCCAGGAAAATCTCTTTGAGACAGAAAAAAATGATACCAGAAAAAGCAGAACAGGAGTCAGTGGAAGCTCCAGAGAATGATCAAGGATAACAAAACCCAGTGGCATCATTGAACTGATACAGTTATATATTCTCTGATATGCGCAGATATGAATATTTTTATCAAGAATCAATAATGCAGTGGAAATGCTCAGGTTAAGTCAAGTTATAGGCAGCATTTTATGCATATTTGATCCTTTGTTTTCAAGTAAAATATACACACACACACACAAATCCAATATGGGTCGGGCTCTTATCATGCAATGCTTTTTTTTCCTTCTTTGTCAAACTAATATTTCCAATATTGAGAGTAAAGATAAATTTGAACAAATGTTTGTTAAAATGAATAACAATTTTGTCGTGATAAGTATGTACTCAACATTGTATAACCTACTATTAATATCTTGGAATTGAGACACACACATATGTGGCAACACAGCAACACGAGCAAACAACCCAACAAGTGTTAAATTTTGATTAAAATCCTGAGTGGTGTACTGAAGACAATACAACACAAGCAGAAACCAAAACTTCTCTAACAGGCCAAGAATTTGTATCCATCTGCAGTCGGACCCCAATGCACATATTAAGAAGCCAACTGCAGTGTTTCCTCTAGGATTTTTTTCAGCAGTGGGGGCATGCTATGGGGGGGGGGTAAGAGTCAGTGGCAAAGTTTGCACCCAGGCTCATCTCTCCGCTGCTGTGCTCTGCTCTCCTCCACTTTGTTTAACAACTCCTCCCTGTCTAATGTTACTTGTCTAATAAGATTACATTAAAAGTGTGAGTAACGTAACGCTAACAGCGTTATATAATTTACACTCACATCACATCTGATTACAAGTGTGAACGTTGAAATACTATTTTTTACCTAACCATCATCATTTACGAGTCAGTAAAAGGCTTATGATGCTACCTGACTAGCGTCTTCTTCATCTGTTGTCTTTCTCTTCTTAGAGAAGTATCTGAACAAGCTCATCTGAAAATGCAGTCAGCAGTTAATACATAATGACGTGTAGATATTAGCTTAATGCTATCAATTGGTTTACCCAAGTTAGCGTCACTGAGTTGGCTAATAAGTCTACCTTTTCTCCGGTAACTCGCTGCCTTATTCCTCACGACTACACTTCTCTGACTCTCACCTGGTGCCTGACGTGACGTCACTTTCAAGGCCGCGCTCTCGCAAGTAATTAACTCCAATAGGATCCTCCAACCACCCCCCCACTCCCTCCCTCCCCTCCCCCCGCTGTTGCGCTCATCATCACACAGGCTGTGCTGTGAAGGTGGAGAGATGTGGCGGTGGTGCATTTGCGACAATAAAAAAATGTTTTTTAAAAAATAAAAGAAATTTGAAGGCGTGGCGGCTATGATTTAGCAGTGGCGGGCCGCCACTGCTAAATGAATGTAGAGGAAACACTGAACTGAGAATATATAGCGTTTTTTCGAGGCATTTAATAGATGTAACCACTGCGCTTCTGTTGATATTCCTCCTGTTTGTACTCAACTTCTCACACTGAACTTTTCCCACAGAACACATGAGCCACTAACTACTGTTTAAAAGTCATCCTTCCCCTGAGGATGTTCTTCACGCAGATTATTCGGTGCTGCCCACCTAGCTGCATCAGGGTGGCACTCATAATCACAGTAAAGCGAACCCTCCCAGGTATTATTATGACAATGACATTTGCCAATAGAAGGGCAGGCAATCACAATAGATGTTTCCATAGCAGTAAAAATGATTTATAGCAGCTCTCATAGAAATGATGATCCAGAGAGGGCATGTTAGCGAAGGAGGATAATAGTACCCCTGTGCACGGCTCCTTTCCACCCAGCGTGCAGCGTGATGCAACACAGCCTTGACTGGCTCACAAACCCTGCTCCCTCAGATGACTGAGCCTCCTGGCCTTCACAAAGTCCATTTCTCCCTCAGATAAACGCTGCTATAAATAAAAGAGTACAAAACCAATCACCTCTCTGTTTAAAGAGACGTGCCACCTTCCCACACACGGGATCGTTTGTTTGATCTAATCTCCCTAGTTTGGTCTGGGGCCGTTTGGTCTGCTGTTGGGGCTGGCCTGCCTGACTGATTGTTGTAGCCTGCTGCCACTGTGTTTGTTGGGAGACAGAGCCCAGGCTGTGGGTGGTATTTGCCATTTCAGGATTTTCAGCACTGTAGACCAGATGGCCGTTAACCTCTTGTTGATCTTGGAGCCCGGTCTTGCCAGGGCTGCTTCCCCCACAGTGAAATAAGAAGAATCGAGATGTTAAACATGCTCCCTGTCCTGGGCTCCTGGCTTCACTATACTAGCAAGGGATTATGTTTGTATCTGGCTGCGCAGGAGGAGTTGGTGGAGGCCGTAATAGAGCCCAAAGGGAATGAGGAGCGGCACAAAGCAGGGTTTGAACAAAATGACACAACTCAAACCCCAAAGGGTGCCTCCTACTTTCCTCTTCCTATTTCTCCTCCCCTCTAGTCCATGAGCAGCTTTCTCATGTCTAAGATTTAATCTGATTTCACAGCATTAAATCCCTTTGTTAGATATCTCTACAGAGTTTAAGAATTTGAAAGGTACTCTAATCAAAATTCGTACATTAGCAATGGATCAAATAATTATGTGTAATGTAAAAGGGGAGCTCACGGTATAGGTAGGTCCCCTAATCTCTATGCAACGTTTTATCATTTTTCAGATCATTATTTTGGTTTAAGGACCCACAACTTTACTGTTTCAGTTTAGCGAATAATAGAGTATACACTGGCATGTGCAATATTCAGCAATATTCTGCTTTTATTAGTCGTAATATACATCCTGAAACTACCTCTAAATGTTCAAATTAAACCTGGAAATGAATCCATGAATGGATCCAGATACAAAACGACTTGTAATATCTGTGCATTTTGAGAAAATGGTCAAGTTAAATCATTTAGATTAAAAACAAAGAGGAAGGCGTTCTGGTCGATGGAAATCAGTGACTGGTCATTAGATACACACATTCAAAGCTCATTCACATTTCTGTCTGGCTGCTTGGTTGTTCGACCGAAGGTGCTGCTTCCGTTACTAACAGTCAACCCACAGAGCCACATTAGAGCACGTTCACTGAGAATACACTGGGGAAAAAAAGTTGCGAAAAGGTTGCCAAATGTAGCGAAAAATTGCTGATTTAGCATTGTTGGATTAATGGAAAATGGAAGTAAAACATTCCCGCCAATGCCCACTTTTTGCCCTTGGAAGCGTTCGCTGATGGATGACGTGAACGGGGAGTGTACCAGTGTTGAATTATGTTTTTTCTTTAGCCTTTATGTTGCTAGGCTAGCAACTGCTCTCAGTCTGTTTATAGTTAGTCTTTCAGAGTCAGTCAGCCCAATAGTGTTTTGTTATCCCAATTTAACCCGCAGGAGTTTCTGAAGGCTTGCGTAACGTGTTTTTCTGCCACTTTGAAAAAAAATTCATGCCGGCTGAAAACGAGCTCACAGTGTCTACGGCCGTCTTTACTGCAGTAATGAACCGGGGAGAAAATCTGTCAAACAGCCAAGAATTACGACTGTCACAGATGATGAGCCCCAAAAAGACTGAAGTCTGAAAAATGCTAACTGACTGCTTCAAAAGCCTGACAGGAGGGTGCGAGTCTGTGACTGATAGATAAGCTACACAAATGTGGGTTTTACATAGGTTATTACTGTATTTTATGTTTCACTTATACAAGAGACAGGGCTTCAATGATGAGGACTCTCTTCTACTTGGATTAACAAGACTAGAAGTATTTACTTTCCTCAAAAAGTCTTTATCTCGGAAACAGCTGGTGGACAAGGGGATTGTCTTATAATCAGGGTCATCCTATATTCGGGCTAATACGATATTTATATAGATAGTATCGTGTTCAATCATAATACGATAACTAAAAGTGTGATCATATGAATATCGGCCTGTCCTAAGAGGAACACCACTTGCTGTAGAACTTCAGTGGCACAGTACATCACCATAAACTCACAAGAGGGTGTGGTGTGAGACATCTGTTGCACCTCTGAACCAATCATGTGGAAGCTGAGCTCACCCTCTGCACCAACAGCGATACAGTAACTGCTGATTATGTAAAAACTTTGGCTCTCTGGGAACTTCATAAAAAGAATTCATTTCTGCCCCCATGAATAGCTCTGTCTCTGAGAGAAAGTTGTTAAACTAACAATCTGTAACTAAACACCTCAAAAATAAAAAAAGATAGTGAAGTGCCCTGACAATTCAGCTGTAGTGTCATCTACCTCCTCAGATCCTCCACTGCTGTCCAACCAGGATTACATTTTCACTCCTCATTTGTCCACCTCCCTCCCCACTCACCCATACAAAAGCTGCATTCTTCATGTTGAAAAAAACAGGACACTATCTCCCCTCTAGAAGCTTGTTGTTTCACTGAGCTCCAAATTAGACATGAGTATGCTGCCTTGCTCTCCGGTTGCGGCCCTTCACCTTAACCTCAGAACCTATCATCCAGCCTGCACCACGTACTTCTCATCCCTCATTACACGTAACAACACATGTCATCTACTACTGACAACAAGGCCCATATACAGCCGTGGCTCTAGGATGCATGGATGTTGACCTGTACCTCCTTACACCAGTATTTCCGATCCCTGAGAGGGTTGTTGTGCCCCTATGATGCTGGTCCTAATCTATCTGGTAATTTGAGGCCCACTCTGTTGCACAGGAGCTGAATCTTCCATCTCCTGCCTTCTGTCATGTCTCATGTTAGCCTGTGTAAGTAGAAGAAAGGGGAGGATCGGAAGGTGGGGTGAGGGAATATTGGGTCTCAATCCCTTCTCAGCACGTCTGAAATTGAGTATAGCTGGAAGGAGAGCAAATGAATAAAAGAAAGCTCTGGACCAAAATTTCTGTGATCCTCGACTGCAGCGTGTTGTACAACCAGCAGACGTGACTCTGGGATGCAAGGACACTGTTTGGTTTGTGATGCAATAATCCTAGTTAGAAAATGGACGGACTAATATCCGAGGTAATTATATATAAAAATGGAATACAAAGTATATAAATATGTTATTAAATAAGGCTATAGTTATTATGTAAGGCAATCATTCTGTATTTTATAATTGAAATATTCATACATAATAGAAACAGAGAAAAATAAAATGAGAATAAGATAATATATATAAAATTTTATATATATTATCTTATTCTCATTTTGACTATTTTGACTACTATATTATCTTTTATACTTGAAGACACACAGCTCTCTGAAATCTCAGAAATATGTGAATATTTCCATCCTACAGTCCATTCCTGTATACCCAACATTCCTCTTACAGTGATATTTGCAAACTTTGCAGCCCAGACTTTGAGCACCTCAGATCTCGACCACTCCTCACCAACGCTGTTGGTGTGAGGTTTAGGATTTGAGTGAAATTAGCATAATTTAAAGTGAGAGTTCCCCAGCCTGCTAACTTAACCCCAAACTTCTCCAATATTTAGCTTCCCCTCCGTTTTTGAACTACCCCCATTTCGCCCCGACACGCTCCGATCCGACATGTGCATGCATGCACACAAAGCACAGTGTTTCTGAGGCTTGTTTTTCTTGTTGTTGTGCTCCGTGGAGGAAAAAGATGAAGAGGAGGCAGAGCAGATGTCAGGACTGATAGCGAGCTTATCTGAACATCATCGATTTTCACACGTTCTTAGTGGGGCCAGCACGGGTTGGTTTCCTCCTCGGATGCCAAAGCATCTGACAGAATAGCCAGGAAAATTGTCAGAATGGATAAAACTGATAAAAAAAGGCACAAAAAGCTGTCCACCCACACCTTTCCAGCTTGCTAACACACATTCCCGCTCCCTTCAATACGTTTTAAAAGCTTTTAACAAGAGAACGGTACTTTTCACTTTGACGCAGGACTTATCAGTGTGTTTGAACATGTGAAAAAGAAAAGGAAAAGAAGCTGACATGGAGCAGAGGTAAAATAATTGGCCACACTGCCTGTGCGTCCAGTTCTAAGCCCTGCGTCGACTACACTTCTGGTTCTGTTAGTGTTTGACCTATCTTCCTATTTAAGAAGCCCTATCTAGGAGGCTTCTACTGAAGCATGAAAGCCCTCTGTGGCAGAGTGTTAGACAGACAAAATAGAGAGGGGTGCAAAGGGGGCATAAGAATAGGATAACAGAGGGAGACCTGGGAAAAAAAAACACCCATCTCAACAAACAGTTCAATCTAGCAGCTGAACCTTAAAACTTTTCTTAAAACAAGTGAAATATTCAGCCAGTAGAATAAGAAAAATGTCACTGGTTTATTGTTTAAGGAATATCAATTGATGCAATCTCAATGCCACAGCGAGATAATCTCACTTGTTATATATATAAAATATATAAACGTTTTTGAAGACCGAAATTATATACGTGTTGTGTTATCTGCACAGGTTAAGGTTTGGCAAAGATCATTTTTATGATTAATGAAAATGCTAATGTTAATGGCACACACACTCTATGCTTTATGCCCATACACCACCCTGACATCAAAACTTGTAGACTGTTAACTGTGAGGAATTACATCCAATGTTGGCTCAATTCCCAGGGATACAGGGCAAGACAAGAAAAATTATACTGGTAGCATGATTTTGTTGCAACGCTGCAAATAACGCCACCTTGAACCTGTAACAAATAAATGACAATTTGCTCCAGGAAGTGCAAAATGAGACGGTGTTTTAGTTAGCATTTAAATATTTGTGTTCATCCCAATGCTTTATGAATCAAGACAAGAAGAAACAGAAATGATTGGAGGAGCATAACAAAAAAGTCCATGAAACAGATGCTGCACAGTCCACACACAAATTTGTATGAATGAAACAAGGCAAAATTTTGCATTGTGTTCATTCTGATTACAACACAAGAGATGAGGTTAAGGTGAATGGCTGGATCAACACAGTGTCTGACTTTGACACAGAATATCGTTCCTACCAACAGTCAAAGTTATCCACACCTTTTCCTTACAATTTTGGTAAGAAATGACAAATGATGTCATTCTCCTGATACAGATGCCAGATTAGAAAATGACACAGATTGACAAAGAAGCTACTTTGTCATTTAGTTTGGAATACTTTTTCACATTTTCTTAAGCACTGCTAAATTCCCGGATTTGTTTCACATACATAAAACTCAAACATAATGAACCCTGGGATCAGTTAATGCCCCTTGAAGAAGAATCGACATGCTCAGATGGGTGTTTTTATAAAGTTAGAGGAGTGTTGTGGACCAGTGCCCCAGAGCACAAAGCTATCAAAGCTTGTTTGGTTGTGTTAGTCAGATGGACTCCACATGAGCCTCGAGCTCCTCACCTCAAACCCAGTGACTCTTCCCTCTGGAAGTCTGGCTTACGCTCTCCCTCCTCACTCATCAGCATATTTATCATTCTTCTTCTCAGATGATGTATTCAGCAGCAGTTAAGACGAGTGCTCGTAGCGAAATGTCAAGGATTGCTGCTGCCGCCTGTTGTGTTTACTTCCTCCTCCCATCCTTCTGTTTCCGACTGTTTGTCCGTGTTGCCTCTAGGCGAGCGGGCTTCTCACATGCCCCCTGTGACACGTCTCATCTTCAAAATGCAGCTTTGACGGCACATTTGTTCAAGATGACAATGAGGGTTTCCCACCCCGAGGCAAGCTGAAAAATGCTTGTGTACAGTTCACACTGTGCAGGCGCACCAGTGTTGGTACACATTTGTTTGTGTTTGTGCCTGAATATATGAATTTATTATTATATATCTTTATGGTTTCCCTTTGCTTGGCTGTTGTTTACTCATTCATGGGTTTTCTATAGAAACATATGAAGGAAGGCAGCAGTTGGTTTATGTGACTTCCTTGAAGCACAATATATACATTGTGAATGAAAGCATATGATACGCTCATCTGCTCCTGATAGAGACCAGATAGAACTAGGTAAGCATGTTTTCCAGTATTCTTTGCCTATTACAGAGTTAAAGCAAGCTTCACCAACCAGTTTCCTCGTCACAGAGTTAAGGGAAGCAAGATATGCACCACAGAGAAAATCACTCAGCCACATTGTGCCGACTAAATCGGAACCCACTGCCACCCCATCCATCTCTCAGCTGGCACTGGAGGTGGTAATACTCCAAAGTGTGATTGTCTGCGGAGGTGCATGTGTTTGTTTTGTGGGTTGGGGAGGGGAAATGAAGAGTCTTAAAAACCTTAAGCTTTGCCTCCTGTTTCCTGAAATTCACAGCTCCCATGAATCACCATCGCTGCTGTTCTTAGCCTGATTACCTTTCTTTCAGTGCTCCATATCTTATTCAATTCCTACTTGAGACTTTGGTACTCACAGCTGAGCTTCAGTGTGTGTTTACTGGGCAGCAAAAACATGAAAAACATCAGGAATTTTGACAAGTAGCATCTTGTTTCAATTTGAAAATATTTGCAGGTGGATCAGGAATATCTGATGGGAAATAAAACTTATACTATCTTCAAAGCATGTCCTCTGTAATTCTGTTTGCAGTGTGTGCCTTACATGAATGTGGAATCTTAAATTATACCTCTAGCAGGAAAGTGAGCATTTGGGCAGTTAGTTTGTTTTATAATTTTTTCCTGATTCAGTAACCTCAAACATAAATATAAAGTTTGAATGAATTTGAACTAACATATAATTAGTTTTAATTAATTTGAATTAAACCCGTATAGTGTAATGCTTTTTAGATGTTTGGGTGTAGTGATTATGCGACTACTACGACTAGCTTGCTAGCATCCTCCAATTTTGTTTACGAATAAGTTGACAGGACAGAATTAGATCAAGCTGACACTGAATATAAAAGCGCCCTCTGCTGGACTGCAAGGCAAACTACTGTGCGCTATATTGGCTGTAAATTTTGAATCCGAAGACAAGGTCAGGAACAGTTTGAATATTTAATATCTGCAAATGTTTGATCTCATATGAGCCTCTTCATATGAAATCACTTTAAAAGCATTATGTATAACCTGTATTTAAAGGTTTAATGCTATTGCTACATAGCCAAAGTTAGCATTAAGAAGCTGTTCCCTTACCAGTCCAGAAGAAACATCAGTTCAGTATCAAACTTCATTCCTCGGTGGAAACTTTTTTTGCCTCTATTTCTATCACCTCTTTTGTTCTACGGAAGTTAGCATTCTAACCAGCTAGCCCCAGTCTGGTCGGACCATACATCCGACCTACTGAGTAATTTTTTTTGACATATTAGGTGCATGCTTTCTAGTTTAAATTTCTTGTGCCTTGCTTTGGTCTAGACTAAAATATCTCAACAACTATTAGTTGGATTTCAGTGAAATGTAGTATAAATATCCACGGTGCCCACATGACGAATCTTAATAACTTTCATGATCCAAAGACCTTTCGTTTTAGTGCCACCATTAGGTAAGAGATTTCACTTATCTAATTACATACCACTATATATATCGTTGTAATTCTCTGTGGATAACAGCTGAACTACATTAAGGTAACATTAAATAGGACTCCTGACAACAACTTGTTGACATGGTTCTGCATTAAAACCCCTGAGCTGTGTTGATATTTTAGATGTGTTGATCAATTTCAAAGAGTGTAGATGAACACACTGGCCGCTGCATGAATCAGACCTGCTGCTGCCTTTTCACTTTCCCCCAACCTTTCAGCCACCTTGCCACCGGCAGTTAATTTCCCTTAATCTGCAGGCAGGTCAGGGCAACAAAGTTCCTGGATAACGATACGGCTGACTGCTCACTGGACCCTCATTTCCTTTTAGTGGTGGTGGAGAGGAGTCAATTATGAACTTAAACAGCCAAACTTTAAAAAGTTACCACCACTTACGGTGATTGCATGAGCTTTCTATTGTTTTTAGAAGAGTTTGCCGGCGTATTATAATTGCCTCAGTAATATGCAGAGCCTTTTATCCCGCTCATAAAAGCCAGTCACATTAATCAAGCTGTATTGGTGGTGGAGAGCTATATGAGATATTTGGGACAATAAGTGATGCATGTCTTTGTGAGATGCAAGACTCTGAACGTGTCATCCAAACTAAGTTCCCGACCATTAAACATTATGGCACTATACCTCTATTAAACTCTGGATATTACTCATATCAGAGTGGGAAAAAATACGTGTCTGACTGTTCTGTGAAATTCATTCCTTGGTGTCAATCTCGCATCTCTGGAAATTGTTGAGCAGGTCATATATGAGAATAGGAGAAGGGAGGAAAAAATAGCTTCCTCAAAAACATGGCAGATTTAATTTGTCAGCTAGGATGAAAATTGGCCAGTGAAGAAAACAAACGGCAGTTACATGGGCTGATGGTACCAATTCGTCAGGGGAAGATTGAGGAGCCCGTCTAGAGATAGCTCACATCTCCATAAATCATGTTGACAATTGACTTGAACTGCAAGAGGAGGAGGTCTCCCATAAAGCGAGCCTGAACAGGCACTGATATAGGACGTCTCTCTCCCACTGCCCAGAAATAGAATGACAGCTTGATGCATTGAGGATGGCCCGTGATGGCTGACTGAAACACTGTCTGCACACTCATTTAAAGTGCTAATCTGTGAATTGTTTTTGTTTAACTTTAGGCACCATCTTTGGTGGCTTGTTGCCATCTCTGTTGTTTCTGCACCAAAATGACCAACAGTAACTCAAAAAAACAAACCGTATTGGTGGAGGTCTGGTATCTATTGTCTTAAATTTTAGTTTCTGTAGATAGCACTCTGCCTTTTCAGCTATGGCGGCTAGCACTGCTCAGGCTAATTATGCAGTTCTTCTAACAAATGGCTACCATTGCTGCCAGAAATGTAAATCACCTCCTGTAACCAGTCTGACTTCAGCCAAAGAACTAAACTCAATTATCTTTTAGTTTAATTTTTATTGTCTTACTTTTCCCAGTTACAATATAGGTATGTAAATTGCTATATTCCCAGATAGTGACATAGATGCAGTAATGCAAGTAAGGAAAGGAAGAATTATACAGTTCACCTTATATTTGTTGGGACAAAAAATAATTATTACAATTGTAACTTTCCACATTGGATACCATTGTTAAGCAGGGTATCTGAAAAGTCTGAAAAGTACTTCTACTCTCTCTCTCAAAAAGAAATCTTGCCTGCTGTAGATTTCATTAGCGCCTTAACTTTAACTGTTTTTGTATGTGGTGGCAGGGTGTTGAGAGACGTTGTACTGGTCCATATGGGAGGAGTTTTTTGTGGACATAGGCCTATATTCTCGCCTCAGCAGCTAGTATTGATTTCCTGCTTATCTGGGTCCACGTCATATCAATTGATTAATTATATTACTAAGAATAGGATCATTTGTATTTACATCTGGGAAAAAATTATGTAAATATCAATAAATTAATGCACTTTATAAGTTAGTATCTGCCTTATTGTCCCTACTAGTTTTCTTTCAGAGTGAAATTAAGGAGGGAAAGTGGACATTTAAACTCATCTCCTGACTCAAACAAATGAGCCCAGTGTGAAAACAGTATCACATTTTTGTCCAATCAGGTTTGAACTAATTACAGCAAAGTAGTTTCAGTCCACACACCCCCACACACCACACCCCTAACCCTTGCAAATGCCGAAAATGCCCTTTGAGCTTTGCCAGATGACAGGATAACACAGCTAAATCTCATCTTCTGGCTAATAGAAGTTTCTCTCTCTTCCTCTATCATGTCTGATCTCTTTCTCATCTCCCTGCCTCTCGTCTTTCTCGCACGCATCCTCTACATAAACAAGAATCGAACAGGTATGATATTTCAGAATTACTTAGAATACTGGATGTGTAATAAGAGTTATGATCTGTTGATAAGATCAGTAAATGTAATGTGACGACTAAATTTAGAACAATCCAGCATTACTCTATTACAGGAAACAGTGATGTGATTACAGTAAGACATCTGCTTTTTAATGCATTACTTCCAACAAAATAGGCTTGATGTTGTGCCACCACTGGATTCTGTGTTTTTCTCTATAGGTGTCTTACGACTGTGACACCCATCCGAGTGTATAAGCTTCTCCCTCTCCCTCACTGCCTCTCTGTCGGTGGCTCACAGAGCTGTGTTTATGTGGGTTTCACCAGATGTTGATTCAACCATTGAACAGATGACAGACTTAGCCAGCAACTGAGGAGACAAATCCACAGTCCGACACTCAGCAGGCTTCCTCCTCGCTCTTTCTCTGCCTGCTTTGTTTACATATGTCTGTCTCTGTCTCGCTTTGTCTTTCTTACTCACTTTTTTGTTTTTGCTCTTTTACTGCAAGGCTTGTCGACAACCACAATCACACACTCTCTCTCTCTTCATCTTCTGTTTGAATACAAATCATCAATAACTGATTACAACAGTGTAAAGTTGCAGATTATGATTTCAGAGCTGCAAACAAAAAAAAAAGCGCGGTGAATGTTGTGTATGGAGCTGTGTAATTAGCAGTAAACAGACTGAGCTATAGCGTTTCCCTCAAGAGAAGTAATTTACAGTTGCTCTAATAAACATTCAGTCATAAAAACAAATCCATGCGGCAACGCCAAATGTGTAAAGCTGTCAGTGTCAAAATGACAGATTAGAGTGTCCACTAAGCAAATAAAACATGACTCTGAAGGTTTGAACTGCTTTTGCAAATAGGACTTTTCTTGTGATTGTATGCGCTTGCAATTCCCATCACAAAACTAATGGAGAAAAAAAAAAAAAAAACTGGAAAATTATTATTATTAATTTTGCTGTTTTTGGTTGCTTTGCACACCAGAGAATAAACAGGAAGGGACGCAGTGTTTTGCTGGAGTGTAGGTTAGAATCATAAAACCAGCTCTGTGCCTGCAGCTATTTCCCTAATTATATCTAATCTTTGAAATAATATGTTGTCATCTATAGAAAAATGTCCATCCTAAAACACTTCAACCTCTCCACTGAACAACTGTCTCGATTTTTTGCCATTTTTTTTATTCATGTATTGCAGATAACGGTGTTGATGATTTGATCCGGAAAAATATCCGAACTGCAGTGGCAACTGATAGCAAGATAACATTTTCAGCCATCTGAAGCATCAAACTGAGAAAAATCCATTGTAAGACAGAGACCAATTTCTCAAACAGTGGGCTCAGTCGACCACAATGCCATACAGCTACAGGACATGTGCGTACTACATGACTCCCATTTTTTGTTGACTGTTACTCTCATGTAACTCACAGCTCCGTGTAGCATGCTGTCTGGCGCTTTTCAAAAGACATATTCCAGTAAATGTCAGAAATGACAAACTCGAGTTGACATGCAGGAGGCAGGAAGATGCAGTAGGTGGGTGCACCTCAAAAACAAATGGCTAAACTTCACAGCTGGAATTTTTCGAAACTTCTTAAATTGATGATGGACGGAGAAGATGTGTAATTTCCCTTTAAATAACCCTTGCAGCTTTGGTACTAACTCAGGAAAAAATAAATGCCATTCACATCACATTTTAAGTGTGTAAATCAAGTTGATTTTGCTCTCTATGCTCATTCGCCTTGAAATAAATCCAGAGAGGGAACTGAGGTGCATTCATTATGAATGCATTCCTATTCTTGCATGTGTTCTGTGTGGCCTCTCTTCTCCTTGTTCTTAATTTGTGTCTGGCTATTCAAATATTTAAAAGGTAGGACTTAAGAATTAAAGTTGCCTGCAAACACGGAATCCCAGGGCCCACTTGACAAGGCGGAGCAGGTTGTTGTACAAGGCAGGCACTTACTCAAACATATGGCCACAAGAGCTTACCACAGAAGTTAGGAAGGGACACCGAACCATTGTGCCTGTCCCTGAATGTATTGCTCCATTATCCA
>NW_019525507.1:502078-526283 GCF_002814215.2 Seriola lalandi dorsalis
TAGAATCATAAAACCAGCTCTGTGCCTGCAGCTATTTCCCTAATTATATCTAATCTTTGAAATAATATGTTGTCATCTATAGAAAAATGTCCATCCTAAAACACTTCAACCTCTCCACTGAACAACTGTCTCGATTTTTTGCCATTTTTTTTATTCATGTATTGCAGATAACGGTGTTGATGATTTGATCCGGAAAAATATCCGAACTGCAGTGGCAACTGATAGCAAGATAACATTTTCAGCCATCTGAAGCATCAAACTGAGAAAAATCCATTGTAAGACAGAGACCAATTTCTCAAACAGTGGGCTCAGTCGACCACAATGCCATACAGCTACAGGACATGTGCGTACTACATGACTCCCATTTTTTGTTGACTGTTACTCTCATGTAACTCACAGCTCCGTGTAGCATGCTGTCTGGCGCTTTTCAAAAGACATATTCCAGTAAATGTCAGAAATGACAAACTCGAGTTGACATGCAGGAGGCAGGAAGATGCGGTAGGTGGGTGCACCTCAAAAACAAATGGCTAAACTTCACAGCTGGAATTTTTCGAAACTTCTTAAATTGATGATGGACGGAGAAGATGTGTAATTTCCCTTTATTTTTTTTTAAAGTATATTTTTTTGGGCTTTTATGCCCTTAATGGACAGCACAGTGGAGAGTGACAGGAAACAGGGAGGCAGAGAGAGGGGGAACGACATGCAGCGAAAGGCCATCCGATGCGGGACTCGAACCGGGGCCGACTGCAGCGAGGACTGCAGCCTCCACACATGGGGCGCCCGCCCAAACCACTACGCCACACGACGCCGTAATTTCCCTTTAAATAACCCTTGCAGCTTTGGTACTAACTCAGGAAAAAATAAATGCCATTCACATCACATTTTAAGTGTGTAAATCAAGTTGATTTTGCTCTCTATGCTCATTCGCCTTGAAATAAATCCAGAGAGGGAACTGAGGTGCATTCATTATGAATGCATTCCTATTCTTGCATGTGTTCTGTGTGGCCTCTCTTCTCCTTGTTCTTAATTTGTGTCTGGCTATTCAAATATTTAAAAGGTAGGACTTAAGAATTAAAGTTGCCTGCAAACACGGAATCCCAGGGCCCACTTGACAAGGCGGAGCAGGTTGTTGTACAAGGCAGGCACTTACTCAAACATATGGCCACAAGAGCTTACCACAGAAGTTAGGAAGGGACACCGAACCATTGTGCCTGTCCCTGAATGTATTGCTCCATTATCCATCAATCATATATATTCATACAAGTTCTTTTTTTGACTGTACTCTTAAGTATGAAATGTAACAAAATAAGCACTGATTTGGTATTTTGGATGTTATTTTCTTGTTATATACATACTATAACAACAACATTTTGATGTTATTGTTATAAAAAGAAACTTAATGTCAAAAATATCATGCTAACTTTTGTTATTTCACAAAATCAGCTCATCATTTTTTTAGACGTTACAAAAAACATTTAGAGACCAATTCAAATCGACAATCATATAGATATATATACGCTATCTTTTCTATTAACAATGGGCCAGATGACCATATGTGATATGAAAGTAGTTGCTTGTGGTGATAAGTGCATGAAGAATTATCATCCGACTCTGCACTTTTTGTTTTCACTTTGTGTAGCATTTTAGCATTTTAGCTCATTGTTTTTATTTCAGTTAACTCTCATGGCTCTAATCAGCTGGCAGCTGTTTTCAGCAACAAAAAAACAAACTCTGATGAACCCACTGTACACCACCTGCCCAGAACCAAATGGCATAAAAAACAATGCTAGCAGCTGACTCATGAACAAAAGTTGTACATAAGAGCCGTTTAGTTCCTCAGAAGTTGGAGATGACCAAGCCAGGGGCTAAAAGGAAAATTAATATTGTATTTAAATTCATCAAGTGGACAGAAACACGACTCTTAATGAACTTGACAGTGTCTACAACTATTTATGCTGCCCCAAAGTGGCCAGCTAACACACTTGCTACTGTTTATCATCACAATTAGGTCGTTTTATGTTGTACTTACAAGTCTTTCTGATTCCCTAAAGTGACCACGTATTAATCAGTTCTGCTTTAAATGACATGAAGCCTAACTGAATACAAATAAAGCCATTAAATGCTGTTGGAACAATGATTTTGTGTAACTTTATGTAATATGTCACTTCCGAATCAACTCAGTTCAGTTTCAGCCTAGACGTCTAGACGTTTTTCGACCTGCAACTCATCAAAACCATGCTTACTAGGAAATAGTAAGAGTTTCTGCTTCAAGTTTTCCATTAGTTTGATTTCATTCCTACCACATGAGACGCATAAACCTCCTCAGGAGACACTTGTCTCCTGAATACAGGAGGAAGAGGAACTGATCCTCCCACCTGACTGGGAATTCCTGCAGACAGACGAGACTGAACTCTTACTGTGGTTGCTTCCTCACTCCACTCCTCCTCTACATCTCAAATTCTGTCTCATCTACTACTGTTCACTCCTCAGCTTAAAAAGAGGACACAGGTAAAGTGATTTCAAAGGGAGGAATAATGATACCGGGAAGAGGGATGGGAGGGAGGGCGGGTATTGAAGTGTGTGTGTTTTTCAGGGGAGGTTGTGCCTGTGTTTGAGGGGTAGACTGAGATCAAATGGCTCTTGTATGTGTGTGCGTGTGTGTGTGTGTGTGTGTGTGTGTGTGTATGTGTGTATAGGGGACGGTGTCCCGCCCCACCACTCCCACCCATCACTGCAACAAGGCATTGGTGATGTCAGCCCCATCAAACAACGTCGAGGGACTTTGCCTCAGTATGAGCAAAGAAACAGGTTCTGACTGGAGCTCTTTCAATGGAGCTCAGTAAAGGTATCTCTCACTGCAAGAAAACATCTCTTAAGTCCTATTTTGAAGCTTATTGTTCTCAAACAAATGTTGAAAAATGAAATTGCTTTCATCCCATGCAGTCTAGATACTATGACAGAAATTGAGCCTAGGTCAATTATGATGAAATATGACATGAACAGTAAGTTATGAAGATGAATACTTATCTAACTATCATCCGTATTAACCCCTCTAATGTAGTCAATAAGATGTATGGCTCGGTGACCATGAAAACACAATAATGTGATAAAGCCCTTTTCAGATATGCATTTCATTACATAAATGTTACATTACATAAATGCTACAAGTTTGAATGAGACTTCATAGTCCCTTTTCTGTAAAAGTCACAATGAGAGTTGCACTAGTTCTGGGACCTAGTTAGAAAGGCTACAGCATGCACAAGGTTAAATAATGAGACATATTATGTTTGCAATTTGGTTTGTCATTGTAAAAGCACTGTAATACATTTGCTGATTTTCATTTCTTACATACCAGGTAATTTTTCTCTTTATGGGGCTGAAAAGATAGAAAGCAAACATAGACAGCTAAACTAACTAAACTTTCATCCAGGCCAACTGCTCACAGTATGAGTGTTAAAAATCCAACTCTTAAAGACTGTGATCAAAAAGGGATGAAATGGATGAATCTTGTTAGACCTGTATTCAATTTAATATTAACACTCCATTTTGTTCAATAGCTAGTTGCTAAATTGCATTAAAGTTGCAAGCCTAAAACCAAAATAAGTTCAAGGATGCCAAAATGCTCTGAAAAGGTGAGGAGAACTGCAGAGTCGGGTGATAATTATCTGAAGGTTAGTCACTACGAGTGACCCCTGTCACGTCACGCATAGTCATTTGATCCATTGCTAATGAAAAATATTGATCAGAGTAGCTTTTTGCTACTGTTGGACTGTTTAAAAGTGGCAGCAGAACTCCACATGAAAGCTAATCAATCACCAAACTGATGCAAAAATTAATTGGGGAATCTACAGGGCTGCTGGTGCTTCTCTCACACCAGGTATCACTGAGGCTCAGTCTGTAACTGAGCAGAGCTATTGTGGAACATTTACATGACAGAGACCGACAGTGGGGGTCTCAGACTTTTGGATCCCACTGTATGTTTAAATGCCCAAAAGCCGTTACACTGACAGAAAGACAAATTCGGCATCTGAAGGAGGTCATGATTAAGTCTTATTTGATCATGGTAGAGTTTTGTTTTGCAGGAGTGGATAAGTCTAAACTCTTACACTTCCAGTACTGTTAGGCAAAAAGTGCAGCCAAAGATTTATTTCTTCAACTCAAACAACTAGCAGTTCTTGCTTGTCTCAGCAAACAGCGGGAAGGAAACAGATGTGAGATTCTTCTTTCTCCGACGTTGTCTTCTTTGTCTTGTCTCTGGCGGTATCGATCGGATGCGTCAGGATATGGTAGAAAAATTATGTTTGAGGAAGGCTCAGATAAAAGCCTCCCAGCCAATCAGATAGCAAACTGTATCTTACAGTGTAATATATCTTCAAAACTTCAGTCACTTCTCCTCTAAGAAAGAAACCCCCCCCCCATGGAAAAACTTCCATCAGATGACTGGCACAGTGCAACACTCTCACAGCTGCAGATGATGCGGGGGATAACTGCAGTATTGGGCCCCTGTGAAATGCGTAAGGTATGTGGGTATATATGTGTGTTTGTGTGTATAAGCAGAGCCAGTGGTCGGCACCTGATCTCGAGCTTCTCTTTCATCCCTGCATCTGTGGCAGGCTGCCACGGGCCCATATCATTTAACACACTACACCTGTTGGGATGAATTCGATACCTGAAGATAATGGATTGGAGTTCAAAGAGGAGAATGTGGACAGGAAACTTTTCCAGAGGACATATTTCATGAGCAATCTGCGCTGATGCAAACACAGCGACCCATCCACCCACACACGTATTCACAGGTTATGGACAAATAGATATGCACACACAGATACACAAACAGGGGCACACGCACAGTATTGTAAAAGCAGCTTTCACATCAGGCCTGGACATGAAAAGGGTAAACAGCTTTAGTTACTGGATGCAAACACATAATTTAAGAAAATGCATCTTTTTTTATTTCTTTTATTTAATATAAAGTTTGGTTGTAGTGGTGGCCTGTTTTGCATAAGCTGTTAAAAATTTTGAATACACTCTTCAGTTTAAACCAAATCATGATGATATTTGCACATATAAACTTGATGGTATTCCACCCACAGGGAGCACTAGAGCAGCTTCATAAACGTCTGACTGACATTTCATGCGGTTCTTCGTTGTTAAAAGCTAATATGTTTCCCAAAAGGACTTATTTGTTTCGCCAAAAATCACAGCCACCTTCAGCAAGATTTGCTGTTTTGATTCACATTCAGATCGAGATTCTTATTCCACATTTTAAAACATTTTCTGCTATTAAAATTCAAATTAAGTGACTGGTGCAGGCTGTTGACTTGGAATCCAATTCAGACTGGGTCCAAATTATACTGAGTCTAATTGGGTTTGGAAATACCCATTTCTACTGCTGCTGTGTGTCAACATTTTGTAAACACTGTCGGACTGCGGTAATACTAGCTGTGCAGGGAAGTTGTAGAAATAATCCACCTATCACTACCAGTTTTCAATCGCAGCTGCTTGTTAATTGGTAATACATCAAGCTGCTGCCAGTGTTGGTGTTCTTTCTTAATAGGGTTTCTTTGGGTCCACTGCTACTGTGTTTGAATTAGGACTAGTTATCATTGGGTCTGTTTTGGATGGGGTCTCACTGTCCTAGGATTCCTTTCTGACTAGGTCATTATTCTTAAAGTAAGTAAGTTAAAAGTAATTTATGCATCAGGATTGGATTGGTGTACCACAGGTCTATTTTAGATCAGGTCCAAGGTTTTGGACCCTTGAAGACTTCCAATGCGGGCTTGACACTGGGATTGGTATAGTATCTCTACATCAAACTAATTTAACTGTCTCTCAAATCAATATTTCAATTAATTAAATCAACAAAAAACAGACACATGCATAAACGCACAACATACTGTATGTATGAAAGAGTGTACATAAATCATGACCAATAACATTGCAGATATTATTACTGTTCTGGCTGGTCCAAAGAGCAGTGGACAGATTCAGAAAACCAGACAGTAGCCTAATCCTGGGAGCTGCAGAGCACAGAAACCTAATGGTTCTGTGCGTCAGATTTATTGCAACTCATCCCCTCCACTGCTAGAGGAGAGAAAAAGTTGACTGGACCTCGCGGACTCCAGAGACCATAATTCATTCCCTACTGTGCTCCATTTTATTCGGCCAGAGTACATTGGTGAGTATTGGGCTCCTTTTTTTTGGGCCAATAAAACGTAATCACTGTCTGCCAGGACCAAAGTCGCACTGTATTTTTAATGCAATGTGATGATTATTTTGGCCTTCACTGAAGGTCGATTAGCTGTTTATTTTTCACCTATGGCTGGGAGATGGATTGTTAAAATAATAGGGATGTTTGGTTTTGATGTAATTAGGGATCATAGTTTGCAGTTATATTTAAGGTGTTTTTCCTTGTGCTCTAAATCTGGGATGTGATAACCGAGTATGCATGATGTTTGAACAGGTTGACAGTGAGCACATTTGCTGTTGCGTGAAATAAGCTGGTGACATTTCAGTGTGGGGACAGACTCCTCAACTACTCAGTCTTTTCTACTGGCAGAGAGGTAAAACAGTTTGACATCATGCTGTTTACTTTCAGTCCTCCTGTGATTGGGTTGTGCCGAGGTCCACCTTTACGACTTTAACAACACTTCAGTGACTTTCAGAAAAACAGCCTAGCAGTAAATCTACCAATGTTTTAGGCAGACATTATCTACTTGCCAATATTCTTCTTCTTGCCAGGTTTTTTATTATCATAGTTTTTTCATTTACAAAATGTTTCCAAGAATTACATTAAAACATGGGAAAATGTAAGTAGATGTAGTAGATTAGGGCTGCACCTAACAATTATTTTATTTCGTTTATGGTAAAAATATATTTATATATATAATTTACGAGTAATCGAATACTTGTTCATAAGGTAATGAGAGTACTCGAATATTGAAATTACTGAAAATGCCCATCCCTAATTGTAAGTCATTTTACAGAAATATTTGATAATGTTCACGTCTACCCATTAGAAGAACTAGCCTGATAATGACCTAAAAATGGTGAAAACGCAAGCCAAAGATGGTTAAACATACTAGAAGTTGGCAGGGTGCAGCCCTACTAGAACTAGGGTTACTAGTCAGTAGATGCTAATGTTAACTTAAAATGATTAAAATTCTCACCAAAGATGGTTAAACACAGCATGGAGGTTGGCAGTTAGCAGCGCAAGTAACATTCCTCAGTCAAGCTAATTTCTGCAGACTAGAACAAATTTCTGTTTGTTTGTCTGCTGTTCATTTTAATGAACTTTGTTTTCCTATCAGCCACTTCCTCTCATGACGTACACGTTCCCTCATGTTCAAACAACCTGTGCTATAGTCCATTCAGAGAAATAAGGCTAAAATATTCAAGACCTGTCTTGCCAATAATAGCTAACATTTGTAAGCCTACTTGCATCCGATTACAAAAACTAGCTTTGTACAATTTACAGTTTGATACAGTTTCTGAACTGCCTTTATTAACCTCTGTCTTGTGGGGTGTGGTTTTTTCGGAGATTTTGAGAAGAGCTTTGCCATCTTGATCATTACAAGCAGTATTGGCTTTGGATATGCTGCATGAATGTGATAAACAAAAGCAGAGCTGTCTTTTTGTAGGAAATACCAAGCTTGCCTTCACTGTTGCATGGTAATATGCTATAGAGTCCAATTCCTTTCACTGAACAACTAGGTATGTTCTCAGACTGGTCTTCTGTCCACAGTGAGGACTACTGAGAGAGACAGCACATCTCTTGGATCAGCTTCATTTAGAAATTGATTTTTACGTGTGGCCTTGAACGTTTGAAATTTCCTTCTCAAAACCTTGTCAGAGCAGGGGGAAAAGTAGTAGGGAGAATCAATTCAAATTAATTTCAGAGATGAGGTGTTTCTGTCTATTACTTTAAGCAACTCATTTTAAATAGATCCTCTGCCTGTGAGGCAGTCCTGGAAAAAAAAGTGAAAACATGATTGCTTTCTTCAACCCAAGAGGCGATGGAATAATTCACTGTCTGAATTTAGAGGGAGTTGCAGGAGCGGCTTAATGAAATGAAAACCTGCACCTTCTGGTGCGTGATCAAGCTTGGGCACTGAGGAATTTGTTCCGGCTCACACACAAACAATGGCCCATGCACACGCATACATTGCACAAAGATGAACATTAGTGTACTGTTGGGAAAGGGGAAATGCTGCACGTTTAAATCTCAGAATGCCACAGGAATTAACTTATTACTTGCTGTAGGTGTTCTTTAAGGTGGTGTGGTGGAGTTATATTAGCTGTGTTGGCACTGACAGTTTAAATTACAGTTGCATTTTTTGCTGCCAAGTCCATTTGTCTGCCAGGTGCCTCTTTTGTAAAATTGTAGTGCTAAACAGATGCTTCTGAAAAAGTGCTGGTTGTGGTTGTTTGTTAAGACTCTTAAGAGTGACTTAAACTGTTATTATTACAATTATGACATGTGCAAATATTTGGACAACAGTAAAAAGCTCATAACTTCATTGAGTCCTTAGGCCTAAATTGACCTTTTATGACCTGATGTCATTTCCAGAACTGATAAATTTTCTGACTCAAACCTTATGGTAGCAGGTAGCAGGTAGCAGGTAGCAGTCAGCAGTGGCGGCGCCAAACCTTTTTTCTGGTTAATTATCGTGAGGCTCAAATCAATGTCATTATTTCAATGTGAATGAATATCCAATAGAATAGCAGCCCTCCCCACAGCAAGAAACACACACACATGCGCGCGCACACACGCAGCGAGCCAGAGCAGATACAGTGGGCGAGAGACCAATATTCAACACCGCACATTTCTCTGAGTTGTCCTAAAACTAAATGTAGTCTACCCAGACCACAACAGCCACAATAGAGCCAACATACATCACCAACTTATCAAATATGCCAATTAGGCAACCAAAACCATGGCGAGAGAGAGAGAGAGCATGAAACAGACAACACACAAAACGCAATAACAAAGTCAGCAGAGTTTCCAAAAGGAACACAACTATATTCACTCACCATTGAAGTTTCCAAAAGGAGTACAATCGACCAGTTGTTGTGATTGGAGGCAAACGTGTCAATGATGCGCTGGACGTCCAAAGACTTTGTCGTTTGTTGCTGCTTCGGGCATCACCGCTGCTGTTCCGTTGATAGTTCTTAATACGACGGAGGCAGGAGAAACTGCGTTCGCAGGAAGCAGAGGTCACAGGCAGGGTAAGTGAAATACAGACGAGTCTGTATAAGTCCATAAAAGCATCCAGGTAAGTTCGCATTAAAGCGAGAAATCCCACCGTGTCATTCCCTACATGTCCCTGTAGTTTCTTTCTTTCCAACAGACGCTGAACTTGGTGTAGCTCTGCTGTCAGGTTTTCCTCAGACACTCCAGAACTGCACCATTGACTGCAGACATATTTTGTCTCGGAAAGCCGCATGTTTGGGACTGAACGCCGAGACTCCTGGTAAAACACCCCCGGAAACGTCTTCTCATTTCACCCACAAGTCTAACAAGAATAATTGTCCGTTGTGTCTTTTAAAAGCTGCGGTTGCGTTTTGCCAATTCTTATATCCATTTGTGAAGGCCGGCTCTGAATGGAACCGCTGCCCGGTGCCACCCAAAATGGCGGTAGACGAAGCAAAAAGTTGCTTCCATCTCAACCGAATATTCAAGCCAGCTAGATGTGTCAAAGCAGGCAGCATTAAAAAATCACTGCCGATTACTTATTAGCCGCGAGGGGTACTTTTTCCTGATTGGGTGCCGAGGTCCATCTCCAGGTCGTTGGTTAATGTCAGTGGTAGCATTAGCATCATGGCTAGTGACCGCCATCACTGGCGGTGGCTGGCCGTGCCAGTCCCTTCCCTGCTCCTCCAACTGTTGCTACATCTCCTCCTCTACTAACTCGTCCTCGTTTTCGTCCGCCCGAGCCTGGCAGGTGGGAGAGGCTGGGTCCCCCGCCGGTGTCAATGAAGTGTCAGACCGGGTAGTGAACGTGACTTTGTCCAAACGCCCTCCGGTCGCGACCGCCACCTGCATTTCTTCTTCTGTCCGACGGTGATGGAAAATAAATCTATCCATGATACAATTTCCTAGCTGAGTAAAGCTAACTGAATACAACTGAAAGCTAGCCTACTTGCTGCAACAGCCAGATAGCTTCTAGACTCTAGCATTCTCACAAAGCGCGCTCACAAGAGTGACGTACGAACGTCACGAATGACAGGTTCCCAGCTGTCACTGATCTCAGACAGTGAGTGGACAGTGACAGCCTATGTTGATTAATAATATGGATGCTGGAGGTGAACTTAATGAACCCATAGCAGCGTAGTGTGATGTTGGCATTCGTCACTGCCTCATGCCGTCGCGACCCGGTGACGCTATTGTACTTGCTACTTTTCATGGTTGTTTTTCGGTGCGGATAAGACAATTCTGTGTGGGGCCTCAGCCAAACAAAGCCATACCCTGGCCCCGCCATGACACTCAGCAACCATTGGCTCCTCCAAGTAAATGACTGAGGATCAGAAAATGAAGCTAACTGATGCAACAAAGCAGGGGGAGCTTTGAAAACATATCAAAACACTGTGCAGTTTGCACTGTCAGACATGTCACTGAGAAATGGCAGTTAAGGGGAACTGTAAAAGTAAAAACAAGATCTGGAAGCTCAAGAAAAACTTTCAGATAAGACTGCACCTCTGCTGGGCAGAATTATGATCTTTTTTCATTGTGGATTTTCTTCTTTCTTTCAGTTAACTTTTTGAATGTTATCATTCAGCTACGCTACCGTTGCGCAGGACAACAGGAGATTGCTGGACAATAAGATGGACATGCAAGTGACCCAAGTGAGGAATCGGAGGGACTTCCGTGCGTGTAGTTTAATGTGTGAAACTTCAACTGCTTTCAGGTGGACAGGAAAAGGAATGTTTTTGCATCCCAGACTATCAACTGTTGACCGGACATACTACATTTCTTGGAGTTCTCACACACCGGCTTGCTTAACGTTTACATCCACCCACAGTGGATGTCATCCACTCTGTTACTGCAAGAGTCCACACTCTGCTCATTTGCATTTGTGCAGATTCAATTACTGTGTATTATTTTGTAGTTGTTTTAACTTTTTTTTCTTTTTACCTATTTGATCTTTTCCTCTCTCCAAACTGTGAGATATGCAGCTGTAACAAAGCAATTTCCCTGCAGGGATCATTAAAGTTTTTTCCGATTCTGATTCATTCTAATCTTGATTCAAGAAACACAAGCTGAAGCTTTCAGAACAGCCATCACAATCCCCTGACTTCAACAGTATTGAAAATTAGTGGGTAAATCTAAAAACATGCAGCGTGAGGAGGACAGCCTAAAAACATCTCTTGATCAACAACTTGAAGTGGTGTGCAAAGAGGAGTGGGTGAAAATTCATCAATTAAGAACAGAAGGACTCTCACACACACACACACACACACACACACACACACACACCGGAAAAAGTGTTTTCAATCTGTGATGTCTGCCAGAAGGGGTTTCTAGATACTGACTTAGTCGGGTGCCCAAACTTTTGCATATGCCTCAATTACTGTTTAATTTGTTTTTCAGTTTTTTAGGGTGATAAAATAATGAATAAAGGTAACATTTAAAGAAACTTTTGCATACTGCTGTATGAAAAGAGCTTTTCACACCTCGAAGACTACCCAAACAGCTTTTCTGAAAGGGCATGTATTAAAATTTTGTAAACCATTGTTTCCTTCCCATTAATTAGCCAACATCTGTGAAGAGACATCACCAAGTGATAATGATGCAGAAACAAGACTTGTATTATAAATAGAAAAAAATTTGTGAGGAAAATATTTGGGCTTTGTTGGTTCAACTATACTGTCTAGTCAAAAATGACCAAGTCTGTCAAGAGCATTGTTAAATCCATCAACACATTATCTACCAGCCTTCCATCGAGGACAAACTGGTTAACAAAGTAATTCTGCAGTGTGAAACAAGCATGACACTCAGCAAATGGACCAAAAGTATTCACTGTAGTCTTTCCCCCTGCTGAAGTGGCAACAAGAGCCCCGAGGTCAGTCAATCCATCAACAGCCGAGACAGATGAGTTAAAGCTCTGAAAAAGAATCCAATCTGTTACAAAATACTATGAGGGTGTTTCGTATACAGAAAACATACATCTCGTCTTGACACACAGTGTCCATTTCCTAACAACTGTGTCACTACCCTGAAACTGTGAAGCCGGTTTTCCATTTTCGATCACCGCAGTCACATCCACGGTAACCACTCCCTGGTGTCAAATATCACTGGGGAAACATGCTGCATAAACATCAAATGAGCCAAAAAAAGTGTTTCAAAGGAACAAAAGCTAATTGGAGGTAATATGACACCGGCAACGGCTCAAGCGTAGCATGGCAGGTGTACAAGCGCTAACACACTCCCACCGTGGCTGTCGCCTGCCAGGCTGGGGTGATTGACATGACGTTGTTTCCCAGACCACAACAATGCCAGCAGGGTCCTTGCTATTCCGTGTGCTCTCAAAGGCTCAAAGGCGCCTTCTGGTAGCCAATAAAGCCCCATCAGGCTCCAGGCCCTGCAGTCATTCAATTAAGAATTTACTGGGCTATTGATTTCACCACAAGCGAAGTGTCTCACATCTTGGAAACAATAAGGAGCCTTTTACCAGCCTCTTACCTAAAGGGGTGAAGACTTGGTCTTCAATGTAGAGAAAGGCATGAAAAGACTAATACACTATATTATGTCCACTGAGCACATACAAAAACCATTTGAATCCAGCTTTCTCAGACTTCATTCATTCCCCCTTTTAATATAATGGTACCATTGTACTCATCATGACCTATTAAACTGAGTTTATTTTAAGAAAAGTGAAGAACCAGTCACTTAGATCATGTGTCAAGACAAAAATGTAATGTGTTTTCTTCTTGATCATTCTTTTTTTTTGTGGTTCTCTCAATGCAGTTTTGAAAAATTTTGTGAAATGTAAATTTAAACATAAATTTGGGAGGACTGTACCTACACTCAACGTGTGCGTTGTGCGCGAGATGGCGCTAAAGTCGGAGATGTCATACTTGTAACCTCAAAACTGGATATTTAACAATTTGGAATAGAAATTCACGATTCGACAAGAGACAACACTGAAACTTTTGTTGACAACAAAAGCATTAATAACATTTATGTAATGACAGAACAAATTTGAGCACAATTTTTAACTCTTAGGCACTGGATAAAGTTTAGACACATACAGCAAAACAAGTTTGGTTAGTGTAAGTTTTAGCCAAGTAGCCTTTTGCTGAGTATAAGGAATGTTATTAAAGGCACATGGCATGTAGGAGCAAGACTGTTGGAACAAGCAAATCATGTTGAGTACCAACATAAATAGTAACACCATAGAACAAATTTGGGAATTGTTGCTGCCTATTTGTCACATGATAAGGTGAGGTTTAGACACATGAATAACTTTAGTTCACATTAGCATAACCTAGTAGCATTTTGTACAGTTTAGCATATATAGGTAATTTGCATCTCCCACTTTTTGGCCACTTGGAGGCAGAATAAAAAACAAGCTGCCTTTTAGCAAAACTTGTTAGTTAGTTTTCACTCTCTTGCTCTGGTTTAATTGCCACTAACTGAGAATGAACCAAAACAGTAAAGTTGTGCGATAGAACAGCAGAGCAACGTGTGAAAAACGTGCTAAAAGCTCATTGGAGCTGAGGGGAAATGTAGAGTTGCGTGATAATTCTCAGTGGGTTCGTCACTACGAGCGACCATTTTTGCATACAATTAGTAATGTGATCCATCGTTAATTTAATAAAAAGCGATTAGAGCTGCTTTAAATCAGCATCACTGAATGTTATTGCGTCTTCTTGGAGGCAAAGTACTTCTGAATGCGGAATGCGAGAAACTGCTGCGTAAAATTGGCATTTTTGTATACGCTTACAGCGTTTCTGTGTGACATTAAAACTGCGAAATACTGACAGGATTTTACAACCCTTTCCGGCTTAATATTCCCACGTTGCCAGTGAAGTCGGCAAGTTGCCATTTGTTAATACTTCTGCGATCCCCAGCTGCATCTAGAGCGACCCCATGTGGCACCCCGACACCGAGGTTGATAAAGTTTCGTGTCGGGGGCCAGCCTTGCCAAAATTGTTCCTTTTGATGGAAATCCTCCCTGAAGACTCATACAGTATGTGTTTATTATTCAATGCAGAGCTTGACAAAATACAACTGTTGATGCAACACAAGTTGAGCTGATTATGGGGCCAATTGAGACTATAATGAAAGTGCGAGGGGAGGAGCAGACGGGCAGAGTGAGTATCAGCCGGGAAGTGTGAGCGGAGAGGGAGTTCGGGGGAGAAGAGAAGCGTAAAAGAGTAAGTGCAGCCAGGGGAGAGTACATGTAGATGCTTAATGAATTCAGTCACACCGCCGCACAATGAAATCTTTATCCATAGGGGATGAGGCAGGGGACTTGGCAGAGCCCTGGCGTATCTCGGCAAGGGTGAAAAATAGAAATCCCACTGTCCCCTGTTGGCTCTCCCTCATGTCAGCTGCCTTGGTTACTGAGTTGGCTGCCAGCGAGCCCCCACCACTCCAATCCTCCATCACCCCTCCTCCTATTCCTCTTTTACTCTTTCTCTCTATCTGTCTTTCTCAGTCCAACTCTCCTTCACCCCCCCCGCTTATTCTCACTCTCCATTTCTCCCACTGTCCTCCGATCCTCCTGATTTCTCTCTTCATGCTCTGCTCCAGCTCATATTACCAAACAATACAGTTTTTTTTCCTCCTCACTACTGTGTTCAACTTTACCTTCTTGTCTCACCCTTGTCACCACATGTGACTCAGTTAAAGTGCACATTGCTGCTGCTCACCAAAGTCATTAAACTGTATGATCATGTTCGCACAAACACACACATACAGCACGGCAGGGAGGCACCAGCTCTTTAATGCAGCATTTGAAGACTTACCTTGTAACAGGTTGTTCTGATCAGTATGTGCAATAAATTAATCTGATGTGATTTTATATTAATCCACATTTAAGTGGATTCAGTTTCAACCAGATGAGGTGATGGAGTTTTTATCAAATGGATAATAGCATAGAAATGTTAAACAAATGAATCCAAATCCTACCTTTTAGAAGTAGATCTTCAGTGAAACTTCTTCTCCTTTGCACGCAGTGCCATTTACTGCAGTTTTCTCACTTTTTAGTCTTCTCTCCCTGACGAGCTGGTTTCTATTTCATATCTCAGTCTTTCCCGTAGAGTCTGATCACCAGGCTTTTTGCAGAGAAGTCCAGCTGACCCCCGTGCAGAAGAAGAATAAAAAGGAAAAAAAAAAAAAGAGCAGAGAGCAAGAGCTGGCACCTCCTGATCCACTCCTTCCTCCTCGCTGCTCCTTCGAGCGCTCAGGGTGAGTGAAGTGTGAGACAAAGTAATCTTCAGGTGAAAAGATAGACTTCCTCCCTATCTTTCCTCCTGCACTCCCTTTCTCTCTCTCTCTCTCACCACTTCTCCCTCTGTAGCCTGTGCTCGCTCTACCTGCTCAGAGCGTTGTGGACGAGCTCACACAGCAGCTGCCTCTCCAGCTCTCCCTCTTGTGTCTGAGCGCTGTGCTGTTGCTCCATCCATTCCCCTCGTTCCTCTGCCTCTCCCTCCCTCCCTCTCTCCCTCTCTCCCTCCATCCCTCTATGGCTCATGAATGTTTAGACATGGCAATTGTAGCTGAAAGGCACTGAATTAACCCACAAGACTCAAAATACACTCCTTCGCTCTACTCACTTTTCCCCAGTTTTTCTTTTGTTCTCGCTTTTGCAGCGACCCCTCTCATTGTGTATGTGACCCTCCTGAATAGTACAATCAGTTCTTTTTAGGGGGAGTGATAGTCTATTAACTTTGTGGTCTCTGGTCTCCATTGGATTTCATCAACAGACTGTCTGAAGCAGGAATAAAAGATTATGGTCTAACATCCATGATGAATGGGCAATCAGGGACGCCAACCCGTTAGATTAGAGTGCTGCACACATGGGCACACAGTATAAGAAAATTGACTCATAAAATAATCATGAGCAAAACAAGAAATATGTATGATGAATAAGTAAATATTTACCACCGGCCTCCCCTGGTTAATTAATGATTAATTGTCCTTAGACAAATCTAATTGGACTTAATTGAAGATATTGAGTCATTGGAAAACAGATAAAAAACATCTGACAGTTTGTGTCCCAGCGGGCTGAGGAGTGTTTCCGATGAGCTCATCGACTGGCGCCTCATGAATCCAGAAACGATCACACATCAGCAAATCAAAGTTAAAGTCAAGGCTCAAGTCTCTGAGTTAAAGTCTAAAGTGATCAACTTTAATGGCGGAGTGTGTTCACACATTCAAGGGAGTTTGGTTCGTCAATAACTATAAAAAAATCAAGGAGGAGGAGCTTAATGACATGTGGCCAGTGTCTGCTGCAGTTACTTGCCATGTTCTCCGTATTCTGTTCTCAGCAGGCAACGCTAATACTATCTTCATAACATGTTGGAGTTTTCATGATAAGCAATTTCAGACATAAACAGTAGCAGTAATATGTACTGAGTAGAAATTACTGACTGGGAAACTGAGAATTCTTTATTAGTATACACACCCTTCAAACAAACAAATATCTGAACAAAAGAATGATTCACATCGGGCTGTCGTCTAAGGTAATTAAGTCCAAACTGATGGATGCAATTCGGTATTGTCAGTGTGCAGTATTTTTAACCATCACAAACAACTTGGCTCAGAGAATGTGAACGCCCACAAACATATCAATTGATTTATTTGAGATACTTGGAGGAAGCGGAACAACCTGTAAACACAAATTTGCACATTATCACCTGAGAGAGTTGCTATGGCACTCATTTGGAATTGTGTTTCTGGCGACTTCGAGTCTAATATTCACTCTCATTTAAGCTATACTGTGCTCTATACTAACTGCTGAAAGAACATATCTGGCTCTTAAGATGCTAAGCTGTTCAAACTCATGGCCTTGTATGGCCAAAAATAATGTTATGAGAGCAGTGAGAGTGAACCAAAACAGAAAGGTCAGGGTCGAAAAACTAAAACAAGGAGCTGAAATTTGCTATAAAGCTCCACAAAGTCAAGAGGAACTGCAGAGTTGGGTGACAATTATCTAAGGGTTGATCACTACAAGTGACCCCTATGACATACAGGTAGTTATGTCCATCCATTGTTAAAATAAAAACACTGATCACGGCAGCTTTACAGCTTTTGTTTTGGAAAGTCTCAGTGAGCCGGTGACTTCAAAGCACAGGCAATTAGATTAAATAGCAGTAATTAGTCTCACAACTTGGCATATACATGTTGTCAAATACCAGTGGCTGACCTTTCTTGGGTGTACTTTCTCTGCTGAGTTGGATTGAGATGATTCAGAGTCTTTAACATGCGTTACACATCACACTCCTCCTCTTTAGTCCAAAGCCTGATGCTGAATGCTGAAGTGTATGGTATCGATCGTGTAGAAGTCACAGCGTGACTGACACAGCTTGCCGTATGTTGATCTGATGTCACCCACCTGTCTTGCAGGTGCACAGTGTGATGCACCGTGAAGGCAAAGGAAGAGGTTTTAAACATCAGGGAAACTGTAATCCAATATAGTCTTTGAGATGCTTTCATTGTCCCTAAGCCTATGAAATCAAATAATAAAAAAAAAACAAGATGTGAGACTGTAGTCAATCAACATCTGAATCAAGTGTGATGTTTATTCTTTCTTCCCTAATGAAGCAAAATGTCCTTAAAAAAAAAACCCCCACAAATCTTTGAAAAAAAATGGCGACAATTACCATCAAATCTTGGTGGGAATTATCTCCACAGCTATATGATTTCCTGCTGTCCTCATGAGGACCAGCGTGATTATGTTAACAAGGAGGCCATCTGCATCATGGCAAATTACTGCACGGTGCAATGGCATAAACAGAGTAATCAGCGTAACTGTAGTGAAAGACAGAAAACAGTAATTCATGTGAAAATGTATTTACACAAATGTATTTTCAGGTGTTTGAGCTGATCGAGATCCTGTATAGTTTAATCATATGCACGTCAAGTATTCAAAAAAAAAAAAAAAAAATCCTGAGGTATGAAGATTAAATTGAGTATTTGGGAGAAAAAAAGAACAGGTGAGACACAGTAGTTCGGTTTGAGGAGTGATACTGCTCCGATGATGGTATAGAGAGAAAGTAGTTTTCAGGTCTGGATTGGCCCACACACATACACACACACACACACAGCGAATGTGTGTGATTGATTTCTTCGGTTTATCCCCAGGAGATGAGAAAGTTTGCATGTCTCGCTCCCTAAACCTATAAATCACATCGATCAGCCGGGATAATAAGGCCATGCCTACACATCCCCGGAGAGTGAGATGAGAAAACAATTAGAGTGGCGCAGTAAACCCGCACAGACACGGAGACAGAGACAGAGACAGAGATGAATCTAAAGTAAGACCTAGAATGATAGACAGATAGATAGGCCATAAAAATCAAGGCAAAAAGGAAAAAACGAGGATGATGCGGGTGTAAACCTGTCAAAGGAGCAGAAACAGACACGGGGAAAGAAATCATAAAATATAGGGCAGGGCATGTTAATGTCTCACATATATGTTTCCCACACTGTTGCTTACATTTTTTGTGACCTTGACCTCCTTATTTTTACTTGTGGAATCTATTGCATTCTGGATGGGACACACACACATGCACACACATACACACACACACACACACACACAAAGGAAAAGAGCAAAACCAACAATGAATGTCTCCTAACAAGTATTGTGTGTGTAGCCACAGCCTGATATATCTTATTCCTCTGAGCCAGAGAGCTCCTTTGTTTCCAGAAACTATTAAAAAGACATCAATGAGCCACACTGTTTTACTGGGTGACATGTTCCTTCATTACCATAAACACACAATATAGTTAATTTTGACTCAGTCCCACATGCACCATCCTGCTGGCAGAAATACTAACCAAAGCATTGAATTAGGATTAATCCGCCGCTGGAAATAGTCCCCAACAAATGTACCATTTCCTCCAGTTTGAGTGATGTTTGCTAAAAGCTACATTGCTCTGCTGCTCAAGGAAATTACTGAGTTGGTTTTAAAATAAAACTATTCTATTTGTGGCTTCTTCTTCTTCTTTTTTTCTTTTTTGTTCATAAGACTTACATCTTCGCTGGTCTTAGACTTGAGTGGTTCAGATGAGGAAGGAAATTCTATTCTGAAATGGAATAATGTTTTGTTATTTTTTTCATGGGAGTTGTTGACATTAAGAAAAATAAATGAGAACTGAATTAATTTTAATCATGTAGTGAGGAAAATCAAATCTGGCCCAGTTTTAAGGAAGTCATCAAAACCTCTTGGCATTTAGAGAGAGGTGTTAAACAAGTCTCCATTTGTCTACACCAATTTGTAAAATGAAGGAAAAAAAACAAAACTATTTCTTAAATAAACAATCCAGCACTAATTCCTGGATGTCATACTTTATTTACAACATGTTAGGTTAAACTGGTGATTTTTTATTTTTATACACCTGTCTGGTCTTACACCTATTCCAGACCTTTGAATCAAATCTGATTTCTAATGTGATTCAAATCGGTCCAGCGCCTACGGATGGCTGTTTCCTCAAAGAACAACGAGCCAATCAGAGCTTTGTAGGTATTAAGAGTGAGGATGTTATCGTCCTGTGCCAGAGCCGGACTCCTCCAAAAATGGAGGAAAAAAGGAGATACAGTAAGCGGGGATGAGACATACACAGCTATACAGATGGTTGCGAGTCAACGTGCAGAGAGAATAACTGTTAAGTCGTTTTCTTTGATTGACATGAAAAACGATCAGTTAGCTCGGGACAACTGCCAGTGCAGCTTCTGTGTCGACTGAAAATGATGTCTACAGGATGGATACGGATGACTTGAACATGATGTCAGACTGAATAATGAAGTGAAAACCGGTCATCAGTCAGATTATGAGGCCACTCTGGTCCTGTTTTTAAGGCTCCATTGTAAAGTTTTGTCTCTGGTGACCTCAGTTAAATATATCCCAACTAAAAAAAAAACAAAGCTGAAACACACGATTTCCTGTAAGGCACAATCTCAGTTCACAGTTGCATTTTTAACTTTCATCTCATTCATGTTTAAAAGCATCTGATTAAGACAAACAACCACCAAGATCAAAAATCTTCAGAACTGCTCATTCAAATTCTCTCTTTTCGTTTGATTTAATGCAGATCCACAAAAGGGCAAATGATTATTAAATCACATCCCTGCATACCCCCCTTATTTTTATTTTTTTTTGGAGGATTTTATATTTTCTTTTTGTTTCATCCACTGTGCTCTGACACAGTGCTTTCCTGAAAGTCATGCAGAGGGAGAACTTGGGGTTGCGGTTGATGGCCAAGTCGCTAGCGAGAATTGACAGGTGGGTAAAGTCTCTGTGAAGCATCAACAAAAGATAATGAGAGAAAATAGTGCAAAATAAAAAAAAACAAGGAAGAAAAACACTGGTTGAAGTCTACATCCCCCCCTTTCTGGACCACTGCTCAATTTCATATGTGAATGACTGGGAGTGAATGACAACGACTGCTTCCTAATTGTCTGCCATATATCCTCCTTGTGACAGTTGCCAGTTTTGTGACTAGCTGGCGGTTTGACAGTGGCCTTTGGACTGCAGTCATGCAAACTGCCATTTTGCCTTGTGATGGACATGTGCAGTGGCTGCTGGTCCTGGCTGTCTGATTCATGATTCTTGTTACTGTAAGAAGCATCTATGGCCTGGACCTGTCAAACCAGGCTCTGCACTGCCTGAGAGGACTTGTGCTTCCAGTCTGGCACACTAAAACTACTCGGGGGGGAAAAAAAAAAAAAAAAAAAAAAGTCACTGAAAGTTAAAAAATGCATATTAATAAATGGTAATCACAGTCGGGGCATTTTGCAAAGGATGTTATGCCCTGAACAGAGCAATAAGAAGAAGTGTAACAGTGCTCACAATAGTAATGAGAGCAAAAAGTAGAAAAGTTAAAGAAGTGCAAGGGTCAGTGCTACAATAAAAAAAAATATTCCTCTCACTGTAGAATTCTAATTATCTCACTAATTTATCAAATAAATCTCTTATTTGTCCAATTTTCTACCCAAATCCAAAGGGATATTAGGTGAAGAGAGAGTCAAGGCCATGCACTTGGAAGGTATATCAAAACAGGTGTGTAGCACAAGAAACAACTGAGGGATCATATACTGTTTGGCAAATTAGGTTTGGGAGCCTTGCACTTTTCAGTATTGGATCAGTGTTTCGTTTCAAACACAACTGTCACATAAAGTTTGTCATCATTTGAAATACCAAATAAGGCACCGCAGTGAGAGACCGCACATCTGCTGTAAATTGTTGATAGGGTCCGGCTGTGAAACAGCAATGGCACAAATTATTCAAATGACAAACCGAATCTCGAGGAACAGGTGTCTGAAATCTGTCAACAGCCACATGCGAGATTGATGTGTTTTCCAGCATCTTGAACCAGCAGAGGAGAGAAGAGAAGGGGCTCGACCAATTTCTTTTTCTCGACAGTTAGTTACCATTCTCTCAGTTCCCATTTTCCAGAAGATTGTCTGCTCTTGACTTCAGGTTTAATTTGGACGGAGATCCGCTCACGTGTATCCTGAGAAAACAGAGGAGGACGTTGTTGGAGAGGAGTGCTGTGCCGTCCCGCAGGTGACGCTTTGGATGTCTCCGAGAAGAATCAGACACAACTTGACTTGATGCGATACGAGATGAAGTTTCCCGGGTTTGATCATGACCCGTTTCTACAGTTAGTCAGCTGATGTTCGTCCTGCTGTCTCTCAAAACCTGACACGCAATAACCTGTCAGTCAACAAGCAAATAATCTGGATTGCCTTCTTTTCTTTTTTTTATCAGTCTGCTCCAAATATCTCAGCATGACAGAGCGAATGTGTGTGTTTGTGTTTCAGTGTGATTTGTATTTATTTATATGACGCGAGTGTGTGGACCCCTGGCAGAAGCTGCTGTGTCTCACTGCAGGGGCCGTCTCTCTCCTCTGCGGTGATGACATGTGCGAAATGCGAGATGCCATGCAGACTGATCTATACATGCTGTGCACATGGGGATGCAAATCAAATCCAATATCTAAACTTTTATTTGAAAAAATGTTGCGTGGTGGATTACAGACAACCAAAGCAGATGGGGAAAACTCTTGAGGAAGAAGATTTTCTTATAAAAACAAACCTTTGTTTCATCAGTCTAATTCACAAGTAAAGACAGGACTATGGATCTTTTCCCCGTGGTTTCCTTTAGAATCAGTGCACTTGATAAAGAGCTATCTACTCTACTCTATTCTCCTGCTATCTAGGCCCATGAACATGCAAACACGTCTACTTCAGCTTAAATTATTCAGACATCTTGCATGGAGTCATCATTTCACCCATATTAACCTTTTTTCACCCTGTGTTACAGTGTGGTCAATGTCATGCTCTCTACTTAATGGAAAATTTTAAGCGATTTTTAAGACATATTCCACCAGAAATCTATTCTTTGATTGTGAAATACTTAATCACTGTAGACTTGAAGTTTTCACAGAGGAACAGAAGGTTATAGAAACTTCCGAAACATCCATAGGAAAGTTCTGAAATGCCCTCTGCAGCTCTGTTTATCTATCACTCTGCATCATCAGTATAAAGTCTGTTATTCAAAGGGGCTCTTTGTAAGTTTTCTGCATTGCCGAACATTATTTCTTGCTCGGGGCGGGTGGTGGTGACTGTAGCTTGACAAGAGATTCGGCTATTGTTCCATTTACAAGACAAGAGGTTATAATGCGCCCTCTCTACATCTCAAGGGCAGAACTGGAGGCTACAGTGAGTCACCATCGGGCTGCGGCTAGCTGTTTAGCATGCTAACTTCAGTAAAATAAAAGATGTGATAGAGACAAGAGTTAACTTTGTCATTGCTTTCCATGAGTGAAGGAACAAAGTTTGACGCTGAACTCGAAACGTTTATGCTAGTCTGGTAAGTGAACAGCTGTTAATGCTAACGCTGGCTATAGCAAAACGTTCAAATAGCTCCTTTAAGGGAACAGATGTAGTGTTGGCATTGACAGTGTTTTCAACCCTCACATGACCAACTCAACAACGATCGAAGAGCTGTCTTAAATTATCCGATGATGCGAGTTCTTGCACGTGCAAAACAGTAATCTCTACAATCTAGCCCACATTAGCTTGGCATAAAAACAATGCTGAAGGTGATTGTATTGCAGGGCCAGCAAATTTTACAGAATACAGAATGTCTTACTAAAATTTACCTTGGATGTACCTTCATCTTTTTGTGTGTGAGTGTGCACAAGGTTATACCTTTGATTTTTTTTTTCTCGCACCACTGAACCAGATGTTTTTCTCTTTTTTGCACTGACGATTCAATATAAGGAGAATTTAATTTCCATCCAAGCTTTGCAAGTGCTCCCGCTGCCAATCACCTGTCATCATCTATGGAGAAATTTAACAGGACTTTGACTACTGTAATCTGGAAGTAGAGGCCCAAAATAACTCCCTCCGCTTTGCAACCCTAGACTTCAATTCTCTACCTGCCTGTAACTGCTCTAACTGAACCTCATTTATTGTCAGTTATTCTGATCTATCTGTTCCATTTCTCGTATTTCTCAGTTCATCTGTAAACAGGGTGCTACTGTAAAAGACCCTGCAGGCTCAGCCAATTCACCCTGTTAAATGACATTGAATACAATACTGAGCATTGATATAAAGAGCGGAGAAATGGATTTGACTGCAGTTACTGGAGTTTGTTTGAGAGGTTTCTATGGGTGTTTTGTTACTTTTTCCGCCATGAATAACTCAAGCAAAACAAGTATGAGATAAGGATAAAGACACACATGACAGAGTTTGCTGCTTTAAAAACTGGTTGTTCTGATTTCATCCTACACCAGCCTCCCTAATACACACAAGATTTAATGCTGAACATACAGTACATGCTGACTGATATTGTTTGTGCATGCACATGTTTGAGCTCCTGTTGCACACATATTAACATATTTACCACCCATATATCCCTGCATCATTATCATCAAGACTAATTTCCATTTATTTGCCAAAGAGAGCAAATAAAGTGACTGAGATTCAGATTGTGATTGCCAATTAATGATACCCCCCCCACC
>NW_019525507.1:526333-526431 GCF_002814215.2 Seriola lalandi dorsalis
GCTTTTTAGGGTTCCTGCAAAGCCTTGAATCCTTTGTGTTTAAAGTTGTATTCTTAGGCATCAGATGCTTCTTTTTTTTTTTGGGGGGGGGGGGGGGG
>NW_019525507.1:526451-584912 GCF_002814215.2 Seriola lalandi dorsalis
ACCCCCTTCTAGTCATCCTCTGCCTCCCAGTGTTTTCCAAACTGGCGAGAGCAGATGTTGACCTTTGGTTGCTTTGCACAGGGGGATGGGAAATGAGGTGTTATTAGGCCACTCCATCAGTTCACAGATTGTATGTGGTTATTAGGTGTAAATATTTCATGACTGTAATTCATATATGCACAGTCTGTTCGAATGGATCCCCAAAGTTGATTGATTCATGCACATTTGGATGCTTGGAGATAATCTGCGCTGTACGTCAGGTTTTTTACTCTGAATATCACTGTCAGGTAAATTTTAATCACCGCTGCTGCACAGTTGGTCATTTCAAGAACACTGCCCTCTGAGCTTCCTTTATTCTTACATGAATACATACTTTAATTAAAAATGATCAGATACAGTACAGAACAGAGCGGAGTACAGCCCCAGTCAATATCTCTAAAATGTTAAGTAATTACAAATCCTGTCCGTTTAATAACATTTTGTTTTTAGCCAAAGTCCGAGAAGAATGAAGCCAATTAATTTGAAAAACAGAAAATGTTGAACTAATTAAACTATAATGAAAGTTCCATATTGAAGAGCCAACTGCAGCAAAAGGTCAGTTCACCCATCATTAGTGCGATTCCATTCTTTTATTTTTTCAATATTTTATACGTCCGCCTTTATTTTTGATGACAGGTTCGATCCTCCTGAGCGTGGATGATACCAGTCTAACACAAAGAGATGTTCTGCTTTTATTCACACCTGATTCTTTTCAGCTGCTCTTTGCTGGAGGGGTTTTGTTGCTCTGCCTTCTGCTTTAAAATACTTCAAAAGGTTTTTCTATTGGATTCAAGTCAGGGGACAGACTAGGCCAGGTCATTGTTTTCACTTTATTTTTCTTTACAAACTCCTTTTTGATTTCTGCCGTGTGTTTTTTGGGATCAATGTCATGTTGGAAAATTCCTCTCTAGCCAAGCCTCTTCAGGCTGGGAGTTATCTTGTTGTTCAGTATTTGGGTATACAAACTTTCATTCACAGTGCAATCTATAAAATGATATATATACAGTATATATATATATATATATATATATATATACACACACACACTCTGTATACACACACACACACACACATCAGCACACTCTCTCCTCTATGTTAATGGTCTGCACTGTGCAGTTACTGTGGTCGTCCTGGCCAGGTCCACACCAAACATGCTGGACCCCATCAAATTTATTTTGCTTTAAACTGAAGAATGTGCTGCCAATAATCACCAGGCTTCTTTTCCTTCTTCTTTGGCAAAATTTAATCTCACAGTTTTGTGAGCAATGGTGTTTCCTCTTGGACAGCGTCCATAGTTTGACTTCATGAATGTCTTACGAGTCACCGAAACTTGTGCAGGGTCAGACTTACCTGACGGTCTGTTTTTCAATGCGAAGTTGTCTAAATGAAGAATTGTGCATGGTGTCGTTTTTAAAAGACGGCCATTGCACTTCCTGTTATTGGTAGTACGGCTCTTCCTGACCCTCGGCTTATGTTCAGTAGGCTGCCAGTATCATAATCTGGTTTCTTCTGTGTTCAGGCAGGTTTCTTACCAAGCAATGTTGCATTAGACACGATCTAGGCAACCCATCCACATCTACTGAGCTACTATTCATAATGGATTTCTTTTTCTATGTGCTCATAAAACATCACAAAAGCATCAATAAAATTCCTACACACATTGGCCTCCTATCAATATTTCACCGACTGCTATTACAACGTTCACTGATCTTCCCCATAGCGTTATTGACAAGTTCTTTTCACATCTCTACGTGTCATCTTTACTCTATAGTTTCCAGTGATTTCTCCCACATCTGCGTGTTAACCAGCTTTTTCTTTGGCATGTTGTGGCTGTTGGGGTGTGTTTTCTGATCTTCCACGCCATGATTCAAGGCGAACCTCGCAGCCTCAGTCCTGATTAGTTGACCGCAGCGTTTTTGTTGGATCAGCCTGAAATTGACTGTTGTGCTTCCAGAATGCTTTGAGTGATGAAAGAAAAAATGTTTCCTTGTTGATTTTGCTTCCACCTCTCTTACTTGATATAATCATGGCTGATGAAGCTTGTTAAATGTACTGCTAAACCCCAGGAGAGAGATGCCAGTGTATATATGTGTGTGTGTGTGTGTGTGTGTGTGTGTGTGTGTGTGCGCGCATGTTGTTACAATGCTTTAGAGCATGCTCACAGCCGGCCAGACTCAGCTGGGGCCTTGTCACGAAAAAAGTCCCGAACCGCCCCTGTATCCGAGTTGCTCCCTCTGCCATCCTCACCTTCTCCACAGGGACCAAACTACTGTACCGATCTGCGAACGAAAAAAAAAAAAAAACAAGCGCGCCCTCCCCCTCCCTCCCTCCAGAGGTGCAGCAGCGTCTCTCTGGATTTTCTGACCCAACAGGATTTGAGGGGAGAGCCGGTGGTAGAGTTGAGCTCCCTTGGGATTACCCCAGCTTGGGTTTTTGGCTCGGCTTGAGACAGAACCCTGGAGAGCTTTTTGGGTTGTGTGTGTGTGTTTGCGAATGTGTGTGTGAGTGTATTGTGCATGTACTGGGGAGGGTAAGTATGGTTCTGTACATCTGCCACTTCCTCCCAAGGGAAGCAGCCAGGAAGGTTAGCCTAGTTTTCACCTCCATCAGGACACTACAGGAGTCGCAGGGGGGGATTTATTCTCACCAACTGGGACAGGAGAATATGTACAGTCCATAAAGTCCCATTCAGACATGATGTATTTCCCTAGAGTTCAATTTTAATATTGCCTGTGTTGATCATTGCTTTTCAGTCCCATCGGGGTCCCATATGTAGGATTTGCCCCCTTCCCCCTTATTAATTACAGCCCCACATACCTACAGTTTTTCAGTGCGCTTGTTGGTTCCCCCTTAAATTTAAAGCAGCTATCCATTTTAAACTCGCTATGTGCAGGATGAGAAAAAGTCTGACCTTGGTGACACCTAGAGGTAGTATCAGAAATGACACGGTCACAAACCCAACCCAGGATGAATAACGATTGTCTCATTTCTACAAAACTTCTCAAGAAAAACAATAAAATTGTACCATCGAAATACTTTGACACATGTAATAATCAAATAATAATAAAACTCTGAATCTATACAACAGGTTCAAAGTGTATTACAGAATGACGTCTGCCCCCTGGTGGTGGGGGTCATATGAATATTATGTGGACTAATTCTGAGAGTGTATAAAATGCTATCTGGAGTGATTCATTTCATCATCAGCATGGGAAACAATTAATTATCCAATAAGTCTGTATCTGGGGGAGAACTGGGGGTTCCAGTTTGTCTTTTAAAAAGTTATAATTCATAAGATTGTGATTATACCAAACCCAAATTTTCATAGAATTTATGTTTGACATTTTTTCTGCAATTGCCATCCAATGTATTTGTAATTGCTGCTATACTGCAGACGGGAACGTGCATGATGCTTTACTATTACAATATGGGTTCATTGGACGCAGCAGTTTCTTTTGCATTTTTGACAGAGTGAGGTATGTTTACTGCCCCCAGTGGAGGACATAGTGTCATTTCAGCTAGAACTCTGTGACTTGTATTAATAAAATGCACTTGTGTTTACCACAAATAACCGCAAGTGACACCAAATCAACAAGAACTACGAAGGACTGCAATTAAATAAAACCAAATAACACATTCAACCTCACTGATCGACATTTAGGCTTCTTATGTCATTTTGCACATACTCTGATTTTCAATATTTTAAGGTATAAATGAACAATTCTGCTCATCTCTCTTCAATATCTTTGTAATATTTAATTTGCGGTATTGGTTACAGTTGGTTACAGTAAAGTACAAGCTATTTAAAGACATTACTTTGGGTTTTGGGAATCTGTGATGGGTGTTTTTCACAATTTCACACCTTTTTAACAGTCGACTGATCAGTTAATGCAAAAAAAAATTCTACAATGATAAAAAAAAAAGGTTGGTTGCAGCACTAGTAAAAACCTGCCAGTACAGGACCACTGTGAGCAAACATGTTTATGTGCTATAAACGACAAATGGATTTTGGCATGTTTGAGTAAACCGAATGGTATGCAACATACTGAGCGCACAGATGGGCAGTGGAGAAGTGAACTGCACTGCAGAAGTGGTCTGGGAGGTTTCTATGACTTTTTCTTTTTTTTGGTGACAGTGACTCACCATCTATTGTAACCGACATGAATTCAAATTACATCTGCTGTTCTCTATGAAGGGCAAAACTCCCAACTATTAATAACCATTAATTGTGTGAAACTAAAGATAATTTTAATGCCGTTTTCTTTAAGGACAGAGCACATGCAGGACACTGGTCTGTATCAGTCTCCAAGAGGGACCTGAAGCAAGTGGCTTTGGTTGCTATAAGAAAAAGAAAAAAAAATGTAATAACTGTAAAGAGAGTTGGTGTGATTGCTGCAAATGTCCTGAAAACAACAAAAATTCTACAATTGTACTGTGTCAGTATTCACTGTAATTACTCCCTGAGAGCAATACATGTTTTTTTTTCTGACAAAGGCGAAAAATTAATGTTTTTCTTCCAGTAATTATTTGTAAACTCCTTCTCTTCTCCTCTCCATTGTAGAAGATTGACAGGGAAAATAAAGCGCCTCTTATTGTGATGCCCCGAAACATTTCCAAGCAAAGCCTGAATCTTTTGCAATTAGAACGAATGTCAGGAGGAAGAGGGAAAAAAAGCAGCTAATTGAAAACATAAAAAGATTCCTCAATTATTTCTGGAAGGAAACACATGAAACAGGTTGTGGAGGGAAATCATTTTAATAATTTGCATCATTAAGCAAGAGGAAAAGCGTGCTGTGCTGCATTCACTGTCAGAGTTCCAATGGAAATGTGTGCCCTCCTCAGCAGGGAGTCACATGAAACACCACCGGTGTTGTTCTCACCCAGGTCCTACGTTGTGCTTTGTATTACATAAAATATACAGTAAATCATCAAAAAAGATGTGCGGCACAATATTACCTCAGTACTGCAATTTTCTCACGAAGATAAATGTGTCTGCAGCTTGAAATTACCGCGGCCATCAGAGGAGAAAGCTTTTCATGAGATGCTGCACCGATGCACAATGCAAACCGTCTCCATCACCCACTATGTTTTTGTAAAGAGCACCCCAGCTAGCCGGCCAGACAGACATCCAACCATCCGTCCAGCCAGCCAGCCAGAGAAAAACATCACTCCCAACTGTTAAGAATGCAATCCATAAAAAGCAATCTTCTTACATCTTCCATTGCTTGTATGGGTGAACAAAGCGGTCACCTGTGGAAGAAGACGAAATGACTGCAGGCTCACAATCAGCCTGATGGAGACATCAGATTTCATGGTGGGAATACATGCCACTGTCAGCTGCTACATAGTGTGCACACTCACTGTGGAGGCACAAGAAAAGTCCTGAGATGAGTTGCAATCAGCTGGAATTCATCAGAAACCTATAGATTTTCAGTGAAGAACGTGCGAGTCGGTGGCTTTGGTTGAGCATGTCTGCAGCCAATTGTTTTTTTTAGGCTGAGAGGAGAAGGACGCAGGTGACCGACCCGGGTATGGCTGGGTACACCTAATGTTGTACAGATTTATCTTACATTTCCGAGATACTGTGTCACAGGTGACCTTTCATGGAAAGGAATAATCAGGTTGTTTTTTACTTTTGGATTCGGCTGACATTTCCTACTATCAGTTAGATAGCTTTTGACATAAAAGCAAAGGGAACATCTGCAGGGACCTTTTTCACTGTTATAGAGGAGAAAAAAAAAAGAAGAAATAATAATAATATTATAAGGAAAGCGTGAGGCTTTTTAATGTACAAATACGAGGAGAGCTGTGACCTGTCTTCGGCAGACTTTTGCAATTCAGCGCAGACACATCATAATAACAATGTTTTTCTAACAAAAGCAAAGGGAGAAACTGAAACAGTGTCTGGTATGCAGTCGCTTGTCTTATGTGTTAACACAAACTTCAAGTGGAAAATGTGGAAAAATAACAAACATGTATTTGTTTTAGACGTTTACAGACCTAGTTAAACACCTCCTTTTGGAGCAGCGTCTCCTTGTGTTCTGTGAAACTCAATAAGTGGGAAAAAGCGCTTTCATATTGAAGGAAACTCGAAATAAAAGCAGAAGGTAATGGTGGTGGTGCGGTCAGGGTCATTTTTACCTTCATTTCTGCATGAAAGTACCCAAATGTTTTCACCCACACAAAACCATCCCGAACCTTTTCACAGGAGAAAATGGCCCCGTTCAGAGGGGGCACTAACATGCGTCTCAGGTGACCACTTGTGATTGGATCACACTTCCCCCGTTCAATACGCTATGGTGTTTTTGGCCAGTGCGACAGACGGGTCCATTGTTAATGTACTTGTGTGTGAGAGAGACGGAGAGAGAGAGAGAGAGAGAGAGAGAGCAGGGGGGCAAGGAGGGGCTGAGTGAATCATTGCGCCGCACGCTGATCTTCAATGAAATAAGGTTTTAGACATTCAAAATAGTTTGAAAAATCATTTTCGGTTCATTATGAAGCCATGGAGGGACTAATTAGACTGTAGCCGAGGACATTAGTTGAGTAGGCGGTGTGGCCCCCATTTGCATTCCTACCGTGAAAAGAACGTGGCCCAGAAAACTGCCAAATGTGGTCAGATCTCAAATCCTTAATGCATCTTGGGAGCGTTCACACCTTGGAGCTGTCCAGGTAGTCACATGACGAATATCTGGACAGTCCTCAACCCTTTGATAAAAATCTGTGAAGATCTAAACATTAACCAAAACCTAAGTCTTACCTAGACCCCAAGTTTAGTCCTTGCAGAACTGAGGACTGGCCAAAATGTCCTTGTTTTCAAAGTCTCAAACAATCAGTCCTGACAAAATATAGAAGTACAACACCACACACACACACACACACACACACACACACACACACACAAAGTTATTCTCTACTTAGATTTTGGCTTCGTTTGAAGTTAAAAAATCATCATGGAAACTATAGATTCAGGAGGAAAAACAACCTCTGTGAACTGTGAGATAAATTTCAAAGAGACTTCTTGAAAAGGAAGTTGTCTGAGAAACATAGCTCTTCTTCTGGGATTCAAAAAGAATCACAGAACAGATAAAAATCAACAGAACCCAGAAACAGACTCTTACAACAATATTTATTTAAACAAAGCTTGCTCTTCCTAAAAAAAAGAAAAAAAAAGAAAAAGTTTTCAATATGAAATTATGTCATATCTGTTTTTCCTGATATATTCGTATCAGACTGTCATCCTGTTTCATTTATGGATCTGTAATGTTGATGGTTTCATGATGTTCCATCAGGGATCACGAGACATGCTGCATGCTAGTCGATGTGGTCTGGTCTGTGTCAAAGTCCAGGTCCATGTCTTAATCTGTATCAGTCCCTTGGGGTAATGCCATGTTCAAGTCATGTCAGAGTAACTATAATTCGCGTTATCCGAGTTCACATCAGCATCTAAGTTGTAATTATACTGGGAAAAACTGACTTTTTCTAAAAGCTCTGCTTCCCCACGCTTCAGGTCAGCTGAATTAAAAACTGCAACGTCACATTTAACCATCGTAAAAAAAAGATCATAGTCAGTGGGTCTCATTGTTTATCCTCACAATGCTGTTGGATAGAATACGTGTTTATAGGTCCGGTCATCTGACCGTGAACTCACACTACCTGCGAACTTTCCTCCGAGCTCATCTCCTTGACTGGATTTGTCAAGATTCAAGTAAGTAAATTACCTGGAATGTTTCTATTTGTGTTCATTACAATGTCTACAACATGTAGATGTTTAGTTATTGTGGAACACATTCATTAAATTTGATTTTGAACCTGTTGTGTCTATGTTGCAATTTTACAACACTGGGTATTTGTGATAGTCACAATGGCCGGTGCACCTGACACATTACATTGGAGACATTGTACTTCTCACTTGTTCACATTTGGAAAAGAAAATACCATTAGAAATATACCCCAGCACATGGTGTTATCAACACACAGCACAGTCAGGTTGTGGGCTGGAGAGGGAGGATGGCAGGTTGACCACAGTTTGTGCTGACATGTCTATGAATAAACGTGGAAAAAAATCTGTTTTTTTGGAGAGTTTTGGAGCCATAACCAAAGATATCGCCTCTTTTCTTTCACACTGGTCCCCTTTCACATGGAAATATCACAGTTTATACCTGCCTTTAGGGTGGGACATCATGCAAATCTCCGCCCAAACTTCCACCTGATTAGAGGTCTAAACAGCCAGGGTAAGTGACAACACCTGTGTGGGTGTGCAGGATCCTTAATTGATGTGGTGTTGCATTGTCGAAGGGCAGAATCTTTACGCCAACCAGAGTGAGTTGAGTTATAAAAAAAGGAGAATATGCCCCATTTCTACCATCATCCCATTCTGTTCACAGCAACGTGTTGCTCCTCCAAGTGCAGTCCCATCATGACCTAACGGGTGTTCAGACTGAAAGCAGAACAGCTAAAAACACAAACGGATGTGTTGGTGGGGGTGCGTTGCTTCAGGTAGCAGCGAGAGGATGAAATACATTTGAGTAGATATTTCCATAAATTTGAAGGCTGTGCAGCATTTCGGTGTTCAAATCGCTGCACAGCTTAATAATATTTTGAAGCAGGAATTGCAAAGGAGCAATCATTTTCTCCGTCGGTATTACGAAGCAAAACTGTTCCAGTTTAGGGCTACGACTAATGGGTATTTTCATCATTGATTAAGCTCCTGATTATTTTCCTGGTTAATCGATTATTCTTTGGACTATGAAACGTCAGAAAATTGTTTCCAAAGTTCCTAAAGCAAAAGATGACGTCTTCATTGATCCTCCTGGTTAATCAAACAATTTTTTTCATTTTAATTCAAGTAGGTGTACATGTTTAATTGTAGGAAGACAAAGCAAAAGTTGGACTTTTTTGCTGTTTGTTGAGTGAATGGGGCTGCATTCTGCCATTCAACACCAATATCTGCCCGAGCTCAGCCTCACACCTCTTGCATTGAAAGGCTTCTCTATTCCCCACCGAACTCTTCTGTTCATGCTGCTGCAGCGGCCTAATCTGCCCATGAAGATCAATAAACTTTCACCCGATTTCCAAAGCAGCTTTTCCACTGTCATTACAGCACAATAAATCCACGTGTAAACAAAAATTGGTGATTTTCCATCTGTGGCTCATACTCTTGAATATATTTGTGGTTGAATACTGCTCAAGTTGGGTTAAAAAATGTCATGTCTGGCCTATAAATTCAGTTTAATTCAAATAGCGTATAAAGTGATAACATGAAAGACTTGTTAGCAGATCTCTGGAGTGACATTGCCTGTTCTGAAGCAGTTTGAGCATCTAACAAAGTAATTTAGAAGAGATACAGTGTTTGCCTCAGGTGCTGCAGAGTTTTGGAGTGATGCTCCTGCCAATGAAAGCTCTCTTCAGACGAAGCTACAGACTCCGGATGAATCCAGGTTGGTGGGTTGCATGCACGCCCCAAAGACATGCGTGGGGGGGGGGTTAAGCCATTCAAGTCTAACTACACGTGGCCCCTACAGTGAAAATACGAACGGCTCATTAAATCAGTTATGGTTCCTTTGATCGCTCTCATGTTACTTGGATAACTGGCAATTCTAGGGCTAATACATGCAAACGAGCGCTGACCCCCCTGGGGATGCGTGCATTTATCAGATCTAAAATCCGTGTGGGGTGCATCTCGGGGTGCCCTGGCCGCTTTGGTGACTCGAGGCCCTGTAATTGGAACCAGTAGCTGTGGCTCAGGAGGTAGAGCGGGTCATTCACCGTGCATGTTTCAGTGCTCTTGGGCGAGATGCTGAACCCCATGTGTCTTTGGAGTGTGAGGGATAGAAAAAGCAATGTATGGGTAAATATAGCTTGTGAGGTAAAGCGCTTAAAGTTGTCAGTAAGAATAGAAATGCACTTTGCAAGCGCAGTCCATTTAGCATTTAATGTAAGATGATGATGTACCTGGATAGGAGTGGGAAGGCCCGAGTTATGAATGGCCTTTTTGGTAATGATTGGTTCTGTCAGCTTTCTGGTGCTACCTTTTTATGAAAATCCAGGAAGGAGCTGAGTAACACTGATTGGCTCAGACTTTTCAGCCTGTTATCTCTCCCCCTCTGCAAGAATCATGGGAAAATATGCTTTGAGTGCATTTGTAAAGAGATGGGAAATTGGAAAGGATGATGTTTATTGTGCAATAATTGGAAGAAAGGGCTGCGAAATGCTACCGTAAAAGGAGAAGAAGAAGATGCTTTGCCTACACGTCTTTCCGTGCAGCTGTAATGTGTAAACTGGGCACAGTCATATTTTGGTCTTAATCACCAATTTAAAAAGTAGAATAAAAATACATAATTATATTACTTTGCTCTCTAAAGGTGAAATTACTCTCGGATGCAGTTCCTCTGTTGGCCACTCGCTCATTCCATAATAAGCAAAACTGTGTCAATATAAACTCCAGAGATAATCCAGGGATCTGAGTTTCACTTTTTCAAATGTGTGTCTTGGTGTCGATTTTAAAAAGTTATTGTACTTTTACAGAGATATTAAAGCAGCACGTCTTCCTTTTTTTTTGTCACATCTGACCAACAGTAGAAGCTGTGAACACAAAACTCACATATTATCTTAAATCATGAAGGTGATATAGTGAATGTAATGGCAAACAGCTGCCTTTTTTTTTTTTTTTTACATGAAAGTTACAGCAGCTGTCAATTTCTAAAAAAGTTCATGCCATTCACATCAACCTCCAGGTCATACTTACAACTCAAGAACTTAACATTTTTCTGAAAGCTCCAATACAGCCCCATTTTCCAATGATCAAAAAACCAGCTGAGCTGATGTATTGGGGAACATGCTAATTTTTGGCCCCTTTTCTGTGCTGTGATGTCTTTCAGAGCGCAGACACTGTAAGCAGACCTGTCACCTGCCCAGCACTATGCTGTTAAACCAGGAACACAGTGGCTACACTGTGCCTGGGGAATGAAAGAGCGAGCACAGCCTCGCAATAAATTGTAAAAACACACAAACACAGACCGAAGTGTCTCACATGGAGGCTCTGACATTTACAGGGACACCGACCCGAGGATGAGACGCGAGAGATCGGTTTTAACAGTCTGCATGGCAGGAGTCAATTACCTTTTTAGGGGGTTAACCGCCTTTTAAAATCCTGCTTATACTCGCTAATTTTGGTGTTTAGGGTATATGTCAGAGATGAGGCTTAATAATACAAAGTACAGGAAAAAGTAGCCAAATAGTGGATGTCTGAAATCTGCCAAATTCAAGTGTTAATATGTTTATAGGGTTATATCGTCAACATTAAGTAAGTGTAATACGTACATTAGCAGGATTCATGCAACCATTTTAAGTTGTAATAATCATGGGAAACCCTCCATCCAGGGCTACCGTCCGTCCCACAAGATGTTAACACAGCATTAGCAGTGTGTGTTTTGAAGTCTAAATATCGGATTTGCGTCATGTTTGCGTGGAAAGCTTTGTTACCTCGGCTTGAATGACTCTGGATGTGCCAGCCCCATGCAGTACTTTTATGCACATTTTACTCCACAAATAATCAGTACTTTACTATAATTTAGTTAAGTTTGGGAATCCCCAGGTTCCCCGCGGTAAAATTCTCCTGCTAAACAGTCGGCCGGTAAATTATGAATCGCAACTAATAGTAAGGGGAGAAAATAATGCCAGCACAGAGCTGCTGACAGCGGTTGTATAATGTTTGTCATTATAATTCCAATATATGGGAGGAAATTGTCAAACAAATGTCAAATCACTTACCTTCGTACCTCCAGGAGCTCACAAGCCAGCACAGATGTCCCTTTTTTTTTTTTTAAAGACACTGTAATTCCTTTTGTTTGATTGAAAACAAATTAAGAGAGGAGAAGAAAAAAAACCTAATTGAAGTTTGTTTGCCTTGCCGCTTTCAACTTAAGCTCAGGCGTCGCGGACCTTGAAGCTGTGATCAAAATGCCAGAGGCAGTATTGCTGGGGAGACAAAAGGAGTCAGGGAGGAAAGAGGAGAGCGGCAGCCACAGTGGTATGAGGGATCTGGCCGACCCGTGTGTTCATTAAAAAAAAGCAATGAAGAAAAAAAAAACACCTCTTAGAGTAAGACAATAAAGTAAGCAAGACGTGGAATTAAACGACACAACGGTGTGAGTGTGTGTTTTGTTTCTTTTTTAACAGACAGCTGGATTTCAGCTTGATTTCCAGGGAGAGCACGTGAAGTATGAAAAGATCCTCTTGGCTGCTGCTACTTAGCTCACAGGCTAATAATGAAAACGGCAAAAATTTTCACCATGGGGAGAACATGGTGATGATGAGGATCTGAGGACAGACAAGGAGAAGGATGTTGGCTTAACATTAAAATTACACTAATTTGAGGATTGTATTCAAAATATGTAATGTTTTACCTCTTTTGTTTGATTTAGGTGAGGATAATGCCTTTCCAGCTTGGGTCCAACTGTCAACGACCAATGAAATGTCTTAAAGACCAGGGGGACATTTTTACTTATTGTCAAGAAATCCCATGAAAAGATCTAAACCAGTAATGTGCCCCTTTCTTAACTGTTGCAGCCCTAAGCCTGTTGGCTCCTACTGAATACATTTTTAAAAAAAAAATCTTTTTAAAGGCTCATTAATTTTCTAAGACACTTGGCACTGTAGTTTTTAGCAGATGTTACTCTAACAGGAGGAAATAGTGCATTCGTCTGGGACTACTTTCAGCGGTGGATTAATCCACATTTGATGCTCTCATGAGTATTTCTTGCAGCAGGATGGTGTCAAAATCACTTCAAATGAACACGTTACCCAGTTCAAGCGTGAGGCTCACTGACATGTGACCACATTGGAGCTGTGACAGATCAGGCTTTGCATTGATGGTCAAAAGTTTATTCATCCGCCATTAACTTTCATGCAATTTCTCTGGCTTCAGCGCAATCCACAAATTGCTGCTTTAACATTTCGTTGCATGTGAAAGGGTTCAACAAACAAGATACAATGGGCTTCACGCAAGAACATTTTTGTCCTAAAGCTCAATTGAATTTGTCATTGATGTGTCATCAGTGCAGCTATGTACTGTAACAGCAATAAAGAGGGGATGATTTAGGCTACATGAAGTTAGATGGTAAAAAGAAAAAGGTCACAGTAAGTACATGACTAATATGCAGGGCAGTCAAGGGGAAAACAGTCACTGGGATGTGATATCAGACTAAAGACTATTACGACTGGCAGCAGGTAAGGCAATTCACAAGTGCAAGCGAATGAGTCATGGCCCTTTTCACATACACATGAATAGGAATTGAATTTCTTTTTTAACTGCATCATTAAATACAAAAACAATATTCCTGTAGGTGGGCACTCCAGTAATGTAGTGTTCAACAACAGTAATGTAGTGACAAACTTAAATGAAGTTTGGAAACAGATGACGAAGCGTGAGGTCAGAACTGCTGTTTCCACGGCGCCCCCTTCCCACAGTAATGACTTCTCCCCGGGGTTGTTGCTTTTTTAAGGTGCCACGCAATGTTGTCTAACCACAGATCACGTGAAAGATTATAACATGACTGGCTACATGTTCGCTGCATTGATGCGCACCTCTTGCGTCTTATTTTCAGGAAGGTTTAGGCCCACAGTAAAAACCCTCTGCCCAGATGTGGGCATACGCACCACTACACATCTGGTCTCATCCCGTTGGCATGAAAATATACAGGCAGGTTGGTAATCGTGTTTTCTCATTAAATAAGGTTTCTGACTCTTATTTGCCAATGTTGATAATGATGATGATGATGATGATGATGATGATGATGATGATCTCCATACTGAAGTTTCAAACTGAGTGACAGCTATTTGATGGCAATAGAATATGTCATTACATTAGACAGATGGTTACAGGCTGCACAGTTGAAAACATACAGCTTAACGACTCTGGAAGAAATGGAACTGGCAGTTTTCCTACTTCTCCATCAATGAATCATCTCAACCTAAGCGATAAGATGAAAAAAAAGTTCAGGTTGAATTGTCGAAAATCAATTCATCCTGATGGAGACGTTGTTCAGAACATTTGTCAGTTCCACCTGACTACTTTCTGCAAAAACGTTTTGGAGGAAATGCTAGACAGGCCATTTGTGCCACATGATTCAAAGTCACTTTAATGTCACCTTAACTGAGAGGAAAGCCTCAATTTAAAACATTAGGTGGTCTGAGAAGTCATTCTGACACATCTCTCAGCAGAGAGGCTATTTACCATCCTCTTTGCAGCAAGTCTGACCACAGCAGAGGCAAATTTTCATCAGCCCGTTGCCCTACCAAAACTGTGAAGGATAATTTCCCTTAATTACACACAAAGGAAGCTTTGAATCTTACCATTCATTTCTCTCGTCTGTCTAATGACAGCCTTCGGTGAGACTCTTCCATCCCCACTGGCGTGTTCAGAGAACTGTCATAAGTTCAGAGGAGCTGCCTTATAAAACACCAGTTTGACAAATGTGCATGTTACTCCCTCAGTGCAGAATAAAACTCTGGTCTGTTTTGATTTTATCATGCTGTCAGTATTCACGGCCTGCAACTCCTCAATCGACAACAAACGAACGTCTGGAAGGACAGTAAAGTGGGTTACAGTGAAGTTCAACAGAGACATAATCAATTTATGATGTGACAACTTTTATTTCCTTAAATCCCTATTAGTGTCTTTCTGTGCCATGGGAAAGAAAAACTGCATCCATTTCCTCCGCCTGGAGACTGTAAAATGCACTGAAGAGGAAAAAAATAAATAAAAATGTATTCAAAAAATAAACATTTCTATTCAATGCAAAAAAAAAAAAAAAAATAGACCATGTCCAGGAAAGCAAAGAGCAGTGGCTGAGTGTACTTGTGATTGCTTTAAAAATGGGGAGGGAATTTGCATATTGAGTGGAATTCTATTATAGCATCCAGTATTTGAGGACCTGTTTCTAATGCTTTGTACTCTCAGCACTTCGCTCACATATGCATAATTCAAACATACATTTTATTTCATTGCCTTGTTTTGCAGCATACCCGGACAAAATGAGGCCTATAACAGTAAAGACATACTACAAACCTGGACCCACAACAAACAGCACAGTTGACAGTCTGAACTATATTTTGCAGCCGCCACTGAGGCTCTAGCACCTGTTACCATGTGAAACCTTTATTTTGGAGGGAAATCAGGTGCGGGAATATGTTTCCAGGATTACGGTCATTAAATACAAGCTTGAATGTTGACTTTTAGGCCTCCCACTCAATTTTGTGGAACATTTTCGTTTTCAGTCTTATTATATTGTTCGTTTGTAACTTTTGCCGCCTATTTTGGCCAGGAAGTTCACATACACCATACTGTATTTTTGTATATTTATTTATTTTAAGCCCGTGGATTACGATGTTGGCCGTCCAGCTCTACACTTTTATCCAGACTGAAATATCTCCCAGAATCTGACCACTGGATAATTACTGTACATCTGATCCAAAATGTTGCGAAATTCAAACAGATGCCAGAGAGAGAACACAGTCAATCAAATTGATCAGTTAACAAGCAGCCCCAATAACAAATGTAAAGTCGTAGAAACTAAAATAATTAGTTCATGTGCTTCAAAAACAAGTTTATTTAAATAATGTAAAGTTCTATTTCCACCTCCGCCACCTACAATAAAACATCCTGCAGCCAGCTGGAGACAACTGAGATTATATCACATAAGCTCAGGTCCTTTAGGATCCACTTGAGTATTGGACATACTGACACACACACACACACACACACACACACACACACAACTTACAAGATGAGACTGGATAGAATTTGAACCCAGTCCAACCCGGGTCCTGGGTCAGGTTTTGGTTCCCTCCATACTAATTTTGTCATTAATTATGGAAACTGATTCTTTAATTAGCCCATATTTGTAAGTCAGAATATCGTTTGTCACATATATAGAAAATAAAACAATATGTCACGTTAAAGGAAGTTTTGGAGAAATCACTTTGCAACACCTTTCAGACTTGATCATCAGATTGAGGACGAGCCTGAGTGAGCATGAGGGTGATGTTTCTCCCATGCATCGTTACCAAGTTATAGTATTTACAAAAATGTGTGTGTGTGCGTGTGTGTGTGTGTGTACGCCCAGACAGATGCCACCATTACTGCATACCATGTGTCCTAGTGACGGGACATAAACACCACCAGCTTCTCGTCACGACTCTCTCCGGGAATAAATGAACAGTCTGCCTCTATCGTGTCATGCAGCAAAAGTAAGAGATCTTGTTGAGTTTGTCTTCGCTGCAACGCTGTAGAGGTTAATGTTATATCAATCAAAGTGTCCATGACACGACAACAGACTTTTAGGAACGTTAATCTGGATAATCCGCCGTCCTCGCTGTACACAGATTCTTCCTTAGAAAGTGTTCAAAATGGCTCTTTACTGAGCAGCTCGGTCCACAAAGAACTTTCTTGGAAATTGTAACTTCGATGGTTCATGGTAGCACTTTATTTTATGAGTTGTATTTTCCAGCTAATTTCCTCGATGAAGGTATTCAAACGTTCCAACGTCTGAGGTGCAGTGTGCGTCGGTTTTGGATTTGTTTTATTTTGAAACCGCTTCCCTTGTATGTACCATGTTAGTTTACTTCCCATCCTTGTCTTGTGTTAACTGACTGCCCCGCTCTAATGTGTTCCACCTGTGTTCAATTGCTCCCAGACAGCACGTCTGTTGATTTTCTCTGACGTTCCCTCGTCATTTAGTTTTCCTTGGTTTGGATTTTCAGAGTTTTGTTTTTCTTCCCTGACCTTCAGTTTTTCACCTATTTCCTGTAATCTTTTATATTTTTGTGTTAATTAAAGCTCCTTCTTCCCTCCACCTGTCCTTTTGTTGTCTGCGTTTTGGGTCCTACTTCCCGTGGCACCTGACAGTACCTGAGTTTCTGAGAAAAAAGCTAGGAAATGATGTTGTAAGTAATGGGAAAATAGATCACAGACAGACACGGTGATTGGTAAATGTTCATTTAATTGACGTTAATGCTGCATGTTGTATCCTGACCTGTAGTTTTCAGTTGCCACCACTCACGGCGCATTCATACGTATGGGCACTTTAGAGGTACCAATTAAACTAATGTGCATGTCTTTGGACGGCAGGAGGAAGCCGGAGAAACATTTTGTTAGTCTTACCCAGAAATTCTTGTGGATAATGATGACACATTATGAACTATTTCTCACTTACCTACTAGATAATTTCCTAGTTTTTGCTGGAAAAACTCAAATATAACAAGTGGGTGCTTAGTAACTGCAGCAATTAACACTTTCTCCAATTCCCATATATTTTGTACCAAAATTGCACCAGACTTTCTTGGAAATATCTCACTAATTACCAGCCAAGTTTTCAGAGATTATGAGGAAAGTTTCAAGGAAATGAGCTGGAAAATACAGGACCCATTAAATAAAGCTTTACCGAATTTAGATTTTGGGGACTCAACAAACCACTTGGGGTCACGTGTAGGGGTTCTGGAAAGAACTCTAAACTTTAAAAAAAAAAGCTCTTGTGCAACCAGAAATGTTTTTTTTTTACCTCATCAGTCTGGAAAAGACTTTTTTAAAAAGACATATATATTTTCAGTTGTGTTTTATTCGTTATGTTTGAGTGTGCTGTTGTTTGTATGCTGTATATTTTGAAATGGCTTGTTGCACTAGTATAACTTCTTTTGAACAGTTTTTTTTTCCAGTCAGTTGAATATGTTACTAGTTTCAAAGTTTTTTTTAAATAAATCAGCACTTTATTGAATTAAAAAGATGAAGGTTCGCAGTGGTTAAAATCTTTGACGAGAGAATCTCTTTCCCTCATTTGAACTCTTTCATTTCTTTAGTGGTTATTTAATACTGACGCAATGAGAATCATCTCTGTGTTTATCTTTGTGATGATAAATGCAGTTTGAGTCACTATGGAATAACACTAAATAACTTGTAGACTCCAGAACAATCTTGAATTTTAAATAGTAGTTTGGGGAGTAAACTTTTAATGAAAGTGTTTTTGGTGCGTCTGTCTCGCTGCAGAACAATGAACCACTCCTAATGTAGATGAACATGCATATGTAATGATATCAAGGGACTCAAACTCTTCTTCTCTTATCTTTTTTATCATCCCCTTTGAGTTGCTATAACGTGTGTGTGTGTAATTTGATGAAAAGCTTCTGATTAATTAACTGATTAATTCACCTTTTAAGTACTGCATCCAGGATGTTCTGCTTCGTACTGCACACGACACAATGCAGAATACATGTGCACTAATTGTCTAGAGACTAATGAGTTTCACAGCTATGAACTACTCTGTTATTGATTCTTTTTTTTTTTCCTGATGGTTGGTTGTATTTAGCGAGCTCGGATGAAACATTCTTAAATAATGAAGTGCAAATCTGCATGTATCCCACACATCTGAATATGTGAAGGGCTGCAGGGCTTCTTATTATTCCCTTTGTCTGTTTGTTCGCGCTCACCTCACTGAGAGTGTCGTTTTTAATGAGCCAAACATGATATTCTCCAGGTCTTTGCTCCATGGTAGCAGCAACTCCTCTTGCACATCTGTGGGGCATGCAGTAAAGAAGCTTCACAAAAATATACTGAATGCCACCGCTGCTGTTGCTGCCTCTGGAGTTTCTCTCCCCCTCCCTCCCTCTCTCTCCCTCTCTCTCTCTCTCTCTCTCTCTCTCTCTCTCTCTCTCTCTCTCTCTCTCCCCCGCCATGCCTCCTATGTGTTATTAAATCTCTTGTGCATCTGAAGTCATTACACTCCAAAACAGCAGTGCTCCGAAGTGGAAGTGGCGATGAGGATGAAGAGGTGATTATGTGAAGATGAAGAAGAAGGTCGAGAGGTAGAAGTTGCATCTGCGTGGAAAAGCGCAATGAAAAAACTTCAAGCTTCGAGCTTCGCAGATGAGATGCAGCTGTGCCTCAAAACCAGCTGTTATATTGTTGTTTTTTTTTTTTTTTGGCCTCACTTTGCAAATCCATACCGCGACTAACTTTTGTCCCCCTCTTCCCATGAGCATCCCAGCGTTTTATCTATTTATTCATTGTTGTTCACGTGGCTCTCGGTGGAAGAGACAAACCCGGACGCTACTGTGTGTTTGGCCCAGAATGCAACACCAACAGAGAGAGAGAAAACATTTTCATGCTTCTCTAAAAGATGTGATGCAATGCTAATTTATCCATTTGAAGGGAATTCTGATTGAAATGATCTCATATGACTAATCTTTCTTTTTTTTTTTTTTCAACTTTTTTTTTGGAAGCTGGATAAGCAGCTGTACCGTTTTCATGTTCAATGAGGAAACATGAGAGTTCTGTGCTGCTGCTTCAAATTAAAGAGAACCTTTTTTTTCTTTTCCCAAATTTCCTTTAATCAGTGCCTTTCCTTGCTTATTTTCTTGTACACAGCGTGCTTCACGATACGCAGCAGATGGTTGAGACACAACTGCAAAAGAAGATGTTGACACTGTAATCTTGCGATTAATGGCGCCAGTTATCTAATGAAAACACTGATGTTCTTAACTTCCTTTTTGAAAATATTTATTTTTCTCCAGTTAGCAATAGAGAAATGGTGCATACACTGAGAGTTAATTCAAGGGTGGAACAACCCAGAGGAAAGGATAGCAATGAACAAGTGGAAATGGGCATTAAGAGCAGCCCCTGCGCACATACTTATACTAATACTTTTATTTATTCATCCACTCAGCAGGGTCAGAGAACAATAAATGATGTGCACCACATTGCAGATTTCCACTTGCAGTCCCTGAGCAGCAGCTACAGTAGATTTCATCATTAGAAATATCAAACCAACATTCACAACAGCTTTGTTATTGGCTTCAGACTGATATAATTACTTCTGTCCATGATTTGAGGAACTAATTGTCCGTGTTGACTGTTGTTACACCTGTGAAGCTTTGGGTTTTCGTACGGGACATGTACAGATTACAAATATATTGAAAAGATATTGAAATTCTGCATAATTTAAACAATTGGTCCTTGATTTCTCAAGGAAGTACGCAAAAGCTGACTAATATAGTTAGCATTACTTACGTACATTATTAGTAGCCAACTACTTATAATGTACTTAGCTGCTAATGTAGCTAAATTCATGTAGCATTTTTAGTTAGCTAACTCAGGCTAACTTGTTAATGGTTATAGCTGAAAAATTCTGCTTACTATCCATGCTAAAATATTGATGCTGTCAGAGGGAAGGTAGTGATGGGTGAGATTCTCATGTTTACGACTTGCGAGCGTTTACGTCACAACTGAAGTTGGCAGCTGTCACTCTTTTTTGTGCTACTGCTTGTCACTCTTTACTGGAGAGCAATCAAATCCTAACAAAACGAAACAGAACGATACAAAGGTTAGCTAGCAAATTAGCTTGAAAGCACTAATTACTGGCTACTGCGTGATAATGTTGAGTAAAAGGAAAGAAACAACATTGTTCTTGTAGCGTACAGCTATTGAATCCCTGACATTACCAAGAATAATACAGAGTTATGTAAGATAATACAGTAATTTTATTCTGGCTGCTTAGCTTAGCTAGCTAACTTGTTCATATTTTCAAACATTATGTTTTTATCGGGCAACAAAACAATGTTTAATCAGTTTCTTACATTTTTTCTCTTGTGTTTTTGGTTTTGGGAAGCATTTTTAAAAAGAAAAGAAAAAAAAAATCACTATATGAATGCTTTAAACACCAAGTAGTGCCGTTCTGACACTGAACTACGGGTCAGCGTTGCAGGAGTTTGGCATGGAGGAGCATCTCTGGCAGACTGCTGTACTGAGCTGAGACATGGAGGTCTGTGCCTGTGATAATCCCAGTCCAAATGTCTCCCTTTTGTCTCTTCCACTCTACAAAGAACCACAGGCTGCATATTTCTACAAGTAAACCCTTATGTGAGAAGGAGGACTGGAAGGACATGAAAGCCCTGGCTTGCTTCCTCACTTGCCTCTCTCCCTCTTTCTTGCCTTTTGCTATCTGCCCCCCTCCTCCCCCCGTCTCTCTGCCCTCTCAAGTGTTTCCCCAACATCCTTTAATTTGAGGTATTTTGTGAGTGTCTTAGCCGTGGTGTGGGACAGCTCCGCACTGCTTCAGAAAGCTCTCCAGAATCCCATGAATACCCATGTTTATGCTCTTTAAAAAAGATCCACAAGCTGCAGCACCTACAGCACATGGTCTGTACAGCAAGCGGTCCCATCATCTGCGGGCAAAGTGTCTCGCAGAGCAAACACATCAAACAAAACATCACAGCGTGCTGACTAACAGGCTTGGTTTTTTTGGCTTTTGCCTGCTGACATATAATTCATCAGTCGTGATTGGTAATTGGATTCAAAATGATTTTTTATTGTTTGATTTGGAAACAAATCAGTGTTGTTTGATTTTACAACCACCCTTGCATTCACCAACTGACGACTCAGTGATAATAAAATACAAAAGAATAGATGCTGATTACGAACAAATAGCAAACACACAGACAGAATCATTCAATGTGTTGTTGTTAATCTTTATTATTTATCTGAGATATTGAAGCCTGAGAAGCTGTAGATTCCTGAAGTATTTTCCCCATTGGAAATTCAGATCGCACTGTTGTATTTGAAATCATAACCCGATTGCTCCTCAGAATAGAAATCTATATCATAGATTTATGATGATCAAATTAATTATTTCAACATTGTTTCTAAATTAATGTGTTTTTTTTTGCACTCATTTTGAGATATTGGCTGGCTCTACATACTACAATACCCATGATTCTCTGTGCTAACAGTTGATGTGAGCAGTTAATGTAGCTTACTTTTTTTGGCAACTGAGGAAATTTGTTTCAGAATTGTTATTTCTGTAAGACTGACTGTTACTTTTGCTATTTTACATGGACGTAGGATGGTTGCTAGTAGCTATGATGGAAGTAAATGGCAAATGGACTGCACTTATAATGCTTTTCTAGTATTATTGTCCACTTAAAGTGCTTTTACAATGGAAGCCACATTCATCTATTCACACACATTCATACAGCCCTTTCTCAGAGGTCTGGAACCAGGCCGGACCGACGCATGTCGAGGGGCTGCAGCCAGTTTCAGTGTTTCCATTTATTTTCAATTGAGAAAAAATTCATAGATGATGTAACACACCAATTGGCGTATGAGTGACATCAGTGATGTTAGTGATGTAACTATAATATTTACATAAATATAAAATTTCTAAAAATTAAAACTAATAGCAAAACATAATGTAACTGATACTAACTAACTATATCATGAGCTAGTATTGTTATCGCCACATCAGTATGCATCCAACCTAATTTCTAAAACCTTTTTTGTAGGCTGTTGTACAGATTTTCAGAATATCATGAATAATGTAATATGTTCACACTGGAAAATAGTCAATATCCATACTAAAAAAAAAATTGATTATTTAGGTATATTGTTCTACATCGCATACATTTATTTTCTGTATATTCACTGCAAAAACAACTAGTATGCTGTATTGTTGATACTGTATTTAATTAGTTTGCTGTATGAGTTCAGCACCAGACACAACATTAGACTTCACATTGTGTGCATTTGACGCCGCACTACAATAAGAACTTGCATTTGACCGCTGATCAGTTCAACAGTGGTTAGCGCCTTGCTCAAGAGTCCACTTATTATAAGTCGCCAGGGTTCGCGAGAGCATTTTGTGTAAACTTTCCTCGCCCACATTTTCCCAGGCTGCTCAGCATTTGAACCGACAACCTTGTGTTGGCACCTCTCACCAGACATCTGTAATCTGCTGCCTCCCCTGGAGTGTCGTGTTGATTGTGTTTGATGCAGAAAAGTAATTGCCGGGCGTCAACCTACACAATAGCTCAGCAGTCTGCTGAGACTGCGTCCTCAGTCTCAGAGAGGTTTATTGCCTTTCTCTTAGTACACTGAGTTCTTATGTGAAGCTGCAAAACAAAGTCCTCTTGATAATTACAGTCACTGTCATTTGTTTGTTGGGCCTCTTGTGATTTATCTCCTCTGAATGCTTTTGATTCATCATTGCTCCAAAACAGTAGATTAATTCCCTGCTTTGGCAAGCAGCCTGCCAATTACTTTTAGGGTCAACCGTAATCAGCACAACACTCTTGTGCTATTGTGTAGATTAGATGAGAAGCGTATCATTAAACACGACAAAAGAGAGGCTGGCCGAGTGACCAAATCAGGACAACTCTCCTGCAGGATTGGTTTTAATAAACTAAAGTCGAGGTCACGCAGAAAGTTTTTCTAAGCCCATCTCGTCCAGCGAGTCTGGTGTGGAGGTTTACCTGGGGCACTGACAGCTTCTTAAAAGGAGATTGGGTTATTATAAGTCCAGAGAAGCTGAAATCCGACAATAATTTTGTTTGATTTTGACAAGCCCAGTCTGTCCGGGCTCATGCAGAGTGAAGCAGTCCAAGGCTCACCAAGTTCTGAGAGTGAAGCTGGCAAATGCTAATGGAGGATTAGGAAGAAAACAGAGAAAATGAACTGGAAGAGAAGTCACTTTTACCATCAACTTCCATTAATTAATTCTCTTCTCAGTTCGTTATCAGATGAAACAAATTTAAAGCTCATAGTTCAAAACCCAGACATATCTCAAACAGTGCTGAAATATTAAAAGAATAATTCAACATTTTGGGAAATGTGTCATGTCTGCACAGTAAATATGTAGCTGGAGCTCGTAGCTGGCTAGCCTAGCTTAGCATAATGGCTAGAAGCAGAGGGAAAGAGCTGGCGTAGCTCTGTCCAAAAGGTAAATAGAACGAACCTTCCAGCATCTCTAAAGCTTGCAGGTAGCAGGTTAAATATCAGACTATTTCTTGGCTGAAACTAGTAACTTCCAGGAGTCGTTGTTAGTTGCTTGGAAAAAAAAGCAAATAAAGGTACTTCCCGAAATATGGAACTACTCTTTTAAGTTTATTAATTCATTGGTTTCAAGGGTTGAGCAAATGAGAGCATTTGCTATTTTCTCTATATCGTACATTGAATATTTTGGTATTGGATTTCTACTTTCGGTCAGACATAACAAGCGATCTGAGGACATCACATCAGGCCGTGTGAAACTGTGAAGTGCATTTTAAACTCATTTCTTTCAGTCGATAGACTAAACAATTAAGACATTGCTTAAAAGCCACTAACCTCAAAAACACCTCTCTTCAAAGGAATATTTTTTCTAACTCTCGTTTCAGTGGAAGTCTGAATGAATGAGATCAAGTGGTGTGTGATCTCTTCCCTTCATGTGTGTGACAGCCATCGCTGCCCTATCACGTACTGTGAACAGCCTGGTCTGCACTGCCCTTTGGAGGCAAGATTTGAGAACTCCTGTTGTTTGATCCCAGGTTTATTCTGCAGCTCAGAGATTTCCCTGCTGTTAAAGAGCAGAAGGAGTCATGCTGCTCATGAACCGCTCTGAAAGATTTTATTTTGTATTGCCTTCTAGGGAAAGTCTTAATGTCACATGATTCAGACGCTCGTGTTATAACTGGACATTATGACTGATCAAAGCGAGCTGACCTGAGTCCAGTTCATTGTTGACAGTCAGGAGATAAAATCATAGAGACTCTGATCTTCTGTCTCTGCTGCAGTTGCCTCCTTTGAGATTATTTTAGATATTTATAGGACCGAAACCATGACAGTCAAATGTGCATGGGAGAAATAATAGTAATAATAATAATAATAAAAATAATAATAACACTAAACCGTCAAGAAATAGAAAAGAAACATAAATATATTGCACTGTGTCTTGAGTAAGAAAGTATTACTTTATAATCCATTTCACCCAGGTTCATCTCAGCTTTACAATGTTCACTCGCCTCCAACTCTCTTCAGTGTTTACACTTCCTGTCTCTCCATCCACCATTTCACCCTAATTTGGCTTTTTTCTACATTCCTTTGCCTTTTATCATGTAAATTGCAGCATAAATGAATAAAAACCAATCCATTTCTGTTGTGGTACAAATGGAGCCCTGTTGCCGGAAAATAACACTGATTTTCACTGATTCTGCAAAACCCTGAATTATTATCAGTGGAAATACATTTTAATGTCCAATACTTATGAACTGTATATCATCGTGTGACGTAATGTGTCTGAAAGGCCGCGCTGTCCACCCATCCACCACCCCGACCTCCACACTTTACTGCATCAGGCCTCAGTGCAGTACCAGGATTTACTATACACAGGATTTAAAGGGGTCGACTATCACAGCACTCATTAGCTGCAAAACATTTAACTTCTTGTCTTTGCTTGTTTTTGTGAGTACATACTCATTCTGAGTGCAAGCGTGTGTGTTTTGATGGAAACCATTTATGTGGAAAGTTAATATGGATGGTTGGTTCCATTTTGGATCCAGTCTTGGTCCAGTTGGTAAAATGCCTGTGTTCCAAAAGCTCCAAGTCTTTCAAAAGAAATCTCTTAGCTCCTGAGTTCTTTCATGTTTTTTTTTTTACTGCCAAAACAAATTTACACAATCTTCTGATTCTCATTTTCAGAACATATGAAATCTATTAATAAAAGCTGTATTTCAGTCAGGTTTTAATAGTAAGTAAAGCCCCCCCGCTACACAGGAGCAGAGCACATATCTGAAAAAGATCCAAAATGTTGTTTGTAGTTGATTCATTCGGCACCTCCTGTTTTGCTTCTCTTCTGACTACAGTCATGTTGTGTCTCTTTGGAGTAGTTTTCTGTCTGTTTCTGTTTTTTTTTTTTTTTTGCCTCATTGTTGTCGCTTTACATCTCTTTGGTTTTGTGTCTCTGTAGTTTCCTGTATGGCCACTTTGTCTTTTTGTAGTTTTGTGTCTCTTTGTAGTTGTCAGGTTTACCCTTTTGTAGTTCTTTTGTCCGTTTATCTTTGTTTTGCTCCTCTGTCTCCTCCCTGGAGACAGAGGCCAAAAGCCCTGGTAGGCCAGTAATCCATCTATGAATCCAGTACTTAGTTACTTTCTACCACTGGCATCATAAGCTTAGCCCTTGCTGCGACATGTGGCATTGAGTCTTTGCCTGGTGAGTCTATAGGCTATATGTAATCCCAGGTTTGGCAGACACAGATGTTAATGAACTCTATCACCACAAAGCATAATGTGAAATGTAAATGAAATGCCTAAACGTCTCACATATTCTGTTTCCTGAGCAAAAACTTCCTCCACCCAGTATTTTATCTGTGTATATTAGTTACTGTGCCACCTCGTCAGACTGGACCAAATTTAATATTTTTTCTATCAGTCTGTCAGCCGGTGGAGCCTTTTTTCATCCAGTGGGCAAAAAATAAAAAATAAATAAAAAAGCAGAAACAAATCAATGCAGGGCCTCAGCAGTGAAACTCTGTTAGGATTGGCTGGGCTTCACCTCTCATCAGTATTCCATAATCATTCACTGAGTCTAGCATGGGCTTCTTTAATTGTCCCTCTGCAGGCAAGAGAGTTTAAAAAGAAGAAGAAAAACACCGCATTCACAGAGCTGTCAAGAAGAGCAGAGAGTAAATACAGCTAGCCATCACCCTGGCTCCTTACACACCCCATTATTTATGGCCTTGCAGATGCCCTTGCCTGGGATTGCTTCTTTTGCAGCCCTCTCTCGCCTACTCTCGCTCACTGAGTAAAAGTCATGATCCAGCTGGGGTTTTTACTGGAGCTGCTGGCCCCAAAACATGCTAACCCAGGGCGTAGTATTTCAAGCTGACATGTCGCCCCCGGTGCCGTAATCAGGGGCTCCATAGTGCCAGGCAGCTGGTGCCAAAGCTGGTCCTTCATCTCGACACACTCAGCATTTGAATACGTGCTTTAAGCAAACATCTATCCAGCACAATTTTGAAATTCAAATGCAGGGAAGCACCTGGTCTTTGGCAGTTGTCAATTATAATTCAGCCAGAGGCTCATTTGTAAAATTACTTCTCTTAACAGAGATGAAAGGACATTTTCATAATAAAAGCGTCATGTTTCAAACACAGGAGCTCATTCAGCGCGGTAAAGAAAAGCAGATCGAGCCTGTGATGAGCTCACACCGGCTGAAAATGTTTGTGTGCAAAAAAAAAAAAAAAAAAAAAAGCAAATTTGCACATATACACAGAATTAGATTTAGTGCATAGGGATAGTTCAAGTACAACAGGATCTTTTTGTATTTATTTCTGTTTATCAGCTTCATGTCAGACTCCACCTGCACTAGATGTGTCCAGACTTTCTTCCTGTTTCCAGCTCCACCTGCACTAGTTCCCCCACCTACCCACACAACAGTTCCTCATTTCCCTCATCGGCTCCCCGATATTTATACCAGCCCTTATGTTTGCCAATGTCTCCTGTGCCGTTCATACGATGGACGCCAATATGTAGTTACCTGTTGTCTGTCCCTGCCTGTCAGTCCATCTGTCTTTCTGCAAGCCTGATCCTCATCACTTACCTTTATTAAAGTTCCTTCATCGTTCCAGCGTACCTGTGTCGATGCCGCTCTGCCCACGCTCCACAAATATTACCAGGAGAAACTCAAAGAAACTGACAACACAAAGGGGAACAGGAGAAACTCAGGTCAATCTTTTCAGAACTTTTTCTTGAAGTTTAAGCAAAGAAGTCCTTGTAAGTATCTCAAAATCACGAATAAAGCACATGTGGCAGCTGATGAAAGCAATTCAGCGTGTTTTTTAAAGGTCTGGTGAACTTTTTTTCAAAAGCCAAAGTGCTCAAAGATATGTAATGGTGTGTCTTTTGTTTTTTTTTTTATTAAAGCCTCTTCTGTGTTTTTTAGCAGACATTTGCCTCATAGAGTGACTGCTGAGCTTTTTAGGGTTCCAGCAAAGCCTTGAATCCTTTGTGTTTAAAGTTGTATTCTTAGGCATCAGATGCTTCTTTTTTTTTTTGGGGGGGGGGGGGGGGGAGTCTTAATTTGTGGATTATAAAAGGCAGGCGCACTAGAAATGTCAGCCGGTCTAGACTGTAGAAATTATGATAAAAATACACAGTGTTACAATCAGTAGTAAAAGGGTGGAAAAAAGTGCTTGAATGAAGTACAACACAAAAAAGTAGCAAACAGCTTTTGTGTTATTTCCACAACTTTCTGCAAGTGTTTATGAAAGTTACGGTGAGGGAATAATTGAAACCAAATGTGAAGGAGATAATTTCACTTTTTTTTTCTTTTTTCTTTTTTTTTTCCCCTGTGGAAGCTACTTAAAATGAAAATAGGGCTCCTGGGCAGTTCTAAGTGACATTTCCTACATGCGTTAATGTGAAATCTTGTTATTTTACTAATTAATCATCCAGAATATTTTCCTGCCCTTTCCAAAAGGCACTAATTGGGGCTTGATGGACATATGAAGCTGAGGTCAGGGGGAAAAAAGACTTATTATATTTGATAGTTCATATAGGGCTATTATTAGGTTAAGTGTTTGTGGGTAGAAATAATAAAAATCCAATCAGGCACTGCGCTTAAGGCTAACTGGACTTTTCAAGTAAATAGCAGTTCTGATGTTTCTTTTTTTTGCTTGATGGTATTCATTAAATAATTTCACATTTTTTCTGTAAGGTGCATTTTTAATGCTCTGAAATCAGTACAAATGCTCTTATGCCAGATTAAAGTTAAAGGTCAGATGCTGCTGGCGTCTGCGACGTGAACATTTGTGGTTGGTGGCACTATTCTCCAGTTGGGTGCCATTAAACCACTGCAGAGGAAGAGGATGCAACAAGACGTAGTGATTTTTTTTTTTTTAAAGAGCATGAGTGAAACTGTGAAAACCAGCGTAGAAATAATTTTGTTTGCCACTATTTTCTATTTCCCATCCTGTAATCATTACGAAGAGTCTTTACTGAGTGTAAAACCAACCCAGAATAAAAACCAACAGCAGTACTGAAGTCAGTTTAAGATCACCCTTTTTCTTCCTGAGTTGACTTCATTTAAAACTTGAACAATGTGAGGAATAATTGCCCACTTGAAGGTGCACACTTTTCCCTCCTCATCTTGAAGAGACGGGAACCTTCTTGAACGTGGAAGGAAGACAAGGGGGTAATTAACAAAGATGGTGACGGCTGGGGACAAACACCTCTTGCATAGCCAATGAACGTCAAGCCTGACATCTTAGGTGAGCTGGGTGTGATTCTCCGAGAGGGGCTGTGCATGTAATTGGGACTGAGAGGGTCACAGTGGCACTGCAGCGATGAGAAAGTACTTCAAGATCTGATTTCACTTTCTGCTGCCTCCTGTGGAAAACTGTTAGAGCTCTTGAAGATCGCGCAGTGATCGGATTGGTCGTGCATGTCTTTCAGTTCACTTCGCAGATGCATGTGTAGAATAATCCCACATTAAGCAGTCGTGAGACATTACTTCAGGTTCCCAAAAAGTACACGTACAATCCTTTCCAGCGCTACTAGAATGAATCAACGTAGTTTGTAAGATTACAAACCTCCTCTGAGATGGAGATAGTATTCAGACCGTTTTGAAGTACAAGTAGAAACACTGTGGGCGCATTCCAGCGGTGTTGTCGGAAAACAAGATGATAGTTAGTTCCCCACAGTAAAAACCCAAACTAATGTATGATGTCATAATGACCCACAGCCTGAAGCTAAAACAGCCTCCTTCAGAGCTTCACAGCCAGAACTCAGTTGAGTATGGCTCCTTCACTAAATCACTTGAGAACTCAGGCTAACGTTTTAAAAAAGAAAAAGAAAATCCAAGAGCATCATTTTTGATATATTATTATTATTATAGTGTGACATGAAGCCAGAAACAGGTGTCATCTGATGCAAAGACTTGTCTTATTTTCCTATAAGATGAACTGCACTTGATAGACTGTGATTTTTTTTTTTTTTTCGGCAACAATTCAATGCAATTTCCTACAAGGCAGAGTGACCGGGCTTTTGGTTTGACAGTTTAAATCTACTGCCGGAAGAGAATATGCTGGAAGGTACTCATTTTCTGATCTTCTTTTGACTTGCAGACATAATGTCTCTTTTGACACATCCGGTCTTCGTCCTCCCCTCTTCCGAGCTCCCCTCCTGGATTCTTCCGCTTTTCTGTGGTAAATTTATTCATTTGTGACATTTGTCAGAAAATGACAAGCGTCTTTCATTAATTCTTTTTTCATCTACTAATTCCCCTTGTTCCCTGGCTGTTTTCCAGCAGGGTGAAATTGGGTGACGAAGTCATTTTGCTAAGTGAGAGTAATTTCAAACTTTAAAAAATGATGTGCGGTCTTCATTTTGTCCCACATCATTCTTGTCTTGTGTTTATTGAAAGACAGAGATGGCTGGAGATGGATGTGAGGACGGCTTAAATGAGTGTTTGGTGATCACTGTAAAATGTAAAGTAGTGGAAATCATTTTACTCTAATAATAAGTAATAATATAACATGAGACTGAATTTGAGAGGATACTGGGAGTATTTGAATGATTTATTTGCTTTAGTTCTATTTTTGTCTTCAGGGCTTTATGTTATTTAACGCACAGGTTTTAAAGACACTTGGGCTCGTCTCATAGGAATATTAATTACACCCCTTTGTAGCCTTATAAAAAATAACTCAATGTCTTAAAAGTAGTCTGGACTGCACAGCTGAAGAGTCACGCCCAAGAAAGATACAACTAAATATGAGTGTTTTAACTGTACCTGAGACTTTGACTATGCCGCTGACGTGCTCTGGTTTTGATATGTTTTTATAATCATTTCATTTTGCTGTTGTCAAATGTTGGCATGTGAGCAAGAGCTCTTCCCAATTTAACCCATTAAAGGTGAATACACACGAGTAGTCAAAGAGTCCATATCAGTCTATGTCAGACCTGCTTCCGACAGTTCTTAAACTGACTTCAAAAGGCGTTTTCCACTCAGTATCTACGCTGTAACAGTGAAAAGTTGCCTGTCACAGATTCCTCTTTAGTGAACTTTTTGAGAGCCTGTTATGTGATGTCGATCTGTGACACAGAGCGGCGTGATCTGAGGGAAGTGGAGGTGTGTACGGATCGTGCCAAAATGAGCATAAAAAAAAATTGTACGTCGACTGGGGGGGGGGGGGGGGGGGCATGAATGCGAGCAGCCAGTTTCACAGTGAATGCTGCTGTAAAAAAAAGACGCGGCAGTTAAGACCACCAAGTGCGAGGGAAAAGTCGTTTTGGTGTCTGGATTTGTTTTTTTTTTCCTTCTATATCACGTGGTCATGTTATGTAGCAGCCCACCCTGGTAGAGAAGAGGAAGCATTTGCAGACCCAAAGATATTGCAGCAAGGATACGAAAAAACTGTCAGTTCGTAACATCACTGAGGTAAACACATCTCATGCCAACCTGGAGCTTTTTCTTTCTCTTTATGCCAGAACTTTGCTTGTATCTTAGATTGATTCGCTGACAGGCTTGAGGGCTTTTGTTCAGTTGTCTGTCTCTTTTTTTTTTTCTTTGAGCATAAATAAATCAGTTGAAAACAATGTTGAACAACCTTATTATTCACTCTGAGCAGCATCTGTTCAACTTCACGCATCCTTTTAACCACCTGAACATGCGTCACACTCTGCATTTTAAAGTCCACAAGTATGTGGACAACCTTACTAAACATTAGCATACGTTTGGTTGCACAAAGCCCCTGGAAGAACTTGACCAGCCTGGACAGAGACCCCTGACCTCAATCCCATCCAACACCTTTTGGGGTGAACTGGAGCACAGACTGTGAGCCGGACCTTTTCACCCGACATCAGTGTTGGACCTCACCAATGCTCCGTTACATGGCACACCATTACATTCATTCGGCAGGTTCTTTTGTCACAAGCGACCTACATTGCTTGTAAGTTTCCATCAGTCCTTTTGCAATCCAGGTTCCCAGAGCAGAATGTGAAGTGTAGGCTGTTATTGCAGTAGATAATAATATGGTCAACAATCAGTGACAATGATCCATAACAAGATATATTTGTAGTTTTTAACTAGTTAAAACCACCTCAGTGTAGTTTCACATCTCCTCTCTCAGGCTTCTCTCTGGAGCTCTAGTTACAACAGGACCGAAAGCTGTGGACCGAGGGCTTTCACAGTATTAATATAAAACCTAGACCTGCTTTATTATCAAAAAAAGATCTCACTTTATACAATATGAGACATTTTTTAAAACATATTCAGTGTTTGACATGTGAATATTAACTGCAGCCTTTACCGGAGCACCTCTGTTTCAGGATCAAAGTGGGAACAGCTTATTAAAGCTGCTCTAATCATCATCTTTATGTTAATGGGTCGGACAACTGCGTGGTATGAAAGTGGTACCTCGTAGTGACAAACCCACGGAACATTTAAGGGTCTTTCAGCTCATTGTTTTCAGCCTCAGCAGGAAGATGTTTTCTACAACAACAACAAAAAAAAAAGCTGAACGTGCATCACCTACCCAGCAGCGAACAGCAGACAGAAACGGAGAAGTTGCCACAAACACGGCAACAAATGAATGCAAATTAGGGTCCGTATCTGCTGGATACTAACAGTTCATCATATACTATACTGTGTGTCAGTGATAGTTTGGTGGTTACAACCTGTTTCTTCTTCCTCCCCAGTGGCTGAAAAACATTTTTTCTAATCCTTTTTTTTTGCTTTGAGAAGAACGAGCAGCACAGCGCTTGACATGTTGTCTTTTAAACTCGTGTCCTACCCAAACAAGTTAAACGCAGAATAAAAAAATAGGAATGTCCTGACAAGAGATACAAGCCAACATAAGTGGAGCAGAACAGAATTTTCACTGATGCAATCTTTTGCCAGTGTTAACTTTTCATTTTCGACATAAATGAGGGGGGAAAACTGGTCTCAGTCCGCTGCATTGTTTTTCTGTCTGGCTGTTGATCACACCACTGATCAGATTTAGAGGAAACAAAAGGGAATAATGCAGCTCCCCGGTACATTATACCATATTTTAAAATTACAGATTAGCCATAGGGAGCCACTTCGTAGAGTTTGATTCTTCCTCAGAGCTCATATGGGAACTGGAAGATAAAATGTTTGCTGCTGCCATTATTATTACCACAGTCTCCAGCACTATATGATATAACATAACAAACTTACAGCTCATTCTAAACCACTGCATTTCTGTGCTTTCTTTTATTGGTCTCATGCATAACAATAGCAGTAACACCAAGAAACTAAAAAACAAGATGATCATATCAGCGCTGACACACACAGATGACATCACAAACTATGCAAATATATGAAATATGTTTCCAATTCTTTGTTTTAATTCCCAGAAACCCTCATTTCAAGTGTTGTTGTAACATTTAATCATGTATGTAATCAATATACTTATCCTCTCATCTGGCCACAAATACATTCATATGACTTTATGCTTGAGGGCAGCTATAAAGGAATTAAAATAATGAAACTTCTATCCTGCTTGGCCCATATTCTTATTATCAATTGATCACAGTGGCTGAGCAACATCTCCGTACACGTGCGGTGAAATTAAATTGGGCTTCTCTCTGCAAGAGAAAAGACAACTGAAACTGGTTGGCTAATTTTGTAGTTGGCTTGAATCAAGATTGCCCATTTGATCCATGGCAAGGTTTCAAAACAGCTTATCTCCAGAGCCATTGTAATTTACAGAGCTTTGATTACTGGAATTGGGAGGACACAGACTGCTACTAAGGCCTGATTTCTGCCTCAAACCTCACTTGAGACCAACTTAGACTTTCACCTGCTCTGAATGCTCATTTGATTCCTGGTTCTTTGTGCCATGCAGCCTTATCTGAAGGTGACTGGCTCATCAGAGAGTCTCACCGTTTAGGGAGCGACTCTATTAGCATTAATTTACCATTTTTATCTAGTCACACTTCTGGTTTCTATTTTTTATTATTGCTGCACTGTAGCTGAGTACATGTGAGAACCTGGTGGTCAGCCTCCTCCCGGGGGTCTGGAGCAAAACCACAGCCCTGTATTACTGTACTGGAACAAAACAAGACCCTTATAAAAGCTGTCAATGTTTTGTCTCACTGTAGTTTGTAAGTGTCTTGTAACATCTATGTTAAATCACTCGTGTTCGTGTTACAGCATATCAACAGTCTACACAGTCCAACTACGCCATAGTGTGCGCTATGCTAATGTGCATCTCCTCATAAATATAACATGCTGCAGATATGAAGATGCTACATGAAGGCCTAGAAGATTGTTACAAGTTGAGACAGCATTTAGCAAGAGAGGAAGAAGAAGAAGAAAAGCTCAGTAAGACCATAATTACGAGCAACTGAGACTGAAAACAAAAAACTCAGCCAGTCAGAGAAATTGTCAGCAAGGCTGCAAAATTACTGGCAGTTACGTGTAAATAAGATCCAAAAATAACACCAATACAATTAATTTGGCCATAGCTACACAGTTTAGACTTTTTTTTGTTTGTTTGGGTTCACTTATAAACAAACTGCTCCAAATATGTAAACAAAGTAGCTGATTTAGGCCGTTAACACCAAAAAATTGGTGAAAGTCGGAGCCAGCATGAGGTCAGTACACAGTAGCACCAACACCATAATGGAAAAAACCAACCAAGATGAGGGGTCGTTTCGAGTTAATGACCCAACACTAACACGGGGTCGGAACAACCCATTGATGCAGCGGGTACATTTTTTTTTATTTCTAGTATGTTTATATAAGTGGTGTGAGAAGGCTAGCAGTGGAATAATGAATAAAGACTGCATGAACGCAGCATAGCTATTCGCAAGGACACTGCTCCAGTATGCTCTCTGTTTTCTAGTGTTACTGGGCTTTTAAGTTTTGATATCCATAAGAAGACATATTTGTACTTTTATGAACCAAAAACCATCTTAATGTAGTTTTACATCTCCTCTCTCAGGTTTCTCTCTGGAGCTCTAATAACAACAGGTTGGTGAGCCTGAGAGGCTCTGAGCCTCTCTTCTGATTGGCTGACTGAGTGATCCAATAAAAATGTAGCAGATTTCAGGTAACAGAGAAACCAAGTCCTACAAGGTTGGATGGTTGGTCTAGGTGGGCGGGCCTAGGGCATGGCTGAGACCAGTGACTGCTTTGTTGTGACATCGTGTTACAGAAGTCCTGACGGCTCGTTTTAAGGCTCAGTTTCTGAATACAGGCTGTGTGCGTGTTTCTCTGGACTGAGCGCTCTGATACTCTAACAGTATTAATATAGAACCTAGACCTGCTTTACAATCAAAAAAAAGGCCTGGAAATCTCACTTCATACAATCTGGGACCTTTTTTAAGCTTTTAATGCCAACCACCTTTTGGAAGTGTTGAGTGTAACGGCGAGTAGCTTAACCCAACAAAGTAGAAGCAGCTGGTGTGTGAACGTAGCATTTTCTGTCAAAAAGAAAAAAACTGTAAGCGGCAGATTGGTTAATAGGACTCTTGTTGTTAACTGTTCAATTTATCATGTGAGCTTTTTTAGTAAAGTCATTCACACCCCTTTGCTCAAGTTTTTTAAATGTATTTATTTACTCAGCCTCTGTCGTCATGTCGGCCGCTAACGCTTGAAACCCGGCTGTTTTCATATTCGAGAACTTGGTGTTAAACTTGGTAAACCTCTGCTGTGCGCTGCTGTATCTCTCTCTCTCTCTCCCTCACCCCGTGTCATGGAGTCATAACTTGTCAGATTACCACGATTCTCAGCGGGCCAAAAGATTCATCTGTTTTCAACTCACCAGTCCCTGTCGCCCCGTCTCTGCAGCCGCCGGCCTCCTGCTCACTGGTTTCCCGCTGTTTGCTTGTCATGCCCACGCTCCACTGGTCCGTCATCACTGGTCATTACATCCCTCAGCAATGTTGAGACCCCTAGCTTCCCACTCCCAAATGCCCATATTAACACCTTTTTTCTTTTTTTACCAGTCTTCATTATTTTTCCATTTTCGCATCTTTTGTTGCATTCAGGCACCTACTTCAACACTCCTCACACTGTGGAAAGGTGTTACAGATTTTCTGTGATCCTTTACACTGTGAGGAGGGGGAATATCACGGACATTGTCTGAGATAAAAAACCCCGTCTGCTAACTGAATTTAATGCTCCTAATTGCACTCTCACAGAATAATGTAGCTTAATGGGCACTGGCACAAATGCTAAAAAGGCTTTAATGCTAGCCCAGTCTGCTTGTGACAAGTTGGGGGTGATTTATTTTCTCAGTTGAGGGTTTTTTTTCCTTTATTTTAGTGCCTGTTGATTATAGTGCATCTTTCGCATGAAAAGGGAAAATGACAGGGAAGGTCATGTGTCTTATAATAGCATGTTCCTATATGCTTGGTTAATGGACATCCCTACACAGCCCAAATAATTGATGAGTTTCAAAGGAGATGGATGATAGACTTGGATGTGGTTGGGCAATTAGACCCATAAAAAATTCAGAGATAATTCAGCATTGTGGAGGTTTTTATTGTTTAAAGGTATCAGGTATCAAGAGGAAAATATATTCCGTCAGTTGGACAATAACAAAGATTCTTTGCTCTTTTTGGAAAACAAATGCAAAATACTGATGCATTATTTAGTATGACAATATAAAAGTGTATACAAACATAACTTAGAATATTATATACAAGTTTTATTTTGGCTTATGTTGTACAAAATGAGACTTTCAAAAAATGTGTTTCTTTTTTTTTTTTTGTAGATGTCACTTGAATGTAACTGTAACACCAGAGAGCCTCAAACCAGAGCTTCTAATATAACTACTTATGGTACAAAACACAAAATGCTAGGTAAAAAAAGGTCAAGGCACTACTTTGTATATCTCTGAAAGGTAAAAATAGCGGCTGTCATATGTAAAGGCAGCAGTGTCCTCTGAGATTTGTCACCATAACAAGCCCCTGGCTCTTTCCCCCCACTGAAGCCTTGCAGGCCTTTAGTACCTGCAGCAGCATGATCCGTCTACAGGTGCCTGTTGAAACTCAGGCCACGTAATGAGCTGTTACAAAACACAGTGGGACCGGGGGAGCATGGCAGCTTGAGATGCATGCTTTATTTCACACAGCAATTGTAGTGAGAGGTTGATGCTATTGTCCTTTCTCTCTGTTTGGGGCTACACAACCAACATTATCTGGAGATGAAATATACACCATCTGAAACAACTAATTTTTAATAGAAACATAGTTATTACCTACAGTATTTTTAGATCTTCCCCAACCTGATTCCAATGATGAAATCCTGAATTAAAAAATTATGAATTTCATTTTTTCGGAAACAAAAGCCAGATGCAACACTACAAAGCCGATTTTACTTGAAGTAATATGCTGGAGGAAGCATGAAGAAGCAATAATAAACTCTTTTGAACAAGTTATAAAGTCAGATTGTATGAATCTGATCTGCAAACAACTGAAAATTGCCCCTCAGCCGCGCAACAAGGGAAGATTTCTTTGTTGCACTGCTAAAAGGTAATTTCGGTGAAATAAACTGGGAACTGTTATCGTTGAAAGAGGCACCATTAAATCTTTTCAATCATATCAACTTGCAGTTCTGTCAACGATGTAGAAAATAATGGTTTTTATAGGCTACATAAAATTGCTCCCTGCTCAATAAGCTTCGAAATCTCTACTCTCACACGTAGGTTGAAAGAGGATGAATTTTTTAAAAAGTGCCACGCCAGCTGCCTTTATTCAGGTAATTAATGCTTTCACTTTTTGCTGATGAGCTCCCTCGGTCACATGCGGGGAGGCCATTGTGAGGGAGAGCACCCTCTGCACGAAAACAAAACAAGCTGCCAGTTACATTCGTTTCTCTCCCATTTCAGATCTGTGCCTTCATTTCTCTCTCTCTCCCTGCACTCTGAATGTGAAGGACCGAAATGTGTTTTTAACCCTTTTTCTCTCTTCAGAGATGCTCTGAATAGATTCAAACATTGTTTATCAAATGAGCATGAGCTGAGTTCTACACAGCTAACAACAGCACTGGAAAACACTGTCTTTAGATTAGTTACCAAGTCACATGGTACATTTGAGAGTCCGACCTGATCCTGAAAGAAGACAGCAGAAAAGCCTGAGATATACAATGTGGTCATTAGTGCGAGGCTGCAAAAGTTTGGATAAATGGCCAGAAAAAATGCTTTAACATTCATTTGACATCTTTGTAACAGTAATACATGACAAAAATCAAGCAGACAAAGTGTCTACGTTTGCTCAAAACACCAAGAAGCAGATCAACAGTTTACCTGAGAACACTGGGACTTTTACTGAAAGCTACATTTTTTTTTATTGTTTGCTTTTGTTAAAGGGTGGAGAAGATAAAACCAGTTATAACTATAGATCAGGGGATTTCAAAGTCTGACAGTGTGGGCCCCCCCCCGGGACAAAATCAAAACAACTTTGCCGTCCCTAAACCAAACTCAACCAGTCTCAGTAATATCAAAAAAGTGCAACATAAAAAAAAAATGGATTCAGCGAGTTATGCTGTGGGCTACAACTTTTTTAGCCTATTATTTATTTACAAATTTGCACCATTGAAAATATGCCGAATTAGCTATTAGCAGTTTCTGTTTGCAGTCTACCCATGGATGTACAGATATCTGTCACTGGCTTATGTAAAAACAGTAAAGCCATGGATTCATATGTCACATAACCTGAGGAACCAATCCCGTCAACTTGTGAGGTTGGGGGGGGGCGGGGTAAATTAACCTGAAACCTTGTCAGTACAAAGAGTGGGAGTTTAAAGTATTTTCATTTCCTCTCCGTGTGCTGTGTGTCACAGCCACTGCTGCTGAACTTCCAGTTGTTTTTAGATGCACTTGTGTCTTTCAGCTCACGTAGTATCTTTGCCTCATGTCTCTCCCTCCTGTCTGTAAAATCATAGGCAAGGCAAGTTTATTTATATAGTACTATTCAGACACAAAGTCTTTTACAGAGGCATGGAAACACATAGGAAACAAGATGACAGTCATAGGTGAATAGAATTCAATTTTAAAGGTCCTTGATCCCCCATTATTGTCACATCTCACATTCGATTTTTTTTAGTAACACTTCTACTGTGCTTATACATAGTTTTCAGCCTGAATCATTGAAGCATGCTTAGCATTTAACTCCAATATGATATATGGTCCTGGTCAAAATTGTTGGCATGAATTTTAGGTCCCAAATTCAGAATATCTTCACAAAGAACTGCAAATGAACCAATTTTGTATCACCAGAATATTTTTTGAAAAAAATATGTCAAAGGTTAGAGAACAAAAGGAAAAAACAATAACTTCCTTCACTGGTTTCAGTCCCTCTTTCCTTTTTCAACCATCACATGTGCTCCAGCTCTTTGCCAGGTTTGGATTGGCTGGGAGTTCAGCAGTCAGGTGCTGCCAAGATGGCGACGGCGCAGCAGCCCACTCTGAGCTTCAACATGGCTCTTCAGAAACCAATGGGAGACGTCCATCTATCTAGAGTCTATGTTAGCGCCACATCCTGAAAGCGTCATTACAGTTCTGAAACTTATTGATAACTCTATGAACTGATGAACCATAATATCACAGTTCACTGTGATATTAGCTGACTTCATTATTGGTTTTATTTCAGCCAAAGAAGAAGCACCGGCTCTGCTCAAAGAGCTCTAGAGTCAGGGAGTCAACTTGTGCAGAGAAAATCAAGAGGAGTTACAAAGGATCAGACAGATTAAATGTGCATTTAAGACCAGGTGGAAACTAGCGTATATTTCCTCAGTTTAAAAATTGCCTAGCCTAAAACAAGAAAGACATAAGTTATGTCTGGCCGAGCATGGTTCTCTGTTTAAAAGAAAAAAAAAGAAAAAAAAAAAAGTAAGAATAGGATGTGATCATACAAGCAAAGCAGGATGTCTGATTTAAAACAATGCACCCCGCAGCAGCCGTGGCATGATAAACTCTCAATCGATTGTGACACTATTATGCTGTTTATTTGCATTTAGATAGTTTTATCTGCTCTGCAAAGTTGATTCTTACGTGTTCGGCTTGTCTTCCCAATAAGAACATTAAAGGACATTTCCACATCTTGTGAAAGAGTAAGATAAGGATTTTATGCAGAATTATGCAAAGATATAGCAGGTGCTGTAGGATTACCATATGAGTGCGCGGCGCTCGATGCAAATTAAAAACCCAACTCTCCGGCATCAGCAGCCATTAGACGTGAGCTTTTAACAAGATAACACGCTCTCTCTCAGATCAATGCTGCAAAGATACTGACATTGCTTGCTGCTAACAACTAGCCCTGTCTATTCCAGAGCAGCTAAACAACACTTCCAGCTGGGGCAGCCACAGAGGGCTAAGTGATATGATCACGCAAAAACATCAGCTATATGATCTCCCTGAAAAACAAGCCCATTTATCTGCCTCCTTCTACTGCTCCTCACCTCGGGGTTTGTCCCTCTCTCCCCTTTCTTCTGCCTCATTAATGATGTCAAAGTATGGATAACAGTGTGATTATTCCTGCCTGGCCAGACTGCTCTTTAGCGCCTGGATGTGTCATATCTTAAATGACTCTTGATTGCGGGGATTTAGCCTGAAGGGAACTAAAAGCACATCGCCCATGTGGTTTTTTATTATCATGTCAGAGAAGAGGGAGGAAGAACGGCCCTGTGCTATTCATCAGGGGCATTCAGACAAAGCATATTTAACCACAAAAGAGGGAAGAGAGGAGCCAGGCAAATAAGGATGGGGTAAAAATTTCTCCTGCCTTGACAGACTTAAGTAGCCTATTACATGATGGTGATGCTTTCATCTATTACTTCAAGGAGGTAGAGAAGATAATCACCACTGTTATTCCCCATTTGATGTGCCCCTAGCCACCTATTACCCGGTGGCCTGCAGCACTCTCTGCTGAATATAAAGAGAGGAAGCAAAATCTTCTCTCGACAAGGAGGGAGGGGAGAGGGTTTAATCCAAAGCAAAGAAAAAGACAAATATGTTTGTTGCCTGTGAGGATCTTTGTCATGAGAGTCTCCTCCTGCGCAAAATACAATATTAAAAATGACAACAGTAGCTACCCAGCTGTCAACACCTCCCGACCGCCTCATCATCTCCCATTAGCACTTTTTCACCTGTATAGATGTTAATTAGGTTAACGAGAGCGGGGCTGTCCTCGTCGTCGTCCAGCTACGCTGCTCGTCCCCTATCTCCTACTCCAGTCTCGTTCCAAAGACATTGAGATATGAGAGAAGGATCATTTATTGGGTCATTAGTTCTACTAATCAGCTCTCTAATTACAGGCCATTACAGCTGGGTGTCTGATGTATCTCCTCTCCCCAGGACCTTGGACATGATGCACTCTGACACTTTGTCTCCCACAAACAAGCAGCTGCCCTGTGGCTGAACATTGGAGGCGTTAACCTCTGGATGAAGTCCTTTCTTCAGACAAATGAATCTCAGTGTGCATTCATGCCAACCTTTGGAGTACTTTTTGTTTTGCTTTGTGGTTTTTTTTGTTTGTTTTTTTCATTTAAATGGTCCATTGGATCAATTGAGAGCTTTCAATTCAAACTTTGAACTAAAGTAACCACAGTAGATGTCTGAAAATGGTGGACTGTGGGAGTGTTTACTAGGACAAAAGAACACAGTGGTTCACAGGTGGGCAGAGTGTTGAAATGGCCTTTTTGAAACCTGGTTTTAAAGTGGTATGTTGTGTTTTTGCCCATTTACTACATACAAAGGACTCAAAGCTGAACTTTAATACAAAAATCTTATCAAGATAAAAAGCCTACCTGGAATCTCAGAAAAACCTCATAAGTGGACCTTGAGTTGAGATTTTTTTCACACAAATCACACATCTGAGCTAACCGTGTTGCAAACTAGGCTGTGCAATTTTAAACTTTATTGTTCAAAGCATCCATTAGCTTCTGTTCGTCTCTGTGTAGTATGAAAATCACTTAGTGGACTTCTATCCATCCTTTATCTTCCACTTATCTGAGGTCGTGTCGCTGTGACAGCAGGTCAAGCAAAATAGCCCCGACGTCCCGCTCCTCAACAATCTTTTCCAGCTCTTCCTGGCGGATCCCTAGGCATTGCCAAATGAGGCCTCCTGCCAGTTGGACGTGCGTCGAAAACCTCCGATGGAAGGCGCCCATTTTATAGTAATCCAATACTATACCAATGTATTGCAGGATTTTTACATGTAAGGGTTTATTTTCACAGTGTGTTAGTGCTGCTTTTATTTAAGTAAAATATGAAAACTCTACAGCATGCATTTGAAAATGTGCAATAAGAATGTAAACATGATTTGTATACAGATGCTAGCATTGGTGTGTCCTGCAATGACACTTCACTGTATCATTTCTGCCCAGATGTCACACTTAAAGGGGAAACTGTTCCAAAGTGCTGATGTCCAGTGAAATGCCTTTGAGATACCCTGACATGCAATCCTGTGGCCTTGTAGGACAGAAATGTACCCCGACACTAGTCATTTCTATTCACTCACACCTTAGAAAATGTGTGTACAGTGCTGCAAGAATGTAATATAAGACGAGCCAAAATGCAAGGTTTTATGAGTATAAGAAGGTAAGACTTGACATCTAAAGATGTCAGAGCTGTCAGGACTCTGAGGGCTTTGGAACTACTCGCCAGACTATCATCTTTGAAATCTCTTCTTAAAGTTGACTTTTATCCAAAGATTTCTTTATCACCTTTAAGGGTATTCAACTTTCAGCTTTTTAATTCCTTTCTTTACTGATATCTAGACTATATCCAGTGTTTCTAAATTACAACCACGCACATGTTGTAGAATTATACTTTGATCAATGAGGACTTTCTCATGGCAGCAGATTTGGAGATTTTGGAGATGCCCGAGTGGAAGATCAACACACCTACTAATTGGTATGATTGTCAAAGTTTGGAAGTTATGTGAGGGAGTACAGATAAGTCCATCATACTTAACTAAAGTTACAAGGAGTGGAATTAATCGGATTCCTTTTGGCTGCCCCCTGCTGACAAAATCTCTAACCTGGTTGGGATGACAGGCGATCAAAACTATAATAAAAGAGTTTCTTGGGAGTGTGTTTCCAAAGTTTTATTCAGAAGTACAGATTCATCTGTAACTTGTAACAGCAAAAGTAAAAGTGAACAAAAAAAAAGTGAATTTTTTTTTGAAGATTCAAAACTGAGTTTCCAGAGCAAACATCAGTGTTATACATGTACTAGCTGTAGCCACCAAAAACATCAGGCATTTTGCTTTTGCTATATAGCTAACATTAGCATTAACAGCTGTTTACTTACCAGTCTAGAGAGAGTGACCCTCTTGATTTGCGCCTATTTTGATCACTTCTTTTTCTTCCACTGAAGTTAGCATACTAACCAGCTAGCCCCGGCCCGTTTGGCACATCCCATCCTTTTCCAATACCGAGTAACTGTAGCATCTGCCCAGAAAAGAAGCACTGCGCAGACATATTATAACCTTCTTAATGCTAACGTTGGCTATGTAGCAATGGCAAAACTTACAAATGGCTAATTTAAGAGATGGTTCAAATGAGATGATTTAGTCCACCACTTTGACTGAGATATCTTTGCAATTATTGCTTGGATTGCCATAACATTTTACACAGACATCCACAGTACACAGAGGATGAAGTCTACTGACTTGGCTGATGCCCTGACTTTGCACTCTGCACTGCCTCACGTTCATCTTTCATTTTGTATTGTGAATGGTAACATGAATTTATTTTCAAAAAGGACAGCACATATTTTTCTTTTTTATTTAAAGTTAAAACAAATGAGTAAGTAAAGATAAGGGATGTGAAGGGCAGATGAGCAACAACACTGAAATTCGTTACAAATGTATTATATGCTATTGTTCCTTTCTTTGACCTAGCTTTTACAGTATCTCATGAAACTGGGAAAACAGTGAGGAGGTCATTTGCAGAGACAGATTGTCTGGCTGTTGGTTTTGTTCAGTTTTTCTTATGCAGCAGATGTTTGTGCTGTCTATAAGGAATGAATATAGGAATAATAAGTAGGATGCTGTTGTTGTTGTTGTTTATATACACATGGTTCATGTTGAGTTCATACAAAACACACAGGCAGGCCGTCAGATGCTCATACTGCAAATCCAAGTACACAGCACGAATCATTTCATGTGACACTGCTGGACTCGTCTGCAGCCTCTGTCACATTCATATATGTCAGAAAGAGACCAGATGGGCTCTAGGTGAGCAGCTCTGACTCAGAGGCTGACAGACGCCCTTATCATCCCAGCGATCCTATTACAATTAGAGGAGGATACTCAACAATGTCAATATAATTAATTCAATTATTAAAATGCCTGAGGCGCAGTCGGAAGCATATGAAAATGACAAAGACTTGCAGAATGAAGGGTGTGCTGCAGACGATCCTGCAAGAGCTCGAGGGTGTTTTCTTTTTAAATGCAGTGATATTTTAAAAGTTTCCCACAGGTTGATTGTTTTTTAAATGCCAAGAGAGACGTCGTCTCAGGGGATCAGACAGCCAGGGTAGAGTTTTCACTTTGAATTCATAATTACTCAAGTGTGTACTAGGGTTTTATGACAGGGATTATTGAAGGCCTGTACCAATATTTTTCATGCGATGGACTGATATTACTCTTGAATTTAACCATTTTCACACCAAAAACTTGATGTCTTTTCTGACTTTCTTACAAAACACAAAGCATTTCGTGCAGAGACTTTCCTGCATTATAGATACATTTCCTTTTGCTGTACAGCTTATACAAGCAATCCTTCTGTTATTTCCGTTTATATTGTTGCATTGTAGGTGTTATTGAGAATCAATAAGCAGCTTTATCTGAAAGATCTGTACGAATACAACCTAAATTATGTACTTTTGGCTTGTGGAAACCACTAGAGGTGAGTGAGGATTTTTTTTAAATGTGGGTGATGAGACCATTTAATTGTATTCCCAACACGTTAACTATAACACAACTTGACATAACATCATTACTGCAATAGAAATGATATATTGTGATTGCTCACGGCTCTGTAATGTGACACCTTTTCTTTTTTTTTTCTTTCTATTTTTTACACCAAATCCCCCTGAAATTCAGATCGAATTCAAGGTGTTTGTGATTTCTTTTAAACCACTGCATGGTCAGGCTCTGGCTTGTTTGTCTGTTACACTGCGACAGCCCCACATCATCAGATGATGTCATGATCTAATTTTAATACCTAGCCGACGTTATGATGACAATACGCCGTGCACGTCCTGAAACGGTGACATACAGCAGACCGGGTAAAGGGTAAAGCACAAGAAATGCTTGTTGGTTTTTTGGAGCTCTGATCATACCTGGCTGGGGGAATTCGTGAATGTGTTGCCTCTATAAGGGCCAACAGCTTGCCGCAGGGGCCCCTTTGCAGGTTATTCTGGCCCTGGCTCCAGGCTTAAAGCTGAAGGAGACTGTTATCTTGATGTTGATGTTCCTGAAGTCTTTCTTTAATCTTTAAATTCTTCCTTTAACCTCTTATATTGGGGAGGATTTCTCTTGAAAGATCTTATAAAAATAAACATGACTTATCATAAGCAAAGGAAAGCATTGTTTAGTTTGGAAGGTAGCTGTCTCTTTCATCACTATTACCAAAGTTCGGCCTTTTATTATGCTTGTTTAGATAATGGCACACAATGACCTTGATAGGAGAATGAGGAGTATCTCATGAACACATGCCATGAATGAAAAGAGAGTGATGTCATTTTTTGGAAGAATCAAGAGTCAATATGAGATGCTCCAGCGACTGTAAAGAACGGGCCAGTGATGTGGGTGTTCAAATCTCAGCTTTTCTTACTGTTGCGCACATATCTCTTCCAAATCGAGTCATTTACGAGGGATATGAGACCGGTGCCAGGGCAGAGCATCAAACGCATCATTCAATGAGGAAATAAAGCGGGAATCGATGCTGCATGGGAGAAAAACCTCACATACATATTCAACATGTTTAGTGTGGAAATCTGTGTATTGATCAGGCTGCCTGACCTCCTCAGTTCCTCTGTTTGCAGCTTAAGCTTTGCAATAAGGGCAATCAAAACAGGGCTTCGTTCCCTGTGGAATGCTTCCTTTTTCTTCCCCGTTGCGAATCAAACTCCCACCGGCTTAACAAAGAGACCCTCCGAAGCACGAGCATCACCACCTTTGTGTTCCGGGCCCTATTCGACAGGGGTGGTGCCAAATCAGGTCACAGAGGAGAGATGGTGCATTCAGTGGGAATAATGGAAATGATCGCCCTTTTCTACGTGCACAGCAACCGCAGACAAAAGCCAGAAAAAATATTCCACCCCCTCTGTATTCAGATAAGAAAGGATAAAATGCTCCAGAAATCACTGTAAACCAAGATGTTTACCCGTGAATTATTGTTTGCATTATCTTACGGTAAATATGTGCTCGACTAAAGAAAGATGACTAAAGTGGCAATCTGTGATTCATGCATAATCTGTGACTCTGTGGCTGTGCATTGCATGCAGCCTCATCTAAAGGGGAGCATGGAAAATATAATGTTTCTGGGTATTAACACACATGCATTTATGCTGCTTAAATCTTCCCTCAAATACTGCTTATTATAAACAGCTGCTGCCAGTTGGAAGGTAAACAGTCATGTAGCTGTCTTACAATTTCAGCGTTTCTGAGGAGACGTGAGATGAGATGAGCTTGTGGGTGCAGTCGAGGGTGGGCCGCCAAAACCCGGTTTTGACATCTAGTAATCTTTCAGCAGGTTCATGGTATTGATCAGTTTGACTGTGGTTGATTTTGGAGACACTGGTGGGCAACAACAGGAAGCATCATCGGGAAATCATTGTTTTTCTCTCTGTGTTTTTACCTTTATGTGGTTGCTTCTCACCCGTCTTCATTAATGCTTTTATTATCTATTGTGGCTCAATCCCATATACTCTGTCCTGCACATGCCCATAGACATATGTTGCTGAAAGGCAAAGCAAACTGCAAATCGAAGAGTTCAGCCGTCACTGAATATCACTTAAAACCAATATGACTTACATAGTTACAAAAGTGGCAATTGAAGTTTGCGCTTTGCACGTGTGTGGTGATGTGACAGTTGCGAATGTCTGCATGTAGGTTTCGGTTTAGGATATTAAACTTCCTGTTGTTGGTGTACTTCTTCTGCCTCTCATAAAAATAAGACGACATGAACAGGCCACGTAAGCAAAAAAAAAACAAAACCAAAAGTCAGCAGTAAAGATGTTGGTTAGTTTGAATGCACTGCAGCCTCCTCCAAGGCCAATCTTTAATGAATATATCATGATGTTTTGACATGTAATGCCCCAATTTAGCACCACACCTCCGGCTGATAGATGTAAATTTTAATAAAACTGAGAGCAGCAATTTCCCATTAAATTTGACCATTTGACCTGCAATTAAGAAATAATATCTTTCCAAAAAATGCATGATCTCTTTTTTTTTTCTTTTTTGACAAAGCCCATTTAAAACCAGTGTTGACTGGCTGGGACCCTCTTTGCATGGGCCTTTACTTGATTTGTGCATATAGTTACACACTGGACATACATTTGTATGTATAAATATAAACTGGATGCCCAAATTATCACAACACTGTGTGTTGAGTGCCTGAGGTCAGCAGCATCTCAGGAGACGCAAGCGGACCCTTTCAATCATATCATAGTGTGTTTTTTGTTTCTCATTTTAAGGTTTTCTTTTTGCCAACTTTCATCCCCTCTCCACCCTGCAGGTGGTTCACCAGCCCTCATTTAAAATGAAAAGAAAATTTATAACTGCAGAACAAATCACACTGTGTCCGGCTTCAGCCTGAGAGTCGAGGCTTGGTCCAAAAATGATAAAGGAAAAAGATAAAATTGTGTAAAAGCTAACCTCCGTCTTTGTGGCTGACCTCCACTGGCTATCAGGGGTGGGCTTTCTAAAAATTTCCCAGAAAATGGATCATGGAGTCATGATGGTGAATCTGTGTTGACTTTTTTATTTTTTTATGTGCACTGGCTGAAAATAGAGATTCAAAAGCTCCATCAGTAAAGTGCCTGCTTAACATTAGTGAAACGCCCAGTCTGTAGTTTTGAGAAAGCAAAATGTCCACGCAAATGTAGTCTGCTGATTGTATGATTTGGATATGGGATACAAGGGGAAGAGTGTGTCTGTCAGAAGAAAGAGTTTAAGGAAACCCGATGAAGGTCAAAACTTTCTGCTCTGCTTTCAGAAGATGAGAATCTGTGACAGATGATCATCTAGTGAGAAAGAGAGCTTTTTCTTAAAGGTCCCATATTTAAAATTTTTCCAGTGTTTCATTTGAAGTATTGATATCCATAAGAGTAGTTTTAAGAACCAAAAACCATCTCAGTGTAGTTTTACATCTCCTCTCACAGGCTTCTCTCTGGAGCTCGTGGAAATCTCACTTTCTACCATAAAAGACCTTTAATGTCTACGCCTGAGGCAGATACAATGTGTAATAGTAAGAGCAGGATCTGGAGACCAAGTCTAGATTGGGTCCAAGGTTCATTTTTCAAACAGTAAAATTTTTTCTTGTGATGGATAGATAGATCTTGATGGCAAGTTAGACAAAAGTTAGACAAAAAGCAGCTTCAAAGGTTCATAAATGTTATATAAAATCACTGACAGAATCAGTGTCTGAAGTCTAGATGCTTTGCTTCTTAAAAAAATTCAAGCTTTGTCAGGTTTCTCGTCTCATTTTCTTCATTTTAAAACATGAGGTGCTCTTTTAAAATGAGAGTCAGCGCCTGGGAAAACAAGAGACTTCTCTAAATCTGGTGAGTGTAGCGAATTGCTACGTCTGGAGTTCAGATATTTCATGATCTTATTCACAAATTAAGTCAGGGGATCGTGAAATTAATCACTGGTCTCTTGTAGCTGTTGTCTCTGTACTAAAGAATGAGCTGAGCTGCAAAATAATGCCGCTCTCGAGCAGCCGATCCTCATCCTGACCCTCTCTGACGGGAACCAGCTCGGGAGTACTGAACGATGGGATGGGATCGAGGACGCAATCAACTGCATTGAGGTTTCCCCGCAGGGGTGGATGGCCTCTCTCTCCACGACTCCTGGAGGAGCCCGGTGATCTGGAAGGACCTCAGACGGAAGATGGTGGGCACGCTGAAGTGGATCGGGCTCCTGGTAAGGATTGTATTCGGGTGCCTCCCAGCTGGGGATGTCTGACTTGATGGAGATCTGAGGGCAGAGTGCAGGGCAGAAGGACGAGATGTCCCAGCTGGCAAGAGAGCAGATAGGGATCCCCACGAGGGAATGAGAGGTGGCCTTCCTTTAGCTTGGCGACAAACTCATGCTATTCTCCCAACTTCAAACCTTTAATTTAATGAATTTTAAAACAAAACTTTGGAAGAAACTCTTAGACTCTTATATCATGCAAAGTTAAATCTTCGAAAAGTTTTAACTACTTGTCTTGTTTTGTCTGAAATTTCTCAGACGTGGTGTGGAATACTTTAAATTAGACACAGCTTGCACACCGAACCACCAAACCCAGCCTTCTCCCTAAGAGGTTCTGTGGCGCTGTAACAACATTGCGCTCCTTCTGCCTGTGTTCATGACGGACTGCAGTCATTATTCGCTCAGCCACAGGAGGTCACTTGTCAGGAAACCAAAAAAACCCAGGATGTTTCCAATGCTTGAACAACTTCCCAGTGATGCAGAACCGAATCACATTTCGACATTTCTTTGTCAAAAACGTCTGATGGGAAAGTCTTTCCTGACTTGAAGATCCCCTTGAGGCAAATTTCAGATTTCTGATATTGGGCTATATATATGACAATATGAGCAGATGTAGAGAATAAAAACTTGATATTAAGGCATGTCCTGGTGGATGGACGAACAGTTTTAAGAGAATTCGGACACAAGACCATGATGATCGCTGAATTAAAATCATTACTGCCAAAACCCTCACCTTTTTTTTCCCTCAAATCAAGATTCTTAGAAGAAAACCAGCCACAGTCCAAAGAGAACTGTCTCCTGTGAGCGCAACAAGGTCACTTGGGCTTGGTAATTCTCTGTGCAGCCCCTTCATTTGTTATTCTAAACAGGCTGTCATTTGGCTATTTAGCACTTATGATGATGAATAATGGGTTTTTGCTTGCAAATATTTCTGTTGGTCACAGCTGGAAGGAAAGGACTGAAATAGTGCGACACAATAAAAAAATGCATCCATATTGCTTTAAGTTCTCATTTCATTTGTTTATTTGGCTGAAGAGTTTCATCTCGACTGTGAAAAGCTGTTCCCAGATCGCTGCCACAGATCTAAAAGTGCAGCTCATTTCCCTGTGGGCTGCAGTGGCTTCGTTTCCTCTCCATGTTTTCACACAATACCCGTGTTAAGACATCTTCTTCTTCTTCTTTGGCAGATGTAGGAAAACTCATTGTTCTTTGAACCTGAAGTGAAACGAGCGGCGACAGCGCACCTTGAGGGTTTTCACATCATCAACTTGTCTATATCTGTGTAAAACCTCTTCTGGTCTTAGTCGACTTGGGGCTTTGCATGATGTGTTTGGTCTAACACCCGTCCCCTGTCTCTCCTTGATAGGGGCCGGTCAGGGCGATGGAGCCATGGCTTACCTGGGTGGATTGCCTTGGATGGCCGCCTAATCATCTGGCCCCCAGTCAGACACCGGCTGGGCCAAAGCTACGACAGCACAACAGATGGGCCCTCAAAGGACCCACCACATCTGCAATCCTACAGGAAGATGAAGAGGAGGATGGCGGGGGTGAGGGTGTACGTGTGTGTGTGTGTGTGTTTGGTTGGGGGTAGGTAAAAGAGACAGGAACTAATTTCTCTCCTCTTCCCATTTCACGCAAATGAGTGCAAGGGATGTGCATGACGAGCTGGCATCCAGCTTTTGGCGAGGTGAGCGGAGATCTGAGTCATGAACACCACTGAGGCGTTCACCGAGGACCGAAACAAACATCGCTCCCTCTTATGCAGAAGCTCTCAATTAACAACAAGGAACTTTAAATGATTTAAGGGAATAGAGTGGACTTCAGCGTACTCATCGACAGCCTTGATGTTGTTTGCTCAGAGTGTCTGGAAATGATTCGTCCGTCAACAAAAGTGGCCCGAAAGAAAAGTTCCACTCACAATCTGGATAACGAGGGGTTTCCGCAGATTAAAAGGAAGCAAGTGGAAACTCTGAGTAGCGGTGCTGCTGAGCTGACTTTGTATTCCTGAAAGCTGCTGCTCAGACTATTAAGGCTTTACTTAAGAATCACATCAGTATAGATTTTAAGCAGCTTACTGGCTTTTTTCAATATTTGGAAACTACTTTTATTTTTTAACTATAATAAAGAGATAATAGCCATAGAAATAATAAGAATCATTCAAATACCCTGTTGCAAATGGCTTACTACACTGAATCAAAGCAGATTTAATGTGTCTCTTTGACACTGATCAACGCAAAAACACCTGCGAATGTGAAAGTTAATACAGCTGATACAAACAAGTATTTTCTACTTTAATTTCGCAATGAATTTAGATCACTTTGTAGAAATTTATTTTCATTTTAAAGAACTTTCTCTGCTCAGTGACACTTCCAAATGAGGTGGTGAATACTTATTATAGATACTGTAACCAAATAGGGTATGGGAGGTTATGTTTACCCCCCATGTATGTCGGTTTGTATGTTGGTTTGTATGTTTGTTAAGTACTGAACCGATTTGCGGGATCAACCCATTACATTTTGGAGATTTATCCTATTAAAAGGGCAGATACAGGAAATGTTCATCACTTTCCTTAACACAGCGAGAAAGGGCATGTGTAGGATTATTTGGCCTTGGTGGAGGTATGCGCTCTACTGAGTGCCATTCTAGTTTTGTATGTATTTGTGTATTTTTTGATTCATTTATTTCACCTTGTGGCAATGTTGTTTTGCCAGTTGCTGTTTTCCAAGACCAAGAAAGAACCCTCCGTCTCAATAGTTCAACCAACACGAAAGACATGCAGAGAAAATGATCATCTACAACTGGGGAAAGTTCATGTGAAATGACTGAAAGCTTTGACAGTTATACTCATTTAGCATTTATAGTGTTTGTCATCGGGCCAAGATCTAGAAAGCGAAAACACTGCACACGCAGCTATCATCCTGACTCCCAGTGTGTGTCTGTTGTGTGTGTCGTCTGTATTTATCAGCCTGCTGCCCGCTGACTAAGCCAGACTCTGGTCGGCCCAACCTCTGTCTCTCCCCCGACAGACGGATGCAGCTGCCGGCTGCTCAGCGCCACAGTGGGAGTTTCCCCAGGAAGCCGCACGGCAAGGGGTCGAAACCAGTCTGAGCGATTAACACCACGGATGCACCCAGCCTCTCCGGCGTGTTGACCGTCATTTGCCTCTCCTGGTAGTTTTTGATGCTGATGTGGGGCCTGGCGAGAGGAAGCCTTTCTTTCTGAATGCCCGGCCCCCTGCTAAAAGACGATATTCTGCTGCTAAATTACAGGCTTGTTTTGCTTGTGGGTTATGGAGTTTTTGTCACAAGAACCCAGGGGAGACGATCATGTCCCGATCACACACAACACATTGAAAAAAACAATGTGGAGAGAGCTCTTGACTGATTTTTTTTTCTCCCACATTCAAATAATAAAGCTTAGCAATGATTTGCATATATCAACTTCTTTACTAAGCATGCTTGTACATCTGCTCAGAATTAGTCATTATTTTCTTCCCATAATTTGGCAGGGGTTGCCCTAATGTGCCGCAAACTGGCTGTAAACTCCACAAGGCTACAAAAACAGCCCAATAAAAATCAAGCTTCCAAATACTTTCATCAAAAACTGAACACACATAATCTGAGCTGTGGGACCCTCCAGACTCTCGTTGTTTGCAGCGTCCATGTTTATTTTCATAGCATGCAAAAAATTTTTTTTTTTTTTACTGCAGCATTGACAGTGATGTTGTGAAGATAAAAATCAGAAGTGAAGTCAGCCCATAGGGGAGCATCCAGCAGTGTGAATGGTAATGATGATGGTTATGAGAACCTGGTATACAGTGATGGGAGAGAGCAGATGACTCACCCAGATGGTAGAGAAACTATAATCGCTCTGTCTCAGAGTCAAAGCTGCCATCTTGGTTCGTTCATTGCTTCCATTTCCTCTGCAACGCCTTCCTGGTGGAGCAATAGCGGCGTAATGCTCAGTGCAGGAACCCCCTCTGAGTTGTCCGTGATTAGGCATGTTAGCCTGGCAACAACGTGCTTGATTGCCGTTACCTTCTGCGTTTTCTAATTTAGTCTCAGCTTGGGATGTTGCTAAATCTGAGTGCGTGAAAAGGCGAAAACACACTTTGAGGGGTTAGTGCTGAAAACCAGATGAACTGCCAGAGTGCTGAGTTTAATTCCTCTTTCATAACAGGCCACAAAATCAGTCATTAGCCACCACGTGTGCACACCTCCGACTCCCATTGTCTTTGTCTCATTTAATGCTTGTCACGTGTGAAATGAACTATCAGGCCACCAAGAGCACTTATGATAAAAAATGACGGGCAAAATCCTGAAATATGACGCTTTATGGGATCCAGAGCCTACTTTTACAAGGTTAATGAACTCTCACTAACTTTAATAGTCTGTTTTCCGACTCATGCATCTTCATAAAGCGCCCTTCCCCAAAGTCTGCAGGCGAGGGGTGCCATTTCAAACAGCTGTGCCAGGCGTACTTCTGCAAAATGAAAGGAGTCTCATGATGAATCGCATCCAGCTTCCAGTTTTTTTTTTTGTTTTTTTTTTTCATTTTTCCATTGTTCCCCTCACCTGGCAAACCGTCTGTGGATTACCTTCATTTCCCTTGATGCCTAGAGGTAAGCGAATGAAGAGAAAGTGCAAAGAGAACAAGGGACTTCTGTAAGTTCCTAATCACCTGGACCAAAGGCGGGGGAGGGGTGAGGCGGGTTGGCGGAGGGCGGGGGTGGGCGGTTGCATCCCAAGAGTGGTATTAACAAGCGAGCAGAGCGAGCAGCCAAGGTGAGAGCTCCAGGCCTGCTCGCAGCTCTGCAGACACAGGAAGACTTCCTTTCTTCACGTGCGTGCATGTGACTGCGTTTCCTGTCTGGGGTTAATGAAACTGACTCACATGCTCTGCATACTGTTAAAAGATGGATGGCTTATGAGCGTGGTGTCTTTATATCTCTTTGTGGTTCTTTTGCGACCCTTTCTTGCTATTTTGCGTCCTTTGTGGTAATCCTGCATCTGCTTGAAGTCGTTTTGCGTCTCTTTTTGGTTGTTTTGTGTCTTTGCATAATCATTTTATACCTTTTTTGTAACTGTTTTGTGTCTCTTTGTTTTAGTTTGATTGACTTTCATCAAGAAATACTAACAGTCACTTCAAGCAGAGGATTGGGTCCCGGGGCGCGAGTGCCTGGTGGGCCTGTTCAGTTCTCCCTCCAGGTGTTAAACTGATGCCATCAACCTTTATGAAAGCCACATTCACTCATAAACACACCGCTGCACATGAGCACTTTAGTTGCTAACACAACCACTAAAATAAGAAGGATTTCAAAACAGTACATCCCCGGAGAGGTGATACAAAGATTAATCAGTTTATTTTGGGCTCTGCTGTAGAGCGATGTATATGGAAAGGGACTTGAGAGCTGGCAGGTAGCTCTGCTTTTACTGCGAGTACCCTTTCTCGCCTGACACCCAACTAAGCAGTGACACCGGGTGACATTTAAAACACTTGTGACAGCAACAGCATTTCAAATGTTGCAACTCTGAAAGGAGAGGAGGGCTCTCGGCGAGGGGGAGATGCAGGCGACGGGGAAAACTCGTGGCTACGCGATTGATCCATATTTTTGGAAGGTCGTATAAACAATATCTCAGGGGCTTCATGCATAAATGGAGCTGAAAGGAAATGAGACTATTTAAGGTGTCACTTTGTGTTAGGGGTGTTTTACAGTGGCATGCCGAATTTGCTGTGAGCCCAGTGGACCGTTTCCTCTCTCACACCCACACGCAGGTACGCCACCAACCGTGGTAACAATTACCTGAGTCAAAAATGACAAATTTAATTGCAGCCCCTCTATTTCCTATGTACTGCAATGGTGAAGGGAAAGGGGGTGCAATGCACTCAAAATTCTGTCCTTTTTAACAGACATTTGAACAGGGCTTATTTAATGTCAGTTGCGGTTTATTCCTGCCCTTTAATTATATCTGGAATAACAAGATAGAAGATCCTTGGATGTGAAATGTGACTATGTGCATTGAGAAGACAGATGCTGAACAGTATGAAATAGAGAAAAGATTTCATTTTTTTTCCTGCAAAGTTTAAAAAAAAAAAAAAACCTCACATTCAGACACATTCAAAGCATGTAGACTGAACTATGTCACCTTAACACATAGCCTACTTATTTATTTATTTTCCCTAAAAATACTCTTCACTCCTCAGTGTCAGCATGCCTCATACCTGTGTGTTTATAGCAGAGCTGCCACATGGAATCTGAATGTATTTCCATGACTTGTTTCAGCATATACTGATATCAAATTGCTCCGGTTTAGCTGAGAGGGTGACGTGACAGAATAAGTGATAGACAACTGCAGGAAAGTGACTGCAAGACAATCTGCTACATACTTTTGTGTGTGGATTGACCAGTTAACCGGTGGACCCTGAACTGGTGACTTTTATGTCCATTTAAGGATCAATATTACATCTGAGGCTCGTACTAAATCAAAGATTTGACCTTCTTGTTGGAAGATGTAGATGTAGAGTTTTTCCTTTGTGGAAAAATGTATTGAGAAAAGTAAAAAAATCATCAAATTCATTCATTTCAGAGGGTTAAACTCAAATCTACATCTGTTCTCCATGTTCATAAGTGAGTTAAAACAATAGCACAGTCTGGTTTATCTGTGTAGTAGGTACATAGGGTAGTAGCAGAAATTTGCAGGAATTGCATTAAGAAACATCAACCTTGTGAAGTACTTGAGTAATTGTATTATCGACATCCTATGCTCACTTCCTTTATCGTGTAAGAAAAGGAAATATATTTCTCACAATCTCTGACATTCTCTGGGCAGGTTGCTTGACATGAAAGAGGCCAGATGCTTAGGATAGGCTGGCCTGGTTCATTCTGGAGAGTCAGCAACATCTGTCACGGGTGTGCTGGTGTTATAGGTCCTTGATCCTGGGCTGAAATAACAGCGGCTGGGTGGTCTCTAGGTTTAGGCAAAGCTACAGTATGTGTATTTTAAAAGCCACAAGGCGGTTAAAAGCCTTTTCCTGTTCAGTCACTGTACAAACTGTACCTTTTGGTAAACCTCTGTGATGGCCTGGATGTAGCTACAGCCTTCAAATCCCTTTCTGTGCATCCTGACTTTGAAGACAAAGGTACAAAAACATGAAACTAACTAAAAAGAAACACAGTTAAATCTGGCATCACATACACATCCATGAATACGCACATAAGCTGTGGATTGTTTGTTTATTTACTTTCCATGTCAGTTTGAGGGGTGCGTGAAGATTAGAGTGTTAACCGTAACATGGGGAAACCAAAAGCAGCGGTGACAAAAACTTAGAAGAACAAGAGCAGAACAAAAGAAGCAGTGAGGCGGCTGAGGGAATGCGAGGATTTAGTAAATGCAACAGAGGTGTAAACAAAGACAATGAGCTGGGGAAGGAAACCGAGACAGTTTAAATACACCAACGTTCAGTCAGGAAACATTTTCGACCGTTTGTCTGGCTACAAAGGTTTGAGGTGCACAAATGAGCAGTTTGCAGAGCAACGTCCCAAGTCATATCATCCATTATCCATACCACTTATCCTTATAGGGTCACGGGGGGGGAGCCAATCCCAGCTGACATTGGGCACGGTACACAGGCAATTTAGATTCACCGATTCACTTAACCTTTGGATTGTGGGGATGAAGCCGGAGTACCCGGAGAGAAATCCACGCATGCTAGGGGAGAACATGCAACTCCAAACAGAAAGGCTGGCCAGCAGGTTTCGAACCCAGAACTGACAGAGCTAACCACTGTCCCACTGTGCCACCCCCAGGTCATATCAAAGTAAGTCAAGAGTCAAGTCTTTTGTGTGCAAGTCTCAAATCAATCGAAACACATCCAGGATGAGTCTCAAGTCCATTGTGAAGAGTCTATGTTGAGTTAAGTTAAAGTCTCAAGTATTGTGTCTTGTCTCTAGTCAGTTAAGTTCAGCTGTAAGTCTTGTATGATGTCAAAGTCAAAGCTCAAGTCAACTGAGACAAGGTCTTTGAATGAAAGCTTTCTGAACGTTTTTCATTCAGTGCTATGTTAACAGTATTTGTTGATTAACTGAGAATAAGTCACTTCAATGCAGAGGCTTAACACTTAAAAATGGTTTTACATTCAAGTCTTGTGTCAAGTTAAAGCGAAGAAAAGTCAAGTCCAAGTCAGGTTTCAATTTCAGGTTTTACAAATGTGACTGGAATTCACATTTCAGGTCAACTCCGGCAGTTTCTTTTCTCTGTGCATGCAAACCTGCCAAAATGTAGTTTTCTTTGACGTGCGCAGGCGGCAGACTTAATAAAGGGGATTCTTCTTTTTCTTTTTTTTCAGATATGTGCTTGGCATGGAGGTGTCTTGGGTTAACTCGGCTGATCTGATCAACCGTGGTGAAAGTGGAGGCTGACCTCATTGATCATGAGCCTGACAGCATGCCGGTGCGGGATCATTCCTCCAGAACACCTACGCTCCTTTTAAATCGTTCTCCCTCCTTGTTGCCCGGTGCAAGAATAACTATAGCGGCTGCACAAATGTGTGTAGAAAACCTCAAGGTCACGCACACACTGAATATGATGAAGTGAGTCTCTCTCTAGGTCTCCTACTTCTCAATTTCATCTCGCTCCCCACCAGCCTCTCTCTAGTTACCTCTTTTAACTTCTATTTTGCACTCTGTCTCTCCGCTTCAATGTTCTTTATTCTCACTCTCCCTCTTGCAGTCTCTCGCTCGCCCTCTCCTTTATTCCACTTCTGTCTGTGGTTTAAGATGTCATTGAGAAACCTTGAGATAGATGAGGTCTTCAACGAGAGGTAACCATCATCTCAGCACTACAGTAGAGTTAAAATATTATAAATCAGAGAATATGATCAGGGATGACAGCGCTTTTGCCTTGGAAAGCCCATAAACCCTGATGCAATAATGTTTGCAGGGAGAATGGCAGAAGGTGTCATAAAATCAAACATATGCTCAATACGGGCGCCGCGTGTGTGTGAAATTGAATAACCTGCGTCATGTGACAAAAAGCAGTCTTAAAAAACAAATTTGAATCTTTTTTTCCTCCGCTTCACAGGATCCATTTAAATGCAATCAGTGGAAAGTAAAAAAAAAAAACCCCAAAAAACCCATTTCTGTTCAGTTGAAATATGTTTCTCATTAAAGATGTCAGTAGGAAACGCAGGGATGTCGACGCTTTAATCGCCTTGCTTTCATATACACCGTAATGGTACTTGAAACAGCTGTGTCTCAGAGGGGAAAAAAATCTGTCAGTGCGTCATGTGGTCAAGTATTGCTGAGACCCTCTGGAAATGTTCAAGTTGTGGTGAAGGAAAAAGTGGATTATTTTGATTCAAGTGGGTGCAGGGGGATGGAGGAGGAGGAGAATTTTCCCCTCTGAAGATTTAAAAATAAACGGCAGCCACCCCCCCCACCC
>NW_019525507.1:584932-604792 GCF_002814215.2 Seriola lalandi dorsalis
GCCCACCCTCCCTTTTATCTTGTGAGACCACATGCAAGCCTGCAGTTCTTCCCTTTTTAAATTACAGCTGTAGGTTTGTGGCAGGTTAGTAAATTCACAGCAGCAACCGAGAGAGTAGCAGAATAAGAAAGGCTAAAGGGCTGTGGTATTACATTCAACTCCCCACTCAGCTTTTTTTTTTTCTCACTAGAAATCATTACTTTGTTTTCATGTTTGTAAAATCATACAACTTTTATATGGTCTGCACTGCCAACACTCCATCCGTTAACAGCTGATTCTTTTCTGACTAACTTTATTTGAACTTTCTCCTATTTTCCTCTTCACGTTCTATCATCAACAGTATTTGAAGCTGTCTGTGTTGCATCAGGACCTTGTTGACTGTAGACTGTGGTGATCAGTGTCCTCTTGCAGAAAGAAGCAAAATAAGTTTTAGAATTTGTGGGGACATAAAATCAATAAACCGATGAGCTTCTTTAAAACAAATAGAGTGGTTTTCTTTCCAAAGTCGTCAAATGCAACACATTTTTTGGGGGGTAAAGGAGTTATTAAATGACATGAAGTGCATAATTGCATTGATCTAAGATAGTCTGTGGTGTTATTTAAGTCTTATTTGGGAATGAATTTAAACTTTTTCTCATTATTAGTGATGTGCCCCTGTTCTCACCAATTAAACCAATTCTAACCAGTCCAGCAAGGCTCTTGTCTAGTAGGCTGCTGCTTTTAGCCAAAAAGCTCAAATAAAGCGACGGTACACCACCTCCCCAGCACAAATGAATTTAATGTTTTTGTGCTCTCTGGTGCAGTCCAAAGTTTGATTGACATACTGTCTCATTTTTAATTATGAACACATTTTTTCATTTCCCGTCATTATTCTAACTCATTAGCCATCAGATTGATGTGCTGCTCCTCTGCCCTCCAGGGCTCAAAAATAAATAAATAAATAAAGTAGCAGATGTTTGCTCACACATTTAAAAAAAAAAAAAAAAAAAAAAAAAAAGTGTGTGTCTGTGGACATATTTAAATGCCTTTCTGCCCCCTAGTGGCCAGAATTTGACCAATGCTGCTTTAATGTTAATTTTGCAGTGGCTGTCCAAAGTTGTAGTAGTAGTAGAAGTAGTGGTAGTAGTTTAGTAGGTACAATTCACAATCTACATATCATATAATAAGTAAATTTATACTTTATACTATGTATATAACACAGTACCAGCCCAGCACACAACATTTGCTGTTTTGCAACTTTAAAATAACATTGGCTCATTAGCCACAACTATGTATCTGTTAGCATATCTTGACGCTGTTCTGCCTTCTAGAGGCCCAAATTAGATTTTTGATTTACGTACCTTTCAGTTTAATTGGCAGTACCTTCCTCAATATTAACATAATTCCAAGTTTAAATTTCGGGTTGGTCTATGATTTTAGCTGCTGTTGAACTAAAGTCCACTCTGGACTTTCATATGGCCACTTGGACAGAGAAGCCACCATAAGTATATAGATGTAGGACATCCAACCATATTATAACCTCTGTCAGAGAGAGGAAAGGTGAGGCAGTGATGGAGAGCGCTGTAGATGTCTCTCCATAATGCACTTCCTGGTAACCTGCCAGAACTGCTAATTCGATACATACTGAACGCTACTTTGCTGTCTGTTTCTGATTAAAATAAAGCCAACTGAGCGGGGAACAGTGATGGAGGCACTTTGAGCTGCAGGTTGGGTGAAAAGATTAACACTGTTCCTATTATTACCTGCATAAATATGAGCATGCATCAATAATTCATCCTAATGGCTCAATGTGTGCGATTAGATGTCAGCTTCTCATCCTTTCAAGGATTTGCATTTACCACTTTTTCTGCTGCTTCACATATATTTGATTCGTACTGCAGCAGGTATGAAGACAGATGCGTTTTTTGTGTGTAAACTTGTGTTTACAGTACACACATACTCCCATGACCAGATCCCATTAGCCTCTAGCTATTTATTTACAGCAGTAGAAAGATACCGATACCAGGATAAAAAATCAAAAACACCAAAACAGGGCAGAGAAGTCTCGTGTTTATTTGTTGCTTATTTTTGTGTTGATGTCAGGCCTCACTATTGATCTCAAAACCAATGACTGGCTTGTGGAGCTCTTTTACGCATTTGAAAATTTCTTGCTTGTCTTTCCAGGTTGCTCTTCTTTGTGTAGTTATCTCGTGAGTGATGCAGTCGTGTTGCTTCTTGGGAAGTCATGGGATTCCTCTGGAAGAAATAAATAACGCTGCAGGGGAGGAGAGTGAGATGAACTGTGAAGGAGAAGCCTACTTTGTTAAAAGTAGAACAGCCTCTACTGTCTCAGATGCTTCCTTTTGATGTCAGAATGGAGACCTTGTGACCATGTTGGGTTGATGTTATTTAAACATCACAACTATGGTGCCATTGATGGTTTGCAACAAACAAACAAACAAACAAAAAGACAAAACAAAATAATTTTAAAGTGTAAAAATAAGTGCCTGACTGCTGATCTGTGACCAGTCATCAAAACAGATACTAAAGTGAGTTAAACCATTAAAAAACCATCTGTTCAACTAGGGAAAAATGTAATGGTCTCTGACTGCTGCCTTAAAGCTGAATTTATTTATTTTTCTTCCCACTTGAGCAAAAGACAGAGAGAAAGAAAGAAAAAGACAGACACAGAATGGTGATAAATTATTGCTTTACAAAGTTATAAAGTCATACATTTTTCATAATTTAGTTATTGTAGGTTTAAGTGAAATTGAGTGATTACAGCACATATGTTTGCATTCACATTAACACTGCAGGCTAACATGTTATTCCAAACTCACAGTCAATGTTACAACTCGTTTCAAGAGAATAGTGGTTTTTGCTACCTTGACCAGTCAAGAAATGAAATGATTTACTCATCACAAATTATTCATAAATTTAAGATTAAAAGAAAACTTGTCAATATGAGGTCAATTCCAAATATGTTTGATTTAAATTCAAATTCAACACTTGTTACTTGTTACTGTTGTAAATAAAATTAGTTATTGTTTACTCACATCCATCTCAGCCAAAACTCCATTAATGGGCAAGATTGCTCCTCTTTACGTTCTTCCTCCTGCTGGTGTCGGCACTCTGTTGGACATATGAGGCCTCATTTCCCTCTCACCAGAAAAAGCCATTTGCTGCCATTCATCCTTCAGCAGTTTGGAAAAGCAACTTCAATAGATCAAGATAATCCATAACAGTGAATATGAATCACTTACGAAGTCACATATGAAGTTTCTATTTGATCATTATTTCATTGTGCCCTATTTGAGTGTTTTCATATGACTGCACACATTACTTTACCCTCGGCTCACTGTCAATCACCTGACACCCACAGGAAGAAATTGAAGTGTCTGCTGGGAAATATTCCCTCAATTACAAGTCGCCTTACAAGCTTAACTGTCACATGTCCTTATTTGTGCCGTTTGTTGGCCGAGACAGCAGTGCATGCAAGATGCTTGTTACAAAAAAGCTTCACAAAAAAATTCTAGAAATGTCTAATTTATTTCTGTGTACTTATTTTAGTTCATCATTATTTTACTAGAGCGGTATTTTAAGATGATAATAGATCAGCAATCATTTTAAATGAAACCACTAAACATATTTAAAGGGTGTATGACAAATGTCCATAAAAAAATCAACTTAATGAAGTTATTTCGGTCTATTTTGCCTGTTAGTTATTCAACAGTGAGTGTCTGTTAGAGGTTGGTGTTACCACAAAATTTGGTTTTCCTATACAAAGTGGCCAGGGTGCATCGATATCAATATGAATATACTTTTACATATACTTACCACCAAATAACTTTTAACATGAGTTAAAAAAATGTTTAATATTGCACTTTGGCCTTTCTTTTTTTTTTTTTTTTTTTGGTGAAATCAGATGTTGGCAGGTTTCAGGACCATGGGTTGAACAGATTCTGGGGGTGAACCATCCCTTTTAAAACAGAAAGTGGAGAACTGGCAAAGCAGAAACGCTGCACAAAGTTTGCTGTGCAATGCCAAGAGCGAGGGCTTGGCTGAGGCCTTGGAGGAGTGCTTGGATGAGGGCAGCTGCAGCTGGTGGGGTCTGAGGTCACGAACAGATGTCCTTCACAACCTCCGACGCCGGGCTGTTACTCTTTTGTCGGAGTTCTCATTTTAAACTGCCAAATTTCCCTCAGACTTTCACATGAGTCCACAAGGAAAAAAAAAAACAAAAAAACAAAAACAAATGAATAAAACCATTTGAAAAAGGGAAAGCCTTTCTGGGCTGACTTGATGGCTTCCCCACTCAAGCAACAAATGAACAGTTCATGTTTAGATGACATACAGTGGATGCACTACTCAAAAACAAAAAGCTGCATGGCTCATTGTGCTTTTCCACTTCAAGGATTAACTCTCTATCATCCATCTTTTCCCCTCTGTCCATGGACTTGTGCAAGTCAAAGTAGTCAGCGTTATTTGTTTAGGAAGCAATATTTTACCTCACAACAGAGTCTTGAAACTCTCTTTTCAGTCCCAGGATCACTGTAGAAAGAAAGATACTGTTAAGAAGTTTTTTTGAACTCATTTTATATTATTACTTTATTTATTATTAGCAGTTCTCTGACCTCGGGAGATTGGTTTTAAGCACATGTAAGCTGACAGAAACTTAACCTCAACCCCAGAATTTTAGATTAAAATAGACATTTTCCCTAACTTCCTATATAATGTGAAGTTCCTCAAAGTCATTTTTGAATATTAATGGCACATTAAAAGTGGTTTGAGTCTACCAACTCGTGACAGTGCACACCTCAAAGGCCACACATAACTTACTTTTTACATCTGATACGGGACCTGTGTAGGTTTAGTCTGACTTTTTTTAGTCTAGACTGATCACAGAGTTTTTGGCTATTTTTATATCTATTTTATATCTTTTGCTTTAATGCTTTGCTTTTATATCTTTGGCTTTAACATACATAATCCTCCAAGCTTCTACAGGTTTCTCTCTTCCTTATTTTATTTATTTATATTTATATATAGACATCAAATCGAGCATCAAATCCAGAAACCAATCTGATGACTTTTGAATTATCTGCTTCAAATCAATACAAACAAGCAATGCAACTTTTTAATAGCTTTCACTTGCAAACTATAGACATGATCTGACTTTTGCCTGAAAATCAGATTATTGTTTAGTTTCCCCAGGCAACAAACAATGAAGTGCTTTATGAACACCTTCTGTGTTTTTTTTTTCTGTTGTTGTTTTTTGGTTCAGGTTTACTTTGAGTCAAAATAATCTGCCACCAATCACTGTACAACAATGGCAGGCAAATGTCTGGAAGTGGTTGCAATGGGAGAAAGGGATTTGAAGGTTTGAGATGCTACCAAAAATAATAAGCTTTGGCTTCAAAGTTTATGTCATAATCGACAACAAAAGCTCCTCTCAGATGGATCCATCAACAGTGCTGAGCTCAAAATATACAAGTACACAGCTAAAGACAGTGGTTTAGTGTGTTCATACTTAGCTCTTCTAGTTTTAGAGTGGAAACTATTATATTGAGAGCTTTTTAAAAACTTTAAAAATAAAAGTTTTACTTCAAATCAGAAACATTTCAGTTTACATTTGAGATCCATCAACTTCTGAACAAGACATCTTATATGCTGAAAATACTCCATAACAAGTAAAAGTTAGAGGTACATAAGTATTACCATTAAAATGTATTTAAAGTATCAAAAGTAAAAGTACTGAATATGCAGAGTGCTTAAATTAGATATTGGATTTCAGACACCCCTAAAGTGGGCCGTACCATTTCCTAAACCGGACGTCAAGTCTTGTTTACTTTCCTTACTCGAGTCAGTGGCTCGTGTTGCGTCTCTGCCCCCGTGCGACGGTGATGGTAAATGTAAGTTACAGTAACAAACTATCCAGTTGGTTGAATACACTTTACTGTCTTACCCACACTGTTTCTGATTTAGATTATATGACGTTTCCACAGATGAACGCTGACGTTATCTTGTCTCTAACTTTTGATTCAAGTTACAGTTTAGCTAACTAATGTTAGCTAGCTGATAGCGCCCATCCATTCCCAATGTTAGCTTGTCATTTCATCACCTATATCTAATGTTAGCAAACACTGGTGCTCAGCCATGAACATTGAGACAGTGGAGAAATAGTTGTTGTAGAGATAAGTTATGACATCAATATAGAGTTTATTATTCATTTAAATAATGAAAAAATCTTGTGGCTGTGGTGGCTTGGTTTGTCTTTTACCTTTTTGGTATTAGGTTTTTAAGAAACACCCTCTTTGTTTTCACTCAGGAATTCAGGAGTTTTATCTGGTTTGGTAATTGAACAATATTAAAATTGGTTTCTTACATCTTACAAAAAGCAGTGTTAATCAGGGTCACATTTCAGATGTCTGAGTTTTTAACAGTTACCAAATATCTCACCAAAAAGATTAGAGAACAATTCTAAAAACTGAAAACAGATTTGTGAACCAGAACTTTGTTGTTTCTTCTTTCCTCTCTGATTAAGTAATCTGATGACCCCTCTGATTTATCTGGTGACCCTGTTTGTGAGAGGGGATTTTCAGCAGTTAATGACACGGACAGGAAATCTTGCAACAGGCTCCGCTGAAAGAGTCTTACTTCTCTTCTTTCAGTGGACATCAGTGGACCACCTTTAGAGATCTCTGACCCTACTCTATTTGTGATTTCCTGGGTGAAAGCTGGACATCGTTTGTCAACATCATGGGAGACCAGGAGGAAAGCCCAGGTTGGTCAAATCAAACCTCTGTGGTCAATTTTTTAAGGTAGGACTGATTTGATAGAAGTTGCATTACGATACTTTAAGGACTTAAACATTACCCTCCCTACTCCTTAAAGGCATGGACCACACAAAAATCTAACTTTCTCAACTGTTTTTTCTTACCTTGAAAATAGTCTAATAGGAAAAAATAGATTCATACTCTATAGGACATTTTCCATAGAATTCATATGTTTCTCACTTGTGAGAAGATAGGATTCACTCCAGCTTAGGCTTTTGAGCCAATAGACTGAGTCCTACTGTATCTTTTCCATTCATTTTGGTAATGGGGCCAGTACAGGACACTATGTGGGATGTTGAATGAGATGATGTGGAATGTTTAGAGTATTGTGGTCTATACCTTTTTAAAGTTAGTCAGGCACAGGCCTAGATGCTGTATGGTGGTAATACATCTGCCCACATCTCTGATAGGTTGATAGTGTTTTTGGTTCTGCTAAAGCATTGCATGGGTCTGTATTTGAGTGGAAATAATGGTGTTGCTGTTTGTGTGTGTGGGTCTGATGTGCTGGCAGTGGCTCTTGAATACTTTGTTGGTGAGCCCTGACTACAAAAGTTGTTCTGTGGTACATGCTTCATGAGCTGGCGTTATGGATTTGAACAAGAATGGTACTGTAAGGATTGTAAGACTTCAAGTCACTGAAGCATGTGCCTGCGCTGTACTGGAACAAAAAGTTGACCCCCCCCCCGATTATCACTGTATAATTTGCACTCTGCCTAAAACCATAAATTTTTCTTTGTGTATGCTAAGCTATGCTAATGGCTACATCTCAATGGACACGGCACTGATAGTGAGCTTCACTCAACTTAAAAGCAAATTAGCGAATTCCCCCCTAAATGTTGACAACTCATTAAAAACATAACAGCTCAGCAACTGAATATCAGCTTGTCTGAGACTGAAAAAACACTCTTTAAACCAGCTTCCAGTGGATGCTCTATGTTGAAAAGAAAATGTAATAGAGAGCGAGACTGAACTGTGGATGACAGTTTTGACAAACTCTTAAAAGCCCATGTCTTGAGGAGGACAGTGTGTGTTTTTAACAAGAGTGGGCACAAGCTTTCTCACACACTCTAGACATCATTTTATTAATGTCCACAATCATGCATTAGTTATTTTAATTGTTCATGAGTCTATCCTGCCTGTATGTAACCCAGGCTGATTTATAGCACGTTGAAAATGACCATTATGACCTACTCAGCTAAACTAATAACACACAAAAGTGTCTGCACTTCTGTTCCTAAAGCCCATAATCAAGCAGTGGGGCCAAATGCTGACCTCATGATGTAACCCTTTTTCTTAATTGGTCTTTTCTGTGATGATGTTTTTAAATTAATTACTTTTATGAGAGCTCCTGCCTCCTTACATGGGCACAGCGCTGCTGTGTTTTACAAGCATCAGGCAACCCGAGCGGCGTTCTTGGCATAACTGTCAACCTGATTGATTACAGCTGCAAATGTCTAAAGGTTGAGCCTCTCACCTCTCGACATTTCACTACAGTTTCCTTATGGTTAACTTTGACTCCAAACTTGACAAAGGGATAACAAAAGCGGCAAAAATCCCAAACACTGGAAGCGGCCTGAGAAAAATAAATGTCAGGGAGAGAATGGGCAAAAGAAAGAGAGCTTTAACGCTGGGGATAAAAAGAATGTGAAATAAATGTAAACTGCTGTGTCACAAAGGATGAAGAAAGCTGACGTCATGAAAGATTACGCCACAAACTTTTCCAGTGTTTTATTTGAAGTGTTGATATCCATAAGAAGATACCCTTGTGGTTTTAAGTACCAAAAACCATCTCAACGTAGTTTCTTATCTCCTCTCTCATGCTTCTCTCTGGAGCCCTAGCAACAACAGATCATTGAGCCAATCAGAAGAGAGGCTCTGAGCCTCTCCTCGGACTGTTTTCTGAGTGATTGAATAAAAATATTGCAGATTTCAGGTAAACACTCAGAGAAAAAAGCTGAAAGGCTGGACAGTGGGTGCAGGTGGGCGGGACTTGGGGCACGACTGAGGGCGGTGACTGCTTTGTTGTGACATCACAAAGTTATGGAAGTCCTGATGGCTCGTTTTAAGGGATGGTTTCTGAATACAGGCCTTGTACATTTCTATGTGGACTGAGGGCTTTCATACTTTCACAGTATATAGAACTTAGATCTGCTATATAATCAAAAAAGACATGGAACTCTCACTTTATACAATTTGGGACCTTGAAGTCTTTTCACCTTCTATGTAGGTGAGTGAAAGAACTTACTTCAAATCAAAAATATGATTTAGAGACTCAAAAATTGACGTTTCATTTCAAGATATGGATTGTTGTCATCAATGCCACAGAAACAGCTCTGTGAACACATATCGATTGAACAAATTCACAACCACAAAACCTTGAGTTAACCGAGAGGGAGGCTAAACTAAATGAATCCACCACCGATTCCAAATTTGGGAATATACAATTACACCCCAAGCCCGTTGGCTTTGATAAAATAATCTGTTATCGAACAAATTACAGCATGAGTGTGAGACACCACAGTGTACAGTGCGTTGATCCTTGCTCGCCTAGTTTTATCAACTGATTAGGGAGGGGAAGAAAATATTTTTTTCTTTAATTAGCTGGAGGTTAAAGGGAATATATAAAACTTTATAAGTGTCACTACATTCTTTTTAATTGTTTAACTAATAGTAATATTTCCTAGGGCAACGGTTTCGGGGCCCCACAGGCACAAAACCAAGTCATGAGAATTATAGCAGATGAAAAGCATATAATCTTGACATAACGTCTACTAAGTCTAAAAGGAGGGATGGATTGGAGCTGGCCTTGAGGCAGTCAGCTGACAAACTCTTTATATGTTGTGGGGACACGGAAAGAAAAAGGAGTGCTTTTAAAAATATTCTGAATTTCATGGTGTTGGGCGCCCTGGTGTGCTGGTCTTTCATGGGGACTGTAGCTTTCATTGCCCAGAGGTTGAAGTATATTACAAGAAGAAAGGCACAAGTTTGAATGTGACTCGGCTCCGGCTTTTAACTCTAAAAGTGACTTCGACTTAGCAAATAAGAGAGAGAGAAAGAGAGAGATCCTGTTCCATTTCAATAAACTAATTTGTACAAAGACATTTTCCATTTGTACTTTCTGACCGGCCATTGATCTAATTAATTTATGTGACCCAGCATGAGGAAAAATTGTTGCTTTATCATGCGAAGTGGAGGCTTTTCAAAAGACACCATTCCTTAATCCTGGCAGGTTTTCATTTCCTTTGTCAGATACAAGTTATAATAAATGAAAATACCTTGAGTCAGTGTCCTGAAAATACTTAAGGGTGGTGACAATGAAATATCAAAAGGAAAATACCCCATTTGACACTTTTTTTTTTTTGGTTGCCTTGTTTCATCACTGAAAGGGTGATTGTGATAGTCGAGAGCTGCCTCTGTCTTTGATATGCATTGCTAAATGAAATAATTAATAAGTCATTTTCTTTCATTTCACTCAAATCTCCTTTTAAAAGATACACAATGTGCCTCTTTATTAACCCAAGAAAGAGTGACAGACACAAGGCAATCCATTTATGAATATTGAACATGTGCAGAGAGAAGCAATTTAGTCTCTAGAAATTGGAATCAGACAAATGATTGAGTTCCTACCAAAATTCTTGTGAGATGAAAGCCCTTGTTCTTAGAACTAATGTATCAGTACTGGGAAATCTCACGTAGGACAAAGTCTGTTGAAACTCAACACTGGTCTCATTTCCTGCTTTTGAAGTGCAGCCAAAACTGAAGAGTTAATTTCCAAAGCACTTTCTACCTCTATTTCATGATTCAATATTTTCAGGATCCAAGGTGCAGAGTGGTGTTACCCATGCTGCTATTGATATTGGAGCCTTTTCTTATTTGGGTCATTACTGTCCAACAGGTGTGGCCTTTATATCAACTTATTAATGCTTCATTTGATTTTGATCTGTCAGAGATATACAAGAGCGCACATCACACTGAGACGAACTCTTACTGTTGTAATGAATGTCAGGGACTCTAGAATATGAATGTGCAAAACATAAAAGTAAAAAACAACAGATTAAAGGAGCTATTTGTAAGTTTTGCTATTGCTCCATAGCCAACATTAGCATTAACAAATGTTTACTTACCAGTCTAGAAGAAATTTTGTGAGTTGAACATCATTCTTACTCACCAAGAGCTGTTTCCAGCAGTGGAAAGCAATGCCAATGTGAACTCTTGTCTCTGTCACTACTTCTTCTATTGAAGTTAGCACGCTAACCAGCTAGCCCATCTCGCCATTTTCCAATAGCGACTCACTGTAGCCTGGAATCTGTCCTGAAGACATAGTGCTCCTCAGAGGATGTATTAGAACCTCTTATGTTATAAAGACAATGATGGTTGAAGCTCTTGTCAAGTGACAATCACCACCAACCACTCACGGCCAGAAACTACAACGTACAAATAGCCCCTTTAAAAAAATGTGATGCAGCATAAACGGTGCAAAACCAGCAATGGTAGTCTGGTCCAGATCAAAATTTACCTGTGGCCAGGAAAGGTTGGATTACCAACTGGGCAAAGCTGAAAACTGCCCAACTTTATGTTCCAAACAACAAATATTTAGCCAAAATATGGCTAAATAAACCAATTCCATTTGTCGTTTCCATGGCCAGCTGTTTATGCTTGTCATTCACCATCAAATCAAGGTAACATAGTTCTGTTTCACAGCAGCTCATTGCACTGGCAACAAACTGAAGCCAAATTTTTTAGACATGACATGGCATATTTTTTGTTTTAATAAAAAAGAACAAAAAACGAAGGATTGCGGATTGGAAGATTGAGGATTGAGTGTGAGTACTTCAAATGATTCCATTTTTTCAGTCGTTGGCAGTCATTCTGAAACTGTGGATCTCACGTTTGGGAACAGACTTTGCGGCTCATGTCCAGGTTCTCTCCCTAAATATACCAGGGAAGAAACAACCTGTCAGAGTGATGTTGATTTTGTTCTGATACATCCTTTGAAAGGTTTGCTGATGACCTTGCAAGGAGAGACCATCGTGATGCCCGGGAATGTATGAAGAGGTTTTTGTCCCAGAGCTGTTTTTTCATTCACTGCTACGTGATGCAAGAGAGTTCAAAGAATTGCACGACCTTTACATACCTGAGAATGGCTTGTATTAAGAGGAACAGACAGCCCGCCTCAAAGGAACCAGAACCAGTTTCCTCAAGTTAAAGCATTTTGTTGAGAAATAAGATCATGTGTGAGTGTTTTGACCTTCTTTTCTTTCTTTTTTTTTGTCTTTTCTTTAATTTTTGGAAAGATCAGATTCACAAATTCAAAACCCACAAACAAATATGAAAGAGCTTTTCTTTTTTTTTCTTTTTTTTTTTTAAGTAGTGATTTAGATTCTGCCGGTGAATTTTTTTTTAAAGGTCTTCTCCCATCTCCTCTTCCCTTCACTCAGAGCTGACAGGAATCCGATAGATACAAAGTTGTGCTGAGCCCAAAGGCTGAAGTTCTTTTGTTTCCTTCCGCTTTGCTGTGCGGTTTATCCACAGTTGGTACTTTGGGAGCGGCACCAACAAGGGGTTGACCATATGATAATCTCATTAATCAAGACTCAACCACGAGGAGGCTGCAGCTTTCAACAAGAAAGCTATTACAATAAGAAGTTGTTTTTTAATTAAAACCGCCCTTAATCTGCAACACACAAACACACACACTTACAAACAGGAGTGGCGCTGCGAGCATGTTTTGACTCCATATATCACCCATGTGCCTGTGCATAAGCAAAGCAATTATAGCATCGAGAGCTGAAGAGAGACAGAATGGAGCGAAAAACAAGCACATGATGAGCGTGTCCCCTTGAATTGATGGGTTTGAAATGGCAAAGTATTTATGTTGAACGCAGCTCCACCGGAGGGCCCCGGGAGCTCCGCCGCCCCATCTCCCTGCCTCCGTGTGCTGCTCATCATCCCATTCAAATGAAATGTAAATCCCTGCTCTCCCTGGTTCCTACCATGTCAATACCTCTTTGACTCCCGCTCAGCCCCCCATCTATTCAGCATCTCTCCTCCCTTCGAGAGTCTCTTTCTCTTTATTCTAGCACTGTCTCTCTCACTCAGTCTCCCTCTTCTTCCTCCATCAGCTCTTGCTCTTTCCAGCTACCTGCTGCTGTTTCCCACATCTTTCCCATTTTTTCTGGCTTTCCAGCAAATGTGGCTGATGGATACAGGCTGCAGCCAACTAAGCAGGAGAGTTTTATCCCGCCGAGCTCAACAAATCAGTCTGGTTTCATAAATACATTGGTTACACTTTCTTTTTCTTTTTTTTTTTTTTGACTGTGGGCAAGATCTCATTAACTCCAACCAAATTTAATTGCAATTACTAAGAGTGCTCTTGGGGCTTGTATATGGTTTTGTGTGAATGTGAAATGAATGTGTGCGCTGACATTTAGTGTATCACAAGCACATCAAGGAAACACAGCACTATAACAAATTAACAATATGATAAACATGTCTTGTTTATTATGTATGTTGCTGTATTATGTTTTATTTTTAAGCCTAAAGTTTATCTCTGTTTATTATTGACAAGCTGAAATCAATGTCAAGTGTCAGACAATCTCAAGAAACCAATTATACTTCTATCTTAACATTACATCTGTTGATTTCTCATTTATATTTACACATTAAGTTGACACTCCAATCCAGAGTGACTGACAGCTGGTACGAGTTAGAGGAGCTATTCTTAAATACATCAGGCTATATTGTTGAAGGATTTAATCATGATTTTGTGGAAGCTTTTTTTTCTGTTTTGTCAGAATGGCTGGGTCTATTTTTTGGAAGGTTATTTCAAGAGATTAGCGGATGGTTTTATCCTGGGTTATGATGAGTAGGCAAGTTGCAATTTGGCATCTTACTCAAGGACACTTTGACAGAAACTAATGAGCACATGGTGTCAAACCTGCCCAATTGGTGAAGCCATAACCTTTGGGCCACCTTGAATTAGTAGTCATGAGAGAGACAAACACGATTAAGATAAACTTGTTTCTTTCTCTTTAGAGATTTTCAACCAGTGACAAATGTTAGTGGTTTAGAGAGAGCAGGAATAAGGACCTTGACAAAAAGCAGATTTGGCAAATTGTTCCTTTAGCATAAAGGAAGTAGTGCTCAAATAAAGTAAACAATGAGACCTAAATTTCACTAATGCAATCACTTCGTAATCTGAATAATTCATTACTCTACATATATACCACATATATATATATACCACATATATATCACAGTTAGCTTTTCAAAATTAACTGCATGAAATGCATGTAACCCCAATTGTGGTTTGGAATTTTTTTGAAACACTGAAGGATTAAGTGTTTTAAAAACCGTTGGATTATTATGTTATGAAACAGAGAGTGGTTCCAAAAGGTGACATTTTGGAGATGCATGGTTTTCATACAACAGCGATGGTATTCAGCTGGTGGATGAATGACAATTTGAGTGACATGATGAATGACAACCTCACTGACCATGGAATGGTTCACATGGGCGTTGCTGGACTTTATTTGAAATGAAAACTTACTTTGGCACAGAAACTGGCTGTGCATGTCTTACATTGAAAATTACCTAAAAGAAGCAGAGGAAGTTATCTGCAAGCCAACAGCTACGCACCCCCAAAATCAGCATGATTATTGATTAAGCTTCGTGCATATTTTAAGCCACCTAAAAGCAGAGGTCCACAACAAACTGGCATTTAGTTATTCATTCTCCCAATTGGCTTTTGGTTTGGTTTTCACCTAATTCTTTTAGGTGCTAAATACTCCTCTTTCTTTAGCAGCCAGTTCCCAACTTGGTCTGTCTGCAGTTTGGTTCTTGGTAGGAAGTGTACAGCCGATGTATTAGAGCTTTTCATCTGAAAACAGGTGCCTGCTACTTCTGAAAATGAAGTTTAGAATGGAAAGACTACACTAAACAAGGGAAACCAAGCAAATGTTCGGGGCCCCTAAGGGGGAAAGGGGCCCCTGATGGGCCCTCATGTTGGCACATTTTGTAATGTCAACCCCCTTAAACCTCCCATTAAGGCACTGCCAGCCCCCAAACCCTCTCAAGTGTTGTAACTAGTGTTTACTGATAGCCAGCATGTGAGGTGTTCAGGGAACATTGGTAAATTGTCCTGTCTAACATAGTCTGCACATGAGGCGTTTAGGGGACATCTAATCTGCATGCAAGGTGGGGGAGGTGGTGGGGGTCTTTGATGGGTTTATTTGCCTGAGGTCCCCGTAGTCTAGGGTCGCCACTGCCTGTCTATGAGCCACTGCCACCAGCTAGCATGTGAGCCTATGCAGATTTGGATGTTTCCTGGGGGCACCCTGCAACCAAAATGGAAAATGGGAATGTTTTACTGACTTTAAATATATAAATACATATTATATATTTTTTTTGTTACTGTAAAAATCTTAAATATTAACATGTTAAATGCACAAAATTATATCCTAGGAAAAATAACAAGTAGCTGCAGTTTTAACTGCTTGTATGTTTTCATTGACATCACTTTTGTCTGCCATGTGGGTTTTTGACAACAATCGTTCTGTAATAATATTTTGAGTCCTGCATGGATTTTGGACATCAGCCAGAGGAAGCTCTGGTAAAAGCCATCATTACATGTTCAAGGAAACTTTTCCGGCTTCCTTTGACCAAATGTCATCATCTAAATTCACTGCAGTCTAGCACTCAGTGGCATTGTCTGTTGAAAGAAAAAAGAGAATATCCTCTATCAAGTCAAGTCAATTATATAGTACCAAATCAAAACAGAAGTTATCTCAGGGTACTTTTCACACAGAGCAGGTCCAGACCGTACTCTTTACAATATTTTATCCCATCTTACATTGTTGCTCTCAGCAGATTGGAGGGTTCAGCCGAAGACTTACGTAGGGATGTGGACAGCTGAGCTCATTCCGCTGGGCGATGAGTTTCAGATACCAGGATGAGATTGTGGAATAGGACCAGAGTAATCCCAGGTCACCTTCACACACAGCATCAATCCCTATAGGCACCAGCTACCTTCCATCTATTCTTCTACTTCTTCCCTTCACTCATCCCCTGTCTGTCCATGTATCTGTCTTAGTGTTTTGCTTCCTCTTTTCCTCCTCTCAAATCCCTCATTTTATTTTAACCGCTCCAAACACCCACTGGCTTGGATTAGCTGGAAAGCCATTTGTGTCTTTGTAATAAGGGAAGAGTTGTGTAGTCAGAAATATACAAATTTAGTCTTATCATTTCAAATCGCAAAGTAGGGCTGTGATATAGAAAAATGGTCCACTTCCACCATATTGGAGACCAAAGAGATTGTATACAGCAGAAAGAGGCAACTGTAAAAAATATTTCTTCTTCACTTGTTTGGTCCATTTCAACCAATATGCTAGTTTAATAAATTAGTCTTCAATCAACTACATTGAAATATGTGATTGTATAAATAGCTTTTTTAATCCAAATCACATTCATTTCATTACAGTTACCGCCTCTCTCCTAAGTAAGTAAATTACCTTTACATTATTTCATATGCTGCTTTTACTTTTTCTGATTATTAGATTTTGCTACTTGTCCAGTTTAATGAATATTTTAATAAATGAGTGTTTAATATATGATTCAAATGACCAAATGACATGAATTCAGGCGACAGACTGCTACTTTGAGTTCGGCTAGCAGGCTAACCTTTTAGCATATCTGATGTAACATCCCCCTTTATGATTACATTTAGCTACTGACTTTTGTATGTGGTGTAGCAAGAACACTACTAAGGTGTTGGAGCATCAAAATGCATTTTTCAATAATGGGAAACAGGGGAAAAAAGTGCATAAATTAGCTTAAGCAAAGGCTGTCTCATCAGTTAGGGTGTCTCACCAACTAGCCTTGACCAGAGTGCGGCTTTTTAGCCATTTCAACTAATGAGCTAGTTTAATAAATTTGTCTTAAATTAAACACAAATGTGATTTAAATGACCTTGACAACATAAAACAGTGAATTCAGACTGCACAAATGTATTTAACCTTTGTTTATAGAGGGGTAGACTAATTACTGCAACTTTAAGCTAGATATCTGGAGTTAACTTTTATGTAGCTGCTGCCTTATTTGTGTGGTTTAAGAACATCTTTACTACTCATTCATTTTTCAGTAACAGGAAACAAGAAGATTTTGGTGAATTTAGTTCAGTTAAGGGTGTCTCATCAGCTCTCTCGCCAGATTTTACATATTTCTATGTCATAGTAATTTTTACATGGTAAGACAGATGTCAAAAAGTCATGTCTATGTGTATGTAGACTTTCCTATTAACAGCAGCAAGCAAACTGTTGGATCTATGGATCTCCTTTTAGATCTTATTTTGTTTTTTTGGTTTGTTTCAGCACCACAGACCAGCCAGAACAATTTAAATTTCACTTTTCTTCAGTTACAGTATGTGTTATTTGCGGAGGAATGAATGAATCTTTTCAGTGACTGACTACAGTGAGGGCCCTAATGTAAGACAGGTTACACATGTGAACTCAAGGTTCACCAGGCAGACACAAAGCACATCCATGGCGTGCTGCATGGAGGATGATGAATACTGTATTACCCAGTGGAGTTGACTACCCTTCCCCCTGCACAGAAATGTAGTAAATCAAAACATGCTTTGTGAGCTTCCATTAATCAACTCGGTCCATTTAAAAGATAGTAGCACAATAGGAAGTTGCATTAAATATATAATTTATGGACTAACTGAATGTGCAAGTAAAATGTACATGTGGATTTGTTCAATATTCTTTTCTTAAAAAATGCACTTTATGCATTTTCCTTTTAATTTACAATGCGATAAGAAGGTTGTGACTTCTCACATTTCCCTCAGCGAAACCTATTTAGCACTTTATTAGTTCAGACTCATTGACAATTTCCTCTTTGCCAGGAATATCTCACTGCTCCTAACTACTATCTATCAGTCCAAGCAGTGGGGTGGAAGAAAGAAAGCATGCTGCTCTGCCCTCTGGTGTTCATTTGTGGCAAAAATATTTATAATGCTTTTTAGTTGTTTTCTTGTGGAGACAGCATCTCATGATGTGTGTAGGCTTACCATTTCCATAATTGCTTTGCTTGAAGATGATCCTTGATTGATGTTTGTGCATCTTGTCAGGGCATCAACATGAAAAATAGATGATGACAATACAGAAGAGGAGGGAAGGAGATTCATTTCTCATGTCTACATGTGGCATAAATCCTATATGAGGGTGCTTCTCCCACGGAAAAGGTGCACAGCTGACTTTTAGCAACAAGGTTGAACCATGGTGAAAATGTGACGCACCACTTCAAAAGTGTTTTAACCGTGTCGACTCTAAAAAATGAATGAAGGCAGACATAGGACCATCTGATCATGGATTCACAGCCAGCTGGTTGAATCCCATATCTGTGAGCTTCTGATATTGCAGAAGAAGATCACAGATGCATCCTTTGATCTTGGCAGAGGCTCGTCTGCCTCATGTAGATACTGTTGATTCATACAATAGACAGATATACTGCAGGTTGACTGACAGTGTGGGAGATGTAAGGACAGCAATCAAAGTCACACTAGAGCTTATATGACTTTGTCACCTTCCTTCACCTGTGAAAAACTCGCTTTTCTTTAAAGGGGACATATTATGCAAAATGCACTTTTCCATGGTTTTCTATCAGTAGTATGTGTCCCTGGCATGTCTACGAACCCCCCAAACATGAGAAAAGTCCATCTTCTCCGTCTTTTGCTTTCTCCACCTTTCAGGAGATGTGTGCTCAAACGGGCGAATTGGAGATTTTCCCCTGATGTCGTCAAGAAGGGCGATGCCACCTCCCCCCGGGTGGGTGACACTCCCCGAGCTAGGTGTGTGTTCCGCCCACTGAGTCCGTGTTAGAGACGGTATCGTTACTTCCCTCGCGAACACTGGCTTTCGGTAGAACAATGTCGAAGGTACGAGCGAAACACAGTAGTTGCTTTGTTGTTGGCTGCACAAACCAACACAGAAGTCTTAAACCCCTTTAACCCCTACGTCCGAGGATCTGAAGACCCAGTGGATTCATTTTATTTTTGATGGAAATGTACCCGCTCCAGCTCCGAAAGTGTTGTACGTGTGTGCTAACCATTTCACCTCGGACTGCTTTCTCAACGAGGGCCAGTACAATGCAGGATTTGCTACAAGTCTCAAGATAAAGCTTGGATCAGTACCGACTGTCCGTGACCCAACTTTGAACTTCGGAGCAGTAAGTTTTACCATTTTATGTTGCTTTACTTTATGTTCACGAGAGCCTGTTGCGTGTGTTGTTAGCATGGCAGCTAACGTGGCTAACGTTTAGCGTCGTCGACACGCAGCCGGGTATAGCCGGGTACAGATTGTATGCAATTCTTCTGCTTGGTATCGCTGTGAGCCACCCTGTTAAATGTATTATACTTTAAAGGCGTTTTAACTGTCTGTAAAGTCAAGCCGGCAAAATTCGGACTAAAAATAGGCTCTGTAGTGATTAGCATAGGTGTCCGGGCTTGTTTATTAGTGCTATGAAAGTTATTATTGAGAGTCATGCCTTATAATGGCCGTTTTAACGTTTATATCATGTTTACAGATACAGTGCCTGTAGGAAATATCTAGATAAGCGCAGAGTTAAGGGGATATGTCCAAGGGTATAGTCTGTAATACACATTTTTTGCATTGTGCACATATAGTGAGCTATTTGCAGCATTTACAAGCTATTGACAACCCAATTTACACATAATTGAGTGCATTTGTTGTTATCATTTTTGCACTGCTTGCAGCTGTTGCCATAACTACTGCCTCTGTTTCCTCTGTTCAGGCCAGCACATCAAGTGCATCTATACAGCTTCCTGCAACAAGGGATGTTGCATGCCAGACTGACTCACTGTAGGCACACAGTTATCCTCGAAGACTCTTCAGCCTCACATCAGAAGTACAGGTCTGTAGCCATCTGAAGTGCATCTACTTTTGATAAACCTAACATTCATTTATCAGTCTTGGAATAATGTGCAGGTAAATGAAGCTGTGGTTACTTAGAACTTGTGAGAGTGTGTAGG